>NC_052155.1:19370894-19676615 GCF_902713615.1 Scyliorhinus canicula
ATATAGATATAGATATAGAGAAATACAGCACAGAACAGGCCCTTCGGCCCACGATGTTGCGCCAAACTTTTGTCCTAGGTTAATCATAGAATTTTGGACAATTTTTCATGGCCAATCCACCCAACCTGCACATCTTTGGACTGTGGGAGGAAACCGGAGTACCCGGAGGAAACCCACGCAGTCACGGGGAGGATGTGCAGACTCCACACAGACAGTGACCCAAGTCGAAATCGAACTTGGGACCCTGGAGCTGTGAAGCAATTGTGCTATCCACAATGCTACCGTGCTGCCCTTAAGAAGTTAACCTACACTCCCTTATTCTACCCTAATCCAAGTACCTATCCAATAGCCGCTTGAAGGTCCATAAATTTTCCGACTCAACTACTACCACAGGCAGTGCATTCCATGCCCCCACTACTCTCTGGGTAAAGAACCTACCTCTGACATCCCCTCTATATCTTCCACCATTTATCTTAAATTTATGTCCCCTTGTAATGGTGTGTTCCACCTGGGGAAAAAGTCTCTGACTGTCTACTCTATCTATTCCCCTGATCATCTTATAAACCTCTATCAAGTCGCCCCTCATCCTTCTCCGTTCTAATGAGAAAAGGCCTAGCACCCTCAACCTTTCCTCGTATGACCTACTCTCCATTCCAGGCAACATCCTGGTAAATCTCCTTTGCACCTTTTCCAAAGCTTCCACATCCTTCCTAAAATGGGGCAGATGTGGGCAAGTGGGACTAGCTTAGTGATAGAAACTGGGTAGCATGGACAAGCTGGGCCAAAGGGCCTGTTTCCATGCTGTAAACATCTGTGACTCTATGACTATGAACTCCCCCAGTGTAGCCTCCTGATCTCTGAGGGTCCCGCAGCAATCCCCAACCCCCCCAGCCCAAATGCACTGTGGTAGGGTGCCCAGTCCCCACCCTGCACAGGGCACCCCCAACTCATTCATGCATGCACAAAATTGCCAACCTGGCATCACCCATGCCAGCTAACAATGCCATCTGGGCACCTTGGCAGTGCCAGGCTGACTTCCAGATGGCACTTCCAGGGTGCCCAGATGGCATCAGCAGTGCCAGGGCACCACCCTGCCCAAAGGGAATGCAGCTGGGGGCCTCCAATCCCCCTGGAAGACCCGCATGAGTGCCATTCCATCTGGTCCCCATTTGTGGGACCAGTGCTAAAAAGTGCTCGCCCAAGGTCTCTAAGGCAAAGGGGATGAATCCCAAAGCCTCAGGTATCTTGGGAATCTGTGCATTAGAGTGAGGCTAGCTGTCTCCTTCTAATATTTGCCAAAAAGTGATCCTGCCCACAGTGGGCGGGATTTCCATTGCAATGTCTGGCGAGATTGCATTGGATCTCGTGAGGCGTTGCGAACCGGGTAGATCCTGGGAACAGGGTCTCCCGAATTTTATTGGCCATGCTGTGCCGCGGATGCGCTGCTATTCAGGGGCAGCATGGCCATTGGATCGCGTCCATGGTTTCAAGTCAATTAGCTTTCACCGGAATCGGTTTAAAATGTTAACTTACCGAGGATTTGTGCAATCATAGACCCTCTCCCTGTAGGTCAATGCTGCCAGCTGTATGCCCTCAGTTCTATCAAAGCCTTTACTTCAACAATATGTCTTTGCAGATAATAGTGTGTGGTTGCAAGAAAGTTGCCAAAACTGTTCCATTTATTACAGTCCGTCTACTCCATTGATATAAATTAAGAGCAGATCTCAGTGTTACTTACAATGCCAGTCGAGTACACCACGTAACAATTTGGAATTTGTGGTCCATCTGAAGCAAGTTGAATCTGTTTTGCAATATTTGGCCTGACTGATGATTTGGCTCGCTATCATAAAACAGTTCCCTTTCTTTTAAACCTTTGTTGGAATTTATAAGCTGCAGTAAATACTAGCCAGAGCCTCATGAAATGAGTCAGTGTAAAAGCTGCTACCGCAATATTACTCCCCTGCGTCCACGCTTGAAAAGTGATAAATATTACAACTTGACTCTAATGATGAAAAAGTCTTATTTCACACTAATTTGACTGAAGACTTTTTGGACGGAAGAAAAGTCCTTTTCAAATAAACATTTGCTTGATTGGCAGAATTTCCAAAACTCTGCAACATGCAGGAACTGAAACCACAGCACAAGTTTAAGTTATAGACTGAACAGTGCATGGTTTAAAGAAAATATAATTATTTTGTAATTTGTTACATTGATTTGTTGAAAAGTAGCTGGCTGCTAATGGTTGCTGTTTTTCAGATAAGAAAATCACGGTTATTAATCATTGAAATGCAATTTCCTTGACACAATGAGATACAATGGATGTCGATAAAATTTCAGGCAAACCATGGTTAAGTGATTTTTGTGCTTACCTCTGATAATGTTTCTTACAGTCTGTCCAAATGCCTGTTAACTCGTTTTCTGTTCCACCCCATTGTGAGACCATTTGCTAGCCTTTGCCCACTTTTCAGCTGCACAAAAATATGCCACCTGGTATTGCCCTGCAAAGAAGCATTCAGATAGAGAAAATGAACTCGAAGGACATATTTTGGATAAGCAGTATCTTTCCCATGCAGAATTTGGATGACAGCACCAAATCTCTACTGATTCCATTGGAGTCATAAAGATTTATTGCATCCCATAAGCTTTATCAGGTTAATCAACAAACCAGCAGCAGTGGGCGTCACTGATTCCTAATTTTTCAATTTTAGAACTGCATTAATGATGAAGGCAACTCAAACCCACCATAATCACTGCTCCAGCCTGTATATCTGACAAGCAACTGGAATTTTGATAAGTGTAGGATATAGGCTTCCAAATATGTCAGACTGCAGCACATTATCCAAGGAATGTTGTGGAGACAGTGGAGAAGGGAGTTGGGTGAATTTAGAAATTAAAAACATTCATTTGGACCACGTTTGAATCATTGAATTGTACAGCGCAATAGAAGGCCATTTGGCCCATCATACATATGACAACTCTGAAAGAGCGAATCATTAGTCCCACTCTCCTGTTATTCCCACATAGCCCTCCAAACTTTTCTTTCCCGAGTATATATTCAATTCCTTTTCAGAAGTTGCTTTTGAATTTACTCTCCTCTCAAGCAATGCCATCCAAATCAAAACAACTCCGCCGCCCCCCCACTGTTTTCTTTGCCAATTATTTTAAATCCGTCTCCCCAGGCGACTGACCCACTTTATTTATTCAACCAAACCCCAGTACTGGCATCTCACACTGAATCCCGTGACTGCACATGCACATGACCACTACATTTCTGGCAGCATCAGTGCAGAATATCACTTCCAAACAAATGTAATGTGTTCAATGCCAAGATCAGAAACTAAAAGTTAGCAAGCACTGGGACATTGTTTCGGATGTGTTTAGTTCTGGTGGGAGAGGGTTGGGTCGGAGATTTTAAATTTTAGCCAGCTGACTGATGAAACCCACCCACCCTCTCAAATGAGAGAAAAGGTGGAGACATTTCAAGACCTGAGCCACAATTAAATCAGACTGACCAGCATCAGATGCCACATAGATGGCCTGTTATGTCCCATCAAGGCTTTGGGAACACCTTAGCATGGATTTGTTTGAGAATAAGGGGAAAATCTTTCATCCAGTGGTTGACTACTACTCCTGCTGGATATAGCTGCAAAAGCTACATGGCCTGACCACTGACGCTGTTATTACCTTGTTAAAGAAAACGTTCGCTAAATATGGCATTCCAGGCATCTCCAATAATGGATCACAATTCACCAATGAGTGCCTTTGCTCTGTCACTAAATCCTATGGATTTATGCATGCCGCAAACCCCCCAAAGTACCGCCAGGCTAGTGGAGAAGTTGAACGAGGAGTACGCACCAACAAACCTCTTGAAGAAGAATGTCGACTTTGAACTCACTCTGTAAAGATACATTCAACAAACATTACACAATGGATTTGCCCCATGCAAACACCCATTGGGTCTCAGGCTTGAGACTCAACTTCCCTTCATACCCAACATTGTGTTATTGAATGACACGGGGGAAGACCATGATCAAGCTCGGAAGACGGAAGAAACCTCATCGACAAGTCAGCCTTTCATGGTCAACCAGGGGTCTAAAGCCCCAAGACTTTCCTATTCTGGGAAGAGGAGAGAGGCTATGGATAAGAGACCAGAATTGTGCATGTATGGCAATTGAAAAACTACTGCAACCAAGATGGTACCTAGTCAGAATGCAGCCAGGCATCATTCAGCGTGTTATTGCAATGCACTTCCCACTCTTTGATGCGGTTAATGTTTGTAAACATTGGGATTTAGAGTCACTCATCCATGAAAGGAGATGAATGAACTGCTGCAGCTGTTTTATGTAAGCTGTCAGTCAGAGCCCAATGCTAGAATGAATGAATTGTTTGCAGTTAATAGGTCTGGGGGGTTGAAACCCAGGTCACAGCTGTTCCCCTTCCAGGAATAGACATGTGGAACTTGCAGGTAGGTGTTACAACTGTACTTTTTTTCACTGCTCCTGTCTGGACTGCTCTCCAGCTTAAGCCCAGCATGTCTGCACCAGCTCATCAAATGAGCATCATGACTTAATGCCATTCTCCTGCCTTTTCCCTGAACCCCTGCATGTTGTTTCTATTCAAATAATCATCTAATTCCCTCTTGAATGCCTCGATTGACCCTGCCTCCAGTGTATTCCAGACCCAAACCATTCACTGTGTTAAAATGCTTTTCCTCACGTCACATTTCCTTCATTTGCAAATCACTTCAAATCTGTGCCCTCTTGTTCTTGATCCTTTTACGAGCAGGAACATTTTCCCCCTGTCTACTCTGTGTAGTCGCCTCATAATTTTGAACATCTGTATTAAATCTCCTCTTAGTCTTCATCTCTCCAAAGAGAACAGCCCCAACCTCTCCAATCTATCCTGATAACTGATGTTTCTCATCCCTGGGACCTGTGATGATATGCATAATGTAAGCGTGTACATAATGTGATGTACGACCTCCGACCACTAGGTAGCATTGTAAACCCATCACGTCACCATGTGATCGGGGAGTTGGGAGTTGGTCGTTCTGGGAGATAGATGTATTTGCAGTAGTTTCACAAGAATTGTTGAGTGTTAGTTGTTTGTTAGTTTATTTATCCTAGTTATCTGACCACACAGTTTGTTCCATAATAAATTATTTTAAACTACATGTTCTGTAGTTCATCATTCACTTCGGCCAGTCTACAGAACATGACAGGACCATTTTGTAAACCACTTCTCCACTCTCTCCAACCATGTTCCTATCCTTCCTATAGTGTGGCGCTCAGAACTGTGCACAATATCCCAGCTGAGATCTAACTAGTGTCTTGTATAAGTTCAGCATAACCTCCTTGCTCTTGTACTTTATGCCCCGATCAATAAAGCCCAGAATAGAACATAGAACATAGAACATAGAACATTACAGCGCAGTACAGGCCCTTCGGCCCTCGATGTTGCGCCGACCTGTGAAACCCCTCTAAAGTCCCTCTACACTATTCCCTTATCGTCCATATGCCTATCCAATGACCATTTGAATGCGTTTAGTGTTGGCGAGTCCACTACTGTTGCAGGCAGGGCATTCCACGCCCTTACTACTCTACATAGAACATAGAACAGTACAGCACAGAACAGGCCCTTCGGCCCTCAATGTTGTGCCGAGCCATGATCACCCTACTCAACCCACGTATCCACCCTATACCCGTAACCCAACAACCCCTCCCTTAACCTTACTTTATTAGGACACTACGGGCAATTTAGCATGGCCAATCCACCTAACCCGCACATCTTTGGACTGTGGGAGGAAACCGGAGCACCCGGAGGAAACCCACGCACACAAGGGGAGGATGTGCAGACTCCACACAGACAGTGATCCAGCCGGGAATTGAACCTGGGACCCTGGAGCTGTGAAGCATTTATGCTAACCACCATGCTACCCTGCTGCCCCCTCTCTGAGTAAAGAACCTACCTCTGACATCTGTCCTATATCTATCTCCCCTCAATTTAAAGCTATGTCCCCTCATGCTGGACATCACCATCCGAGGAAAAAGGCTCTCAATGCCCACCCTATCTAATCCTCTGATCATCTTATATGCCTCAATTAAGTCACCTCTTAACCTTCTTCTCTCTAACGAAAACAGCCTCAAGTCCTTCAGCCTTTCCTCATATGATCTGTCCTCCATACCAGGCAACACCCTTGTAAATCTCCTCTGTACCCTTTCCAATGCTTCCACATCCTTCCTATAATGTGGCGACCAGAACTGCATGCAATACTCCAAAAGCGGCCGCACCAGAGTTTTGTACAGCTGCAACATGACCTCATGGCTCCGAAACTCAATCCCTCTGCCAATAAAAGCTAACACACCATACGCCTTCTTAACAACCCTCTCAACCTGGGTGGCAACTTTCAGGGATCTATGGACATGGACATCGAGATCTCTCTGCTCATCCACACTACCAAGAATCTTGCCATTAGCCCAGTACTCTGTCTTCCTGTTACTCCTTCCAAAATGAATCACCTCACATTTTTCTGCATTAAACTCAATTTGCCACCTGGCAGCCCAGCTCTGCAGCTTATCTATGTCCCTCTGTAACTTGTAACATCCTTCTGCACTGTCCACAACTCCACCGACTTTAGTGTCATCTGCAAATTTACTCACCCATCCTTCTAAGCCCTCCTCCAGGTCATTTATAAAAATGACAAACAGCAGCGGCCCCAAAACAGATCCTTGTGGTACACCACTAGTAACTGGACACCAGTCAGAACATTTCCCATCAACCGCCACCCTTTGTCTTCTATCAGCTAGCCAATTTCTGATCCAAACTGCTAAATCACCCTGAATCCCATGCCTCTGTATTTTCTGCAATAGCCTACCGTGGGGAACCTTATCAAACGCTTTACTGAAATCCATAGACACCACATCAACTGCTTTACCCTCATCCACCTGTTTGGTCACCTTCTTGAAGAACTCAATGAGGTTTGTGAGGCACGACCTACCCTTCACAAAACCATGTTGACTATCTCTAATCAAATTATTCCTTTCCAGATGATTATACATCCTATCTCTTATAAACCTTTCCAAGACTCTTCCCACAACAGAAGTAAGGCTCACTGGTCTATAGTTACCGGGGTTATCTCTACTCCCCTTCTTGAACAAAGGGAGAACATTTGCTATCCTCCAGTCTTCTGGCACTATTCCTGTAGACAAAGATGACTTAAAGATCAAAGCCAAAGGCTCAGCAATCTACATACTGCATCAGGAAACCCTCCTGCACACATTGGACAAAAATGGACCCATCTAAAGTACTCGAACTATAGTGTTTCCAGGCAATATTTGGAAAGTTTAAGTCCCCCATAACAACTACCCTGTTAGTTTCGCTCCTATCCAGAATCATCTTTGCAATCCTTTCCTCTGCATCTCTGGAGCTTTTCTGAGGCCTATAGAAAAGCCCTAACAGGGTGACTTCTCCTTTCCTGTTTCTTAACTCAGCCCATACTACCTTAGTATTCGAGTCCTCATCAAATGTCCTCTCAGCCACCGTAATACTGTTCTTGACTAACAATGCCACCCCTCCCCCTCTCTTACCACCTTCCCAGAGCTTACTGAAATATCTAAACCCCGGCACCTGCAGCAACCGTTCCTCGCCCTGCTCTATCCATGTCTCCGAAATGGCCACAACATCAAAGTCCCAAGTACCAACCCATGCCGCAAGCTCACCTACCTTATTCCGGATGCTCCTGGCATTGAAGTAGACGCACTTTAAACCACCTTCCTGCCTGCCGGTACACTCCTGCAACTTTGAAACCTTACTCATGACCTCACTACTCTCAGCTTCTTGTGTACTGGAGCTACAATTCAGGTTCCCAATTCCCTGCTGAACTAGTTTAAACCCTCCTGAAGAGCATTAGCAAACCTCCCCCCCAGGATATTAGTAACCCTCTGGTCCAGGTGTAGACCATCCCGTTTGTAGAGATTCCACCTATCCCAGAATGAGCCCCAATTGTCCAGGAATCTGAAACGCTCCCTCCTGCACCATCCCTGCAGCCACGTGTTCAACTGCTCTCTCTCCCTATTCCTCGAGTCGCTAGCACGTGGCATGGGTAACAACCCAGAGATAATAACTCTGTTTGTCCTGGATCTAAGTTTCCACCCTAGCTCCCTGAATTCCTGCCTTACATCCTTATCCCTTTTCCTACCTATGTCATTGGTACCTATGTGGACCACGACTTGGGGCTGCTCCCCCTCCCCCTTAAGGATCCCGAAAACACGATCCGAGAATACTATTTGCTTTATTAACTGCTCTCTCCATCTGTTCTGTCATCTTCTATGAGTGATGCACATGTACACCCAGGTCCCTCCTTATTTTATATTGTCTCTCTATGTTCTTCCTCCCAAATTGCATCAGCTCACACTTCTCTGCATTGAACTTCATCTGCCACCTATCTGCCCACTTCACCAACTTGTCCATGCCAATTTGAAGTTCAACACTGTCTTCTTCACAGTGCAATACTTCCAAGTTTTGTGTCATCTACAAACCCCTGCCGAGTTACTTCAAAGCCCTCCCAACAGCATGAAAAAAAACACCTCATAGGGAACTCAGCTCTGTTCAGTTGCAACCCGTCCAGCTTGTACAGGTCCCATTTCCCCCAGAGCCACTCCCAGTGTCCCAGGAATCTAAAGCCCTTCCGCCCACACCATCATTCCAGCCACACATTCATCTGCCTTGATTGATTGATTGATTTGATTTATTGTCATATGTACCGAAGTACAGTGAAAAGTATTTGTCTGCAGCCGAGGGAACGTACACAGTATGTATATAATTGACAAAAGAATAATCAACAGAGAATATTGACAAATGGTACATCGACAAACAGTGATTGATTACAGTACAGAACATGGGTCCAAACAAAACAAATACATGTGCAAGAGCAGCATAGGGTGTCGTGATTAGTATTCTTACAAGGAACAGGTCAGTCCGAGGGGGAGTCGTTGGGGAGTCAGGTAGCTGTGGAGAAGAAGCTGTTCCTATGTCTGGATGTGCGAGTCTTCAGACTTCTGTACCTTCTGCCTGATGTCTGGGTGGGAGGGGTCACTGATAATGCTGTCTGCCTTCCTGAGGCAGCGGGAGGTGTAGACAGAATCAATGGGAGGGTGGCAAGCTTGTGTGATGCGTTGGGCTGAGTTCACCACACTCTGCAGTTTCTTGCGATCTTGGGCTGAGCAGTTGCCATACCAGGCTGTGATGCAGCCGGATAGGATACTCTCTATGGCACATCTGTAGAAGTTTGTGAGAGTCAATGCAGACATGCCAAATTTATTTAGCTTCCGTAGGAAGTAGAGATGTTGTTGGGCTTTCTTGACTGTTGCATCAATGTGAGTGGACCAGGACAGACTGTTGGTGATGGTGACCCCCAGGAACTTAAAGCTATCGACCATCTCCACTTCGGAGCTATTGATGCAGATGGGAGTGAGTCATGCTTCGCTTCCTGAAATCAAAGATCAGTTCCTTGGTCTTTCCAACATTTAGAGAGAGGTTGTTTTCGGTGCATCATGCAACCAAGTGATTTATCCCCCTCTTGTAGTCTGACTCAT
The DNA here is from genome assembly GCF_902713615.1 of Scyliorhinus canicula. Classification (NCBI taxonomy): domain Eukaryota; kingdom Metazoa; phylum Chordata; class Chondrichthyes; order Carcharhiniformes; family Scyliorhinidae; genus Scyliorhinus; species Scyliorhinus canicula. The sequence goes on from NC_052155.1 coordinate 19,380,488, forward strand.
CGTTGTTTGAGATACGGCCCACCACAGTCGTATCATCCGCAAACTTATAGATTGAGTTGGAGTTAAATCTTGCCACACAGTCATGTGTGTACAGGGAGTACAGTAGAGGACTGAGCACACATCCTTGCGGGGCCCCGGTGTTGAGGACGACTGTGGAGGAGGTGCTGTTGCCCATCTGGACAGATTGCAGTCTGTTGGTGAGGAAGTCGAGGATCCAGCTGCACAGGGAGGGGTCAAGCCCAAGATTGTGGAGTTTGGTTATTAGTTTTGGTAGTCAATTTCACATGGCCCTCGGAGTAATCCAGAGATTAATACATTTAAGGTCCTGCTTTCTAATTTCCTGCCAAGCTCCCTAAATTCTGATCATAAAACCCCATCTCCCTTCCTACCTAAATCATTGCTACCAATATGGAGAATGACCTCTGTCTGCTCACTCTCCCCCAGACAAATTTCCTCCAGCCATGCTGTGACATCCTTGACCCTGGCACCAGGAGGCAACATACCATCTTGGAGTCACATCTCTGGTCACTGAAATGCCTGTCTATTTCCCTAGCTAACTGATCCCCTATCACTATTGCACTCCTTTTCTTCCTTCCCTCTGTTATTGAAAATATGGAAGGATGTGTCATTTGAAACATGGAAGTCTGGTAATATCTGGTCTGGGAGAAACATCAGAGGATACAGGGAAAGATCCCACGAAGGGTTAATAGCAGCTGCAAAAAGCAGGATTATAAAATGCAGATTCCTTCTCCCAAGCAAACACACAGGATTTTTGTATGAAGCTAAAAACAATGGCTCACACCTTCATTAAAGTAACTATCTTAGTAAGCATCTGGAAAAGCATGGATGAGAGTTTTAGTTGAGCTAGGTGATAAATGTAAACCTTTCAAGTTATAACCAAGTGGATTTTAGCATATAGCTAAAAGCAATGTTTCACACTTTGATTGAAATTAACTATCTTAGTAAACAGCTGGAAAGGAAAGGATAAGGTTTAGTTGAATTTGGTGACAATTCTAGGTGTGAAGTTCTGCCAATATCAGGTAAATTAAAGAAAATTGGAGACTATCAGTCTACGAGAAACATAATTTCAAGCCAAAATCAAAGTCAAAATTATGAGCTGAGGACCGAATTGGAAAATAAAACTATAGAAATGACAGGAACCAAATCAAAATTCACACCTCTATTGAAACCAAAGCATTTTTGAATATTACAAAGGAACTTTGAACATCACAAAGGAAACAATGTAATCAGAGACCTGAGAGGTGAGGTCATGTCAAAATGAATACTTAGTTGTGTTAGAATGTTTAGATCAAAGATACTTTTTTACAATCAAAATGAAATAATAGTTACTTTACAATAAGGTCAGAAAAACTTAATAACTGTTAGAAAGAGAATATAAACCCAGAGACCAGAGCAGAACCAGAACCCAGCACGGTAGCACAAAAGGATAGCACTGAGTCCCAGGTTCGATTCACTGCTGGGTTACTGTCTGTGCGGAGTCTGCACGTTCTCCCCGTGTCTGTGTGGGTTTCCTGTGTGGGTGCTCCGGTTTCCTCCCACAGCCCAAAGACGTGCAGGTTAGGTGGATTGGCCATGTTACATTGCCCTTAGTGTCCAAAAAGGTTAGGAGGGGTTATTGGGTAAAATGGTGGAATGAAGACCTGCTGAGAATTCTGCTGACAAGAGAGTGTGAGGCAGTAGCGTAGTCGAATTTCTTGCTGGACTAGTAATCCAGGGACCCAGAGTCATGCTTCGGGGACCCAGGTTCGAATCGCACCATGGCAGATGGTGAAATTTGAATTCAATAAAAATCTGGAATTAAAAGTCTAAAAGTGACCATGAAACCATTAGTAATTGTTTTACAAACCAATCTGGTTTACCAATGTTCTTTAGGGAAGGAAATCTGTCGTCCTTATCTGGTCTGGTCTACATATGACTACAGATCCACAGCAATGTGATAGACTGTTAAATGTTCTCAGGGATGGGCAATAAATGCTGGCCCAGCCAGCGACGTCCACAACACATGGACAAATTTGTAAAAAAGTTAAAGTTTAAAAGGGGGTTCCAGGTTGTCTACCTGGGAAGAAGGTTTGAGTTATTCACAACTATAAACAATGACCAGGGCAGCTGACGATAGATAGTGATTTCACCTCCCCCCCCCCCCCCCCCCCCCCCCCCCCCGCCCACAGTCCACGGTGGTGTCAGGCCGGTAGCCACATCAGGAAAAGAGGCACTGCACAGACAGGGAGGACAGCACAAGTTTGCCTCAACATGGAGGTGCGCTCAGAAGTCTGAAGCCAGTAGAACTAAGAGGGTGAAGGGAAATTCTTTCCTTCTCTCCCTCTCTCGCTGCTGAAGTAAAGAATTGCTTTATTATTCTAAAACCAGTGAATGCCTGGGAGCGCATGTGGCGGGCAGAGAATCCCGTCTCCTTTATCCTTTTATGAAGGGGAGCAGCACTTAAACCGATCTTGCAGAGCAAAGCCCAGACAGCACGCAGCCATGCCACCACCTTGCCCAGCCCCAGGATTCACAGATACCAACCTGTCCCGACTGTTGGACAGGATACCCTGTCACCCCCTACGAGGAATGGGCCCTGGACATCTTGGGGTCGCCGCGGTCACTAATATCGAGATTGGCCTGCGCCACGGAGATGAATAGCCATTGATCGCCACCCAGACGAATTGTAACACGTGAGCTGTCATGCCAGACAGAATGATCTTTACCTCCCAGTGACCGCATGTTCATCTTCGTCAGGATCTCTATTCAATGGTGCCCGTTCATCTGGGGTGATCCCCCTCCCCCCGCCCTGCCTCCCAAGAGAACACCATTGATGTGTAACGGCTGGGTGCCAGTCAGATGCTGAGCCTATGGACCAGGTTATCCCAGAGCTGATGCAGACGCTAGAATGCGGCCGTGATATTTGGAGGGGGATGTCAGCAACACTGTAGAGGGCCAAGAACCGATTGGAGGAGTCCTAAAGGCTACCGGCATCGGAGAGGCCAACACTGTGAGGGTGACGACCGCAGTGGAAAGCTTGGAGCACAATGTCAGAACCATGAGTGGTGGTGTCCAAGGTGTCACTCAGTCAGTGATGGCCATTGCTTTGGGCCTCAACAACATGTCCCAAACACTGGGGAATGTGTCCCTGACACAGGTGGCCCTATCCAAGGTGCTGCAGAGCATGTCCCAGTCTCTGGTGGGCATTGCTGAGGCCTTCAGAGCATTTCCCATCTCAGGTGGGCATTGTTGGGGCACTGCGGAGCATGTCCCAGATGCAAGCAGACATTGTTGGGGCACTGCGGAGCATGTCCCAGATGCAAGCAGACATTGTTGGGGCACTGCGGAGCATGTCCCATCTCAAGTGGACATTGTTGGGGCACTGCGGAACATGTCCCATCTCACTGGGCATTGTTGGGGCACTGCGGAGCATGTCCCATCTCAAGTGGACATTGTTGGGGCACTGCGGAACATGTCCCATCTCACTGGGCATTGTCGGGGTATATCCCAGATGCAGGCGGGCATTCTGCGATGCACTGCAGAACGTGACCTGGCCACAGAGAGACATCACTGAGGGCATCGACATCATGGCGCTGACAATGGGAAGCCGCCAAGGCTGACAGAACCAGAAGATGCAGGGGTCTCTGGAGCTCATTCCAGCTGCCCCTCCATCCCAAGGTGACCCCCCAGGCCCTACGAGCACCAACTGGTAGAGGGGTGTGCTGGGGGAACAACCCAGAGCCATCCTACAATGAGACAATGGCAATCACCAGATCTCCCAAGCCCCCCCCCCCCTCCTGACAATGGCATGTCTTGGGGTCAGCGGGCAGAACAAGGTGGCAGTGCGAGGCATACGTGCCACTGCCAGGCGGGCCGGGGTCATCCAGCCCCACACCCTCCAGAGGATGCTCACCAGGGACATCAAAGTCCACAGGGTGCGGTAAACAACAGGCTGCCTCCACCTCTGATGTGCATCCTGGGGACACACCTGGACGCAGTGACAGAGCATGGAAGGCTAAGAAGATTGTGGATCACTGAGAGGGCACCATCTGTAGCAAGGGACAGTTAAGATTTTGATTGTACACAATTAAAACACTTTACATCCGAGCCATGTGATGCCTCTGTCATGTTATTCCACACTGCCCTCCCCCGGCCAAGCCCCCCAGGCATGGTTGTCCTAGATCTGGACCCTCCTGCTGAGGCATACAACATGCAGGTGACAGGTGTGAGCGTGCTGTCAGCAGACAGATAGGAGTCAGACTACGGCATAGATTGAGGAGCACCAGAGCTCATCTCACGGCGGGTTATCAGTACCCTCCTGCCTTGTATATTAACCCGCTGGCAGTGCCGACACTGGCCCATCATCCTGGTGTGATCCAACAGAGGCCCTGGGAGGGTGGGACTGGGTGACCGTTGGGGGGGGTGGGGGTGGGGGTGGGGGGAGGTGGGGGGGGGTGGGGAGGTGGGCATGTGGGGTGAGGAGGGAGGGGGAAGGGAGAGGTGGATTGGGTGGGGTGAGGGGGAGATGGGTGGAGGTGACGGTGGGTGGGATTGGGAGGGGGGGGTTGGTGGACGAAGCCATGTCCTATGTGAAGCGGGTGAGTATGGGGGTGGGTCCCCGTGACCCTCATCGTAGTCTGTCCTCCATCCTCCGGCTGCTCCCATGGGTCCTCCCTGGGCTTGTCACCCAGCCACTCCTGATCTGACTCCTCCTCAAATGTGTTCCTCCTCCTCCACCTCAAGCATGTTGCCCTGCTGCTGTGCCAGATTGTGGAGGGGTCAGCAGACCACCACTAAGCGGGCAATCCTTCGGGGTGGTGTACTGCAGTGCACCACCGGGGCTGATGAGGAATGGGAACTGCATTTTCAGCAGTCTGTTGCACCATTCAATGACAGCCCGAGTGGCCCTATGGGCCTCGTTATATTAGTCACCGGTCTCCGTACTGGAGTCATTAGCCAGATCCTAATACCCCTTATCCCTAAGAGCCATCTAGTCATGCTGGGGTGTCACTCGAAGACTCGGGGATCTCTGGTTGCCCCAGGATGGAGCTGTCATGCACACTCCCCAGGGAAGCCGCTGTGGTGGTATGATTAACATAGCTGCCTGCCATTGGTGCAGAACACCGGCTTACCATTGGCCCTGGTCGGTCATGTGCCTCTCGACCGATTGGTTGAGACCAGTCATGTGACGGCTCCCCGATTGGTCGAGAGGCTGAGAGGCGGGGTATAAATACCCAGTACTCCCGGCGGTCGTCCATTTACTGTAGTCGACCGCAGGGCTAAAATCTAGCTGATTAAAGCCATACTTTTGTACAGCAACTCGTCTCGCGTTCAATTGATGGAACATCAGCCGCCACAGCCGATGGGGGTTAAAGTGATCGGTGCCATATTACCACGAACGGAGGTCTGTCCTTGGGTGTTCGGTTGGATGGACAGACTGAAGCTGCAGTCACCTCTGGTAAAGGTATACATGATTCGGGGGGGGTGGCATGTCAGACCCGCGGGCGCTGAGGCCCCCATCATACCAGCCCAGGGGCAACTTCCCCCATTGGTGACAGCCGACTCACTCAAATGCGCCCGACCTCCACCGGGGGCTCCTACACTGCACCTGAGCTAACTGCGCTTTTAGCAAGATGGCTACTCGCCTCCTCTGATCCCCACAGCAGCCTTTTCACTAGCTTCATGATTTTAAATGGGTGTGCTAAACGGTGATCGCTGGGGGGCTGGCTCGATCACAGGGGACTGTTGGATAGGGGTCCTTCCCGTTAATGGGATGGAGATTGGACTTAATTGGTGATTATTGCTTTCTCGTCACATCGCGGCGGGATCTGGATCTCGCCAATGGGCTGGTTAGATTGGAAACTGATCGGCGCCTGGCGTGCTTTCCGTTTTCGGACTCTTCCGCGATCTAACCAGCCCATTCGGATTCGTGCCTGCCGCTGTGCCACCGTTGGATCGTGCCCAACATTTATCCTATGGTATAGGCATGGCTGCTAAATTTGAGAAATATTGGTTCCTGAGCACTTCATCTATAGTCTCCGGCAGGGTTTAATTGGGTGGAAGGAAACTATGAGTGTCTTGGATACTTTGCCCATCTACTTGATATAGTGAAATACTGGCTAGCTTTCCCTTGGCACAGTTCCTGAAGCTATTTATTAACTTTTTCCTTATCTGCCTCCAGGTTTTCTGTATGTTGAAAACATCATTCACTCCGCTATCACCTCCTGCCAAGCACCACACGCATTTGTTTGTAGAGGAAGGTGGCCTGTCAGCCTGCACTTTATCTACAAGAACATCCAGATTTGCATCAGACCAATTTCTTGCCATAGCCACTTCTTCCTCGGTTGCCAGCAAACATTAATCAAAACCTTTAAACAGCAGCTGCCGTGTCAGAGCTTTAAGCTGCCGGATGTTATTCCCTTCTACTGTGTCAGTGAGTTCTCTGCACCAGGCCCCATCTGGGCAGTGTGTTCATTATGAATATTTAATAGGGCTTATCTCAGGAAATTTAGTTAGATCAAACAAAAATAATTCCAGCAAACAATACATTCACCACACTGAGGACAACCTCTAGTCTGCAGTGTCTGTAGGGCACCAAGTTGATTGTATGAAGGAACGGAGAAAAAAATTTAATTCAGTCAACAATAAGCAACTGGTTGCATTTTATCATTTGAAGTTAAAATACGAATTTTGTAAAGTTACTAATTCAAGCAAAAAGAGATTAAACTGCCCATTAAATGTGCTTCAATTTGGAGTGATTTTCTTTCTGACAATCAACATCTTTCCCCAAACTGGTAATCTGTTTAAAAAGATGCTGTCAGAAGAGAGGAATTCAGAATGAAGAGAGGAATTTGACAGCTAAAATCTCTAAATTACACAAGGAATTAACTTAAAATAACAACAAGTGCCTGGACACACGAAACCTGGAGCTATGATCACAGGAAACAACCAGTTTTATAAGGCCCTGTGACGGAATGTGAAACCCTCCTTGTATTCTCATTGGATTCTTGCTGTGACTATTTGATTAATTTACTGCACAATATTTCTGGCAGTTGCAAACTTAATTTAAATTGAATAATTCCATCATTGAGATCGCTGATGGAATTTCACAAATTGCCCGAGTTTCACCCTCAATGTTGCTGGTTCAAATATGACAAGCAAAAGACTGCTTTCGAGCTTCATTCACGTATAATTCTTAAACTAGATCACTGTTATTTTAGCTGGTGGTAAACGTGTCATTTTGGTTCCCTAAATTTGTCCGTATATTTTTATGTGCACAGCATCCTGGGGGTTATCATTGCTCAGAAACGGAACTGGACCAGCCAAATAAATACTGTGGCTACAAGAGCAGGTCAGAGGCTGGGAACGCTGAGTGGGTTAATTCACCTCCTGACACCTTAAAGCTGCTGGGGAGGGTCACTCGCATTGTTGCGGCTTGCTGCATCCTCCATAATATCGTCGGGATGATCACACCAGGGGGTGATCGGCAGGATGCATGTCCTTCTACGAGTACCGGCAGATGACAGCCCGCTCTAACAAACCGAAAGGGGTTCCACGCGATGAATGTGCAGGTGATCAATGACCATCAGATGCGCATCATCCACAACTGCACCCGATACCCGAGCAGTGTGCACAACGCCTTGATCCTGGCACATTGGAGATGTGCTGGAGGAAAAGAATGAACACCAGTCCTCGTCCATAAGACCATAAGACATAGGAGCAGAATTAGGCCACTCGGCCCATTGAGTCTGCTCCAACATTCAGTCATGGCTGATATTTTCTCATCCCCATTCTCCTGCCTTCTCCCCATAACCCCTGATCCCCTTATTAATCAAGAACCTATCTATCTCTGTTTGAACGACATTCAGTGATTTCGCCTCCACAGCCTTCTATGGCAAAGTGTTCCACAGATTCACCATCCTCTGGCTGAAGAAATTCCTCCTCATCTCTGTTTTAGAGGATCGTCCCGTTAGTCTGAGATGGTGCCCCCTGCTTCTGGTTTTTCCTACAAGTGGAAGCATCCTCTCCACGTCCACTCTATCCAGGCCTCGCAGTGTCCTGTAAGTTTCAATAAAATCCCCCCTCTTCCTTCAAAACTCCAATGAGTACAGACCCAGGGCGGGATTCTCCGACCCCCCCGCTGGGTCAGAGAATCGGCGGGGGCCGGTGTCAATCCCGTCCCCGCCGTGTCCCGAATTCTCCGCCACCAGAGATTTGGCGGGGGCGGGAATCGCTCCCGCCGGTCAGCAGGCCCCCCCCCCCCCGGCGATTCTCCGGCCTGCGATGGGCCGAAGTCCCGCCGCTGTCAACCCTCTCCCGCCGGCGTGGATCAAACCACCTACCTTACTGGTGGGAGCAGGCAGCGCGGAAGGGCTCCGGGGTCCTGGGGTGTTGCGGGGCGATCTGACCCCAGGGGGGTGCCCCCACGGTGGCCTGGCCCACGATCGGGGCCCACCAATCGGCGGGAGGGCCTGTGCCATGGAGGCACTCTTTTCCTTCAGCCCTCGCCATGAGCCTTCACCATGGCGGAAGCGGAAGTGACCCCCTCCCTGCTCATGTGTGGGGATGACATCAGCAGCCACTGACGCTCCGGCGCATGTGCAGACTTCCGCTGGCCGGCGAAGTCCCTTCGGCCCCGACTGGTGTGGTACCAAAGGCCTTCCACGCCAGCTGGCGGGATGGGAACCTCTCCGATGCGGGCCTAGCCCCTCAAGGTGAGGGCTTATCCCCTAAAGGTGCGGAGACTTCCGCACCTTTAGGGTGGCCCAACGCCGGCGTGGTTCACGCCACTCCATCACGCCGGGACCCCCCGCCCCGCCGGGTAGGGGAGAATCCCGGCCCCAGAGTCCACAACCGTTCCCCATACGACAAGCTGTTCATTCCAGGAATCATTCTTGTGAACCTCCTCTGGACCCTTTCCAAGGCCAGCACATCCTTCCTTCGATGCGGGGCCCAAAACTGCTCACAATACTCCAAATGGGGTCTGGCTGCTGCACGTGGTTAGACTACCTCCGGGTCTGCAGGTGCTGGATACTCGCTGACAACTCTTGGCAGATGGACAAGATATATGATTAGACCGTGGCCAGGGCGGAGTGGGGGTGGTGGGTGACGTGTTAATCACCCTGGGGTAACACGGACTGCAACTGGATGCAGTTGTACTTGAAAGTAGACTCCAAACTTTTATGCCACGTTGAGGGGCCGCAGGTCCGGTGATCCCCTTCCAGTTTACTCCCACTCCGGCGATTATGGGTGGCCTTCTCCTGGATTGGGGCGGGAGGGGAAACAGAAAATAACAGTTTCACACAGTCCGAAGCATGCAGCCCAGAGGGCGGGTGGCTGGTTGCCTCTGTGGCCAGAGCACCCGTCCATGGCGGCCGGTATGGGTGCCAACATGTGGTGCAGGGTTGGGGTGCGGCTGCCCTCCAGTTGGGATGGGGGGAGGGTAGGTGTAGGGTTACCGGTGTGTGGGACGGGGTTAGTGCTGGGGGCACAGTGCTGCCTGGCCACCCTGAAGAGGTCATGCAGTTTTTTACATCACTGCTTTCCGGTCCAAATAGTGCTGCTGACCGCCACTTCCACCTGTGCCCAAGCATGGCGAATGGCTGCAGCTGGCAGCCTCCTCCCCTGGCCGGGGTACAGATTGGCCTGCCTCTCCTCCACCCTGTCCAGCAGAGTCTCCAGCTCGGCACCATAAATTGTGGGGCTGCGCATCTTGCTGCCATCTTGTTGAAATGGATGATATGTTTGGGGAATGAAGTGTGTATAGGGGGCTGCAGCTTGTTAGCCTCCTGAGTGTCAATCGCAAATCTGCCGAATCCGGCACCGTTCCTCATTGGAATTGATTGTGTTCCACGTGGCGTCGGTGCTCGCCTCTCAACGGCTGCTGAATCGGTCCAGGTGCGATGCCAGGTTTGCTGTTGTGGAAGTCCACGAATCCTAAGCCGGCGTCAACACTTAGTCTCAAGGACGGAGAATCCTTCCCATGTTCACCCGCCAGAGCTGAATTGCAACTGGATTAACATCTTCCCTGGGTACACAAACCGGTAAGCAATTCAGTATTCCCCGGCATGCAAATTTATGCATGGTGTGGAATCCGAGAGATTCTCAGAGAATCCCACTATTAAGCCATCATCTTGAGCAGGTGGCCCAAGAGTGATGTCCGGCGGCTGGCCACCCCCCTTCCCCTTCCCCCCCACATAGCAAATCGGCCCCGAAAACCCCCCAGCCCCCCACACCACTCAACAGCCACTTCGAACCCCAAGTACAGGAGTGATCCGGCCCGCTCCCCTGCGACCTCTGTAATAGGCAACCCCCCACAAAGGGTCACCTGTAATAGGGAGACCCCCCCACAGGGACCCCCGCCTCAAAGGACCGCCACGGAATCCCTCCACACACACCTCCAAATAAAAAGAGACACTAACTGGAAGCTAGAGAGCAGTCCAGACAGGGGCAGTGAGAGGAATTACAGCTGTAACACTTACTGCGAAGCTCCATTTGTCCATTCCTCGAAGGAGAACAGCTGTGCTTGCGTCTGGTTCCCACAGATCCATTAACTGCAAGCCATTCATATCTTTCGAGTAGCGGCCTTCTACAAACTTCTACAAACCATCTGCAGCTTTGATACAGTCATCTCCCTTCATGAGAGTAGACTGATAGGGCAGTATTTGGCTGGTTTAGATTTGTCTTGTTTCATGTGAACACGACACACCTAGAAAATGTTCTACATTGCCGGGTAGATACCAGTATTGTAACTGTACTGGAACAGCTTGGTGCGGGGTGGGGCAAGTTCTGGAGCACAAGTCTTCAGTATTGTCATGTGAGAGTACCTTTAAGAAATGGGTGTTTATAAATGGGTGTGTACATAAGTATCTGTAGTGAGAGTACCTTTATGAAATGGGTGTTTATTACTGCAGTGATGTCAGAGAGTGGGTGGAGCTGGGGGGGGTCTGTCAGTTTTTTCCTTTTGTTTTAGGCTGTTTGCTGCAGGGTGTGTTTTAGTTTCGTTTTCAGAGCTGGATAGCTGCAGTCACAGCCAGATGGTGTATTAAAGTCTCTGACTATAACCTACAGACTGTAAATCAATCCTGGTGATTTAAAACTAATAACAGTAGTGACTTTAACCTGATGTGCTTCTGGTAAATGGTGTTTTAAGTCTTATGGATGTTAAAAGGACAGCTTAAAGGATTACTTAGTGTTGTATTCTTTGGGGGTTGAATTCCAATTAATGGTTGCTAAGAGATTCACTGTATGTTTTAAAAAGGTTTACTTGAGTTCATAGAATAAACATTGTTTTTCTTTAAAAAATACTTTTCCATTTCTGCTGTCCCACACCTGTAGAGTGGGCCGTGTGCTCCCCATACAACAATCTATTAAAAGTTGAGGGTCAGGTGAACTCCATGATACACTTTGGGGTTCTCTAAACCCTGGCCCATAAAAGTATTAGTGCCGGAATATTGTCAGGGCCCATAATTCAGTGTCTTCAGCCGTCTCTTAATATCACGTGGAGTGAATCATATTGGCTGAAGACTGACATTGGTGATGCTGAGGTCCTCCGGAGGAGACTGAGATGGATCATCCACTCGACACTTCTGGCTGAAGATTATTGCAAATGCCTCAGCCTTGTCTTTTGCACACATGTGCTGGGCTCCTCCATCATTGAGGATGGGGAGATTTGTGGAGCCTCCTGCTCCAGTGATTTGTTTAATTATCCACCACCATTCACAGCTGGATGTGGCAGGACTACAGAGCTTAGATCTGATGTGTTCATTGTGGAATCGCTTAACTCTGTCTATTACTTGCTGTTTTTGTATGAGGGACGGTAAGAAGTCTTACAACACCAGGTTTGTCCAACAGGTTTGTTTCAAATCACTAGCTTTCGGGGCAGAGCTGCTTCCTCAGGTGAACGCCGGCATCTCCATAACATTTGTATGTGGGAGGTCACGTCTCATGAATTTAATTGAGTTTTTTGAGGCGGTGACAAAAATGATTGATGAAGGAAGGGCTGTGGATGTTGTGTACATGGACTTTAGTAAAGCATTTGACAAGGTCCCTCATGGCAGGCTGGTGCGAAAGACTAAATCACACGGGGTCAGGGGTGAACTAGCTGGATGGATTCAGAACTGGCTTGGCCATAGAAGACAGAGGGTAGCAGTGGAAGGACATTTTTTTGAATGGAGGTCTGTAACTACTGGTGTTCCGCAGGGATCAGTACTGGGACCTTTGCAGTTTGTAATATATACAAATGACTTGGAAGAAAACATAGCAGGTCTGATTAGCATGTTTGCGTATTATACTAAAATTGCTGGAGTTGCGAATAGTGACGAAGATTATCAGAGAATACAGCAGGATATAGATGCTGCAAAATCGGGCGGAGAAATAGCAGATGGAATTTAACCTGGAGAAATGCGAGAGAATGCATTTTGGTAGATCCAATTCGGGTGGTATCTATAAAATAAATGGCAGAACAATCAGGAGCATATACACACAGAGAGATCTGGGCATGCAGGTCCACAGGTCCTTAAAAGTGGCAGCACAGGTTGAAATGATGGTTAAAAAAAAGCATATGGCATGCTTGCCTTCATCGGACGGGACATTGAGTATAAAAGTTCACAAATTATGTTATAGTTATATAAAACGTTGGTTAGGCCGCTTTTGGAATACTGTGTCGAATTCTGGTCACCGTACTACCAGAAAGATGTGAAGATTTTGGAGAGAGTACAGAAAAGGTTTAGCAGGATGTTGTCTGTTATGGAGGGTATTAACTAAGAGGAGTGATTGAATAAACTGGGATTGTTCTGCCTAGAGAGACGGAGGCTGAGTGGCGACCTGATAGAAGTTTATAAAATTATCAGGGGTGAATTATAGATAGGGTGAACAATTGGAGATTTTTTTTCCCAGGGCGGAAATGACAATTACAAGGGGGCACAAGTTCAAGATGGAACCAAGATGGGAGGAAATGTTCAGTGGAGACGTGCGGGGATGTTTTTTACACAGAGGGTGGTGGTTGGTGGCATGGAATGCACTGCCAAGTGAGGTGGTTGAGGCAGATACGTTAGCGGCCTTTAAGACTTATCTGGATCGACACGTGAACAGATGGGGTATAGAAGGATATAGGCGGTTGGTCTAGATAGGGCATGTGATTGGCGCAGGTTTGGAGGCCAAAGGGCCTGTTCCTGTGCTATAGTGCTCTTTGTTCTTTATGCTATTTGGCACACAAGTAGTTGTAGCTTCACCAGGTCGGCACCTCATTTTTTGGTATGTCTGGTATTGCTCTTGCCATGCTCTCCTGCATTCTTCATTGAACCAGGGTTTATCTCCTGGCTTGGTGGTAATGGTACAGTGGGGGGTATGCCAGTCCATGAGGTTTCAGATGTGGATGAGTACAACTCTGATGCTGCTGATAGCCCACGGTACCTCATGGATACCCAGTCTTGAGTATCTACATCTGTTCAAAGTTCATCTAATTTTGCACGGTGGTCATGACACACAACACAATGGAGGGGATCTTAAATGTGAAGTTGGGATTTTGTCTTCACAAGGACTGTGAGATGGTCACTTCTACTGATACTGTCATGGATGGATGCATCTGCAGCAGGCAGGTTGGTGAGGATGAGGTCAAGTATGTTTTTCCCTCGTGTTGGTTCCCTCACCACGTCCTGCTGTCCCAGTATGCAGCGATATCCTTTAAGACCTGACCAGCTCAGTCTGTGGTGGTGCTACCAAGTCATTCTTGGTGATGGACATTGAAGTCCCCCACCCAGAGCATATTCTGCCCCCTTGCCACCCTCAGTGCTTCCTCCAAGTGGTGTTCAACATGGAGGAGTGCTGATTCATCAGCTAATGGTAGCCGGTACGTGTGCATGTTTAATCTGAAACCATGAGGCTTCATGGGCTCCAGAGTCAAAGTTGAGGACTCCCAGAGCAACTCCCTCCTAACTGTGTACCACTATGCTGCCATCTTGGCTGGGTCTGTCCTGCTGGCGAAACAGGACAAATGAATCAAGGTCGCAGCTGTTTTGTGGAAGCTGTCAATCACTGCCACTACTAGAAAAGAATGAATGGCTTGTAGCTAATGGATCTGAGGGGTTGAAACCCGGGTCACAGCTGTTCTCTTTCCAGGAATGGACACTTGGAACTTTCAGGTAAGTGTTACAACTGTAATTTGTTTTACTGCCCCTGTCTGGATGGCTCTCTAGCTTCTAGACAGGGGTCTCTTTTCTTGCGGGGACGGGGTGCCTTCAGTTAGATGTCTCTGTGGGAGGGTTCCTTTTGTTCGTGGGTCTCTGTGGGGCGTTCCATCAGTTAGGAGGTGCCTGTGAGGAAGTGAACAAACGAATATGATGGAAAGTAGGACCCTGAGGGTAATGAGTTCACAGACAGAGAACAAAGGGATGAGCACAGCATGGCTAGGAAGGGGGGAAGGAAGCTTTGCCTCGTGGAGAGAATGGAGAAAAGAATGCTGGGTAACAAGTGGCCAGGATTGGGAAATGCGAAGTGAGCCAATCAGGATATATGGCCAGGTCAGAAGGTGTATACATTGACCTATGGGAAGCTTGTATGCAAATCTTGATGTGATTCAATCATTATGTGCTGTGATTTCTTCGTCCGAGCTCTCACTGGCTTTTGGGAGCTCTAGAAGACAGCTGCGTGTTCTAAGGTCCCACCAGTGAGTCAGCCTTGCAAGCTGGTGGAAATAAAACAATAATTGATGCCTGCAGATCCGTCTCAGATTTTATTGAGCCCAGACTGGTGAAAAGGATCAGGGATTGACATTTGGTGCCGAAATCAGGGATTTCTCTAGATGCTCGTCTTTCATCTGCGAAATCAGAATTGGACTGCTCTCGGAAGGGGGAAAAGGAAATGGGCCCACGATGGCGGATTCCTTAGTTAGGGGTCTCTGTGAGGTGGGGTCCTTTAGTTAGGAGGTTTCTATGGGGGTTCCTTCAGTTAGAGGTTCCTGGGAGAGTCTTCCTATTCATGGGGCCCCTGGGGGGGTTCCCTAATCCTGGGTTCCTGTGGGGGGAGTGCGTTCTCCTTATTAAGGGGGTGCCTGGGGGCAGTCTCCCAATTCATGGGTCCCTGGGGGGCTCTCCCTATTAAGTGGGTCATTTGTGGGGGGGGAGGGTTCTCCCATTTGCCAGTGGGAGGGGGGGGGTCAGGACATCACATTCAGATCAGCACCCACTGACGCCTGAGGCAACCCCAATTTTTCAATTCTCCATCCCATCAGGAAACGCGCTTCGGCATCCTGGGATGGAGAGGTGACACCAATACCTTGTACAGTTGCAGCTAGACTTTCCTACTCTTAACTCCAACCCCTTTGAAATGAGGGCCAACATTCCATTAGCCTTACTCACTGCCTGCTGCATCTGTATGCGAGCTTTCTCTCTCTAATGCACAAGTACCCACAAGTCCCTTTGGGTTGCAGCTTTGTGCTGGCATCGGGACTTGGGAACCCTCCCAATGGGTCTCCCTACAGCCTCCCCCCCTTTTCGCCGGCATCAGGCTACCCCAATCTCTGGTCGCAGCGACTCCCCTACCCCCAGGTGAATGACACCCCACTATGGGGTCTCCAAAAGCCCTCCCTTCATGCCCCCCTCATTCTCTGCCCCTACATCCTCTACTTCCTGCCCCCTTCATGCCACTCTTCAGCCCCATCCCTTGGCAGTTCCAACCTGTCACTGCCCCCTGGCAGGGACCCTCTCATAGTGCGAACGGGCTGGAGGGGGGAGATTGGGGATCATTTTGGGGGCCTCGGAGATCAGGACATCCAATCTCTCTGCACAGGGGAGTTCCGGTGAGCGGAGGTCCCCACTGTACAAAACATCATGAGCACCCTCAGCCATGCATTCCCCGTTCACGCCCCTTCTACAACTGCAGGTGCCGGGAAACACACAGCTAACCGCTCTCGCGAGGGGACTTTGCTCCCTTTTAGGAGAATCATGCTCCAGATTTCACTCAGCCAACTGAATACAAAGGGCATGATTCTGAGGCCTCTTTGTGCTCTCACTGAGCGAAACAAGGGCAGTGAATAGTGGGAGAGGCCAAAAACGAGAACCGCGCATTTGCGATGCGCCCGGCCCTTTTCCATAGACGGAATTGGGATCATGTCGCTGTGTGGCAAGAAACCAATTATCACCACTTAAGCCCCATTTCCATACAATTAATGAGAGCGACCCATATCCAATGGCCTCCCCTCATTCAGCGGCTTCCCCAGCAAGTGGTCACGCTGGTGCCGATTAGTACTCCTTTTGTAAAAGGTGAACTTGGCAGAAGAACTCCTGTGGGGAGCCGAGGGGGTGAGTAGCCATCTTTGCTCACAGGCAAAGAGCCCTGAGGGTGCGGAACCCTCCGCTGGGGTGGGCTGCCATCGGAGGGTGGGGGGAAGGCACTGAGGGGGGGGGGGCAAACGGGGGGATTCCTTGATGCATGGACACTGTAGGAGACCACACCACACACACACAACACCACACAAGCGCCACCATGTCAATCCCTGGATTCTGTGTATCTGTTCCGGGGGCAACACGTGTCCCTGCCCATCCGCCCCACCGATCATCCATAACCCCCATCGACTGCTGAGGCCACTGGCCGTGCGACTGAAGGCTATTACTAATAGGGATTTGACAATCGTGGTAAGTGAGCAATTTACACAACCCAAGTGGATTCCCGTGAGTGGGCGGGCCATGTAGCATGTGGGAGTTATTGCCTAGCATCCCAATCACACCTTGATGCATGGACACAGTAGGACACCACACCACACACGTAACCAGCAACATCCGAACACCCAGGGGATGGGACATAGCTCCATGGACATGTCCATAGCCGGAGGGTGGGTGAGTGTCTTCGGAAGGGGAGATACCTGGATAGATGGGCCAAGGGTTCAGAGGATGGCCCACATTGCAGAAGAAAGTGACAGAGGCATCATACTGGTTTTACACAAGTGTGTTTTATTAAATTCTCCACTCTCACGATGGATGGTGCCGCCACCCCCTCACCCCCACCGCCCCATAACCAGTATACTTCTCTGAGGAAGTATAGGCACTATTGTGCTTTCTTGGTCGTAGCATTGGACCAGGACAGATTGTTGGTGATGTGAACACTTGTGTTTCCTCACAGTGTGACAAGAATCTGGTGTCTTGGATGAGAAGTCTCCAGAAGTTCTGATGGTATCTGCCACTTGGTTTCAGGGTGTTGCGTAAATAGCCCAGTTGGGCTGTTGGTTTACATGGACTGTGCACTTACCAAGAACATTATAGTATAAGATATATTTTGTAACTTGTATTATGCTGAGAAATTTGTGTACATCTGTGAAGAAAAAGTGGGGTGAAGGAGTATTGTAAACCTCTCAAATTCTAACGGTATTAGACACGGTAGGCCCATTAAGCCTGAACTGGTTCTCTGAAAGAAAATTCTACCTCGTTTCAATCCCCTGCTTTATCCCTGTAACCTTGAACATTCTTTCTTTTCAGATAGCAATCCAATTCCTGTATTGAAAGGGAACCTATCTTCACCGCCCTCTCACAAAGTTCGTTCCAGCCTCAAACACCCACTGGGTCAAATTTATTCTCCTCACATCACTTTTACTCCTTTTGCTAATTATTTTGAATCTGTGCCCTCTTAATGCTCTCTTGAATGGGAACAGTTTATCACTGTTTACCCTGTCCACACCCCTTATGAACTCTAGCAAGTCTCTTCTCAGCCTTATTTTCTCCAATCTATCCTCATAGTGTGGTGAATTCATACTGTATTGTAATTCACATTGTATTGTATTGCATAGTATTATGTCCTTGTGGGCTCTGTCTATGAGCCGTTGCGCGGTTCTGCCCATGGGGGGAGATGAGGAGCTTGTACAGGGCTCCACCCTTGGCTCTGCCCATGGCTCCGCCCATGGCCCCTCCCACTACCGGAAGTATAAAGTGCTGCAGCCGTGAGCCTGCCCTCAGTTCTTCTGGTCGCAGGCAGGCTCAGTTGTAAGACTATTAAAACCACAGTTTACTTCCAATTGTGTTCCGAGTGAATTGATGGTCACATCACATAGCTACGGTATTTTGCCCCCAGAATCATTCTCATGAATCCTCTGTACCCTCTCCAAAACCTTCATATTTAATCTACAAACATGGCACTGAGAACTGGACACAGTACTCCAGATGAGGCTAAACTAGTGTCTTGTACAAGTTCAACATGGTCCCCCTTTACTCTTGTACTCAGTGCCCCTATTCATAAAGCTGAAGATACTGTATGTTTTATGAACTGCTCTCTCAACATGCCCTCCCATCTTCAATGACTTCTGTACATATACACTGAGGTCTCTCTGATTCTGCACCTCTTTTACAGTTTCTCCCTTTACTGCACCACATGGACTGCAGCGGTCCATTAAGACAGCTCTCCACCATCTTCTCAAGAGCAATCAGAGATGAACAACAAATGTTGGCCTTGCCAATAATGCCCATGAAAGAATTAAAAATCTGCCAATCCTATTCCTGATAAACCCAGTAACAAGGGAACATTCTTCCTGAAAGGTGGAGGAAGTGGATTGTGGATTCTAAATGCTGGACTCTGAGCTTTAGTAAGAAGTCTTACACCAGGTTAAAGTCCAACATGTTTGTTTCAAACACTAGCTTTCAGAGCACTGTTCCTTCCTCAGGTGAATGAAGAGGTATGTTCCAGAAACATACTTGGAACATACCTCTTCATTCACCTGAGGAAGGAGCAGTGCTCTGTAAGCTAGTGTTTGAAACAAACATGTTGGACTTTAACCTGGTGTTGTAAGACTTCTTACTGTGCTCACCCCAGTCCAATGCCGGCATCTCTACATCTGAGCTTTAGAACTAAAGAAAGTGGCCTGAAGGATAAATGTTGACTATAATGTAGAGGAGGCGCCACAGAGCATTAGCAGGACCTTAGGTTGGTATTGTCCATGCAAATTGCTTACTATGCTGTTTTCTCATTGCAGTCTACTGCAGACCTTGAAACCCCAACCTATTGTCACCATTGTATCAGGAGAAACTGAGAGTAAAATTGCTGTTTTTATTTAAAACCTCGAACATGACTCTTTTCCCAGTAATTGACAAGCCCTAATGGCTACACATTCTCAGAAATCCTCACTTCAAAGCTTTATAGTCCTGTGATTTTGGTAACGGTCATGCACTGCAGAGAAAACAAGCATTCACTGTTTTTGGTTGAAAGAAGAATTTCACTCCTCTTTTATTTCTGCTCGCACTATTTTTCTACATTTGAGGATATTTCTATTATTTTAAGCATTTCGTTTGGGTACACAGCTGAAATGCATTACAGGGTGCTGTCAATATGCTGACACATGCTACATTGTGCTAAAGATTAGAAGGCTTATGTTTCAGTATTGGGATTAAATAGGTGGGGGTGGAGTATTGCAAGCTATTTTCTTGTCTGTATTAGGAAAGTGAACACATGTTCCAGTGTTGTACTGAAGGCAAACTGCTGGCTTGTGTTAGATTTGCAAGTAAAATGAGAAGGGAGCAGGAACGAATGGGTGGAATTTTATATCCCTGCCATGGCAAGATGGGACCTGAAAATGCGGCAAGCTGTTCAAAAGTCCATTGACCTCGTTGGGAACATAAAATCCCACCGATGGGAGGGACCATAAAATTCTGCATTTCTTGTCCACCAAAATTAAATGGATATTCTACATTAATGCAAGATCATCCTTGAAAAAGGAATCAAACATGCATGGTCCTTCTGGGGCAATCCTGTTGGAGCTCCTGTGCAGCTTAGATTTCCATTAGGGGCAGTGTCTCTTCTTACCCTCATGAATTGCAATGATTTAGGAAGGGACTGGACCAGGGGGGAGAGAATCCCAACATGGGAGTTCCCACATTACTGACTTCTCAGTAACTGGATGTGTCATTGACAGCGGTCCGCTGAATGCAACAAACAGACTGCTCTGCCAGGGGGCACAAATTTCTTCTTTCCTATGTCCTTTGGGAGAAAGGCATTCAGTTGCTCCCCTAGTGACATGGAAAGGAGGGAGTCTGGTCCTGTTTTGTGATCCGAAGCTAATCTTATTGCACCATATGACACAACAGACTGGTTCAGCTACAGATGGTCACCTGGGAGAGGAATGGAATTGGTGGCTAGTGAACGTTTTTTTGCGGGGAAGGGTCAAAGACAACTGCTTTGCTCTTCCTAATATTTAGTTGGATAGAATTTCTGCTCATCCAATATTGACTGCCAGGCAACACAGAGGTGGTGGAGGAGTCAAAGAAGAGATGGTGGTGAGGTATGTCGGGGTGTTGTCAGTGTATTTGGAAACTGACGTTGTGCTTTCAGATTATGTTACTGATATGAAATAGGAGGGGGCCGTGGATAGATACCTCAGGGTCAGCAGAGGTGCCCTTGTGGCTGGAGAGAGGCCATTAAACAATTCTCTGGCTACAGCTGTGTAGATAAGAATGGAACCAGGGGAATGTTGACCATGCAGCTGGATGAGGGTTGAGAGGTGTTGGTGTAGACAACTGTGTCAAAGGCTATTGACATGTCTGGAACGATAAGGACAAATAGGTTATCACTGTCGGAGTAACATAAGGTGCCATCTGTAACTTTGATAAGAACAGTTTCGGTACTGTGGCAGGGACAGAATCCTGATTGGAAGGACTCAACTGTGGAATTCTGGGAAATGTGGACATGAGTTTAGGAGGGGATAACACATTCAAAGATTTTGGAGAGAAAAGGGAAGCTTTGGATCGGGTGGTAGTTTGAAAGAACAGTCGATGAAGGCAGTTTTGAAGGAGCGAGGGACAGGGCCAGGACCAGAGGAAAGACAATCATTAAGAATAATAGTTAACATTGGGGCCATAAAGGGAGGTTGGGAGGCCAGTAAATGGAATAGGGCGACGAGGGCAGGAGGTGAGTCACATTGACAGGATGAGCTCGGAGAGGGAATAAGGGGAGATGAGAGAGATTGGCCACGCTAAATTGCCCTTAAGTGTCCAAAACGGGTTAGGAGGGGTTACTGGATTACAGGAATAGGGTGGAGGTGTGGGCTTAGGTAGGGTGTTCTTTCCAAGGGCCGGTGCAGACTCGATGGGCTGAATGGCCTCCTGAATGGCACTGTAAATTCTATGATTCAATGAAATTCGAGAAGGATGAGAGATTCAGGGCCCAGGCAGGGGGAGCCTTAAGAAATCTGACCTGATGGGCGAAGAAAAGGGATGGTGGTAGCAGAGTTAGCTAAACAGATAAGGGCAAACTTATTCACTCAGAAATGTGTGAACCTTTGGAATTCTTTATCCTCGAGCCCTGTGATTGTTCAGTCATTGAGTATATTCAAACTGAGATTAGTAATGTTTTGGACACAAAGAAAATCAAGGGATATGGAAATAGAATGAGAAGGTACAGTTGCGGTAGAAGACCAGTCAATATCTTATTGAATAACACAGCAGGGTCCAGGGTCATATAGTCTATTCCTGCTGACATTTCACATGCTCCTAAAAGGTGCAAAATTTTCAAAATTTATTTTCAGTGCTTTCAAAGGTTGTATGAGGCAAAAGCAACTGCTGATGGCAAAACATTCCTTCTTATTTGCTTTCAGGATGTGGGTGACACTGGCAAGACAACATTTACATCCTAGCCTATTCAGATGATAGTTTTGGGCTTTTATCACTGCAGTGATTGTTTTTCCAACTAAGTCACTGGCCAAGGTACTTCAGAGGACATTAGAGGCCAGCCACACAGCATGAGACTGGAGTTATGTTTAGGTAGGACTGGATGATTTCCTCTAATAAAAAATATCAGAGGATGTTTGTTTTTCACAGCAATCTGGCAGCTTTAATAACTTTTTAAAAACAGATTTATTGAATTTAATTGCACAACTTAATTCATTCATCCAGGGAGATCATAACATCATTCCATTTTGGCATCTCATTGTTTCATAAATAATTCCAGAGGTTTTGCCTCCACTACTCCACCTGAAAGTTTATTGAACATATTTAATACTCTTTGTATAAAGAATCATTTCTTGGCATCGTTAATGAAGGTAGCATTCTCTAATTTGAGCCTATGTCAACTGATCTTGCAAAGGTGACTTTTCTTGGACATTTCCAGGGAGGTGCACATGGGTCGGTAGATAGGACAGTTTTGGTAAGAGCACATCTGGAAAGCCTTCTTTGATACATGAAAACATTCCTGGCATCCCTCCTTTATTCCCCTTCTTTCTCCACTAAAACCATGAAAAAAGGAGTATGTAAAGTAACTAGCATGAAATTTTTGTAACTGTAGAAATCAAAAATACATGAAAGCAAGAATGAAAGGGAATAAAATACATCATTACATCATTTATATAAAACAAAAAAGAGTGGCTAAGGTAAATATTGGTCCTTTGGGGGATGAGAAGGGAGATTTAATAATGGGAGATGAGGAAGTAGCTGAGGAACTGAACAGGTTTTTTGGGTCGGTCTTCACAGTGGAAGACACAAATAACATGCCAGCGACTGATAGAAATGAAGCTATGACAGGTGAGGACCTTGAGATGATTGTTATCACTAAGGAGCTAGTGATAGGCAAGCTAATGGGGCTAAAGGTAGACAAGTCTCCTGGTCCTGATGGAATGAATCCCAGAGTGCTGAGAGAGATGGCTAGGAAATTGCAAATGCACTAGTGATAATTTACCAATATTCACTAGACTCTGGGGTGGTCCCGGCGGATTGGAAATCAGCAAACGTGACACCACTGTTTTAAAAAGGAGGTAGGCAGAGAATGGGTAATTATAGGCCAGTGAGCTTAACTTCAGTAGTAGGGAAGATGCTGGAATCTATCATCAAAGAAGAAATAGCGAGGCATCTGGATGGAAATTGTCCCATTGGGCAGATGCAGCATAGGTTCATAAAGGGCAGGTTGTGCCTAACTAATTTAGTGGAATTTTTTGAGGACATTACCAGAGCGGTAGATAATGGGGAGCCAATGATGTAGTGTATCTGGATTTCCGGAAAGCCTTTGACAAGGTGCCCCACAAAAGGTCGCTGCATAAGATAAAGATGCATGGCATTAAGGGTAAAGTAGTAGCATGGATAGAGGATTTGTTAATTAACAGAAAGCAAAGAGTGGGGATTAATGGGTGTTTCTCTGGTTGGCAATCAGTAGCTAGTGGTGTCCCTCAGGGATCCTTATTGGGCCCACAATTGTTCACAATTTACATAGATGATTTGGAGTTGGGGACCAAGGGCAATGTGTCCAAGTTTGCAGATGACACTAAGATGAGTGGTAAAGCAAAAAGTGCAGAGGATACCGGAAGTCTGCAGAGGGATTTGGATAGGTTAAGTGAATGGGTTAGGGTCTGGCAGATGGAATACAATGTTGACAAATATGAGGTTAACCATTTTGGTAGGAATAACAGCAAACGGGATTATTATTTAAATGATAAAATATTAAAACATGCTGCTGTGCAGAGAGACTTGGGTGTGCCCGTGCAAGAGTCGCAAAAAATTGGTTTAAAGGTGCAACAGATGATTAAGAAAGCGAATGGAATTTTGTCCTTCATTGCTAGAGGGATGGAGTTTAAGACTAGGGAGGTTATGCTGCAATTGTATAAGGTGTTAGTGAGGCCACACCTGGAGTATTGTGTTCAGTTTTGGTCTCCTTACCTGAGAAAGGATGTACTGGCGCTGGAGGGGGTACAGAGGAGATTCACTCGGTTAATCGCAGAGCTGAAGGGGTTGGATTACGAGGAGAGGTTGAGTAGACTGGGACTGTACTCGTTGGAATTTAGAAGGATGAGGGGGGAATCTTATAGAAACATATAAAATTATGAAGGGAATAGATAGGATAGATGCGGGCAGGTTGTTTCCACTGGCGGGTGAAAGCAGAACTAGGGGACATAGCTTCAAAATAAGGGGAAGTAGATTTAGGACTGAGTTTAGAAGGAACTTCTTCACCCAAAGGGTTGTGAATATATGGAATTCCTTGCCCAGTGAAGCAGTTGAGGCTCCTTCATTAAATGTTTTTAAGGTAAAGATAGATAGTTTTTTGAAGAATAAAGGGATTAAGGGTTATGGTGTTCGGGCTGGTAAGTGGAGCTGAGTCCACAAAAGATCAGCCATGATTTAATTGAATGGCGGAGCAGGCTCGAGGGGCCAGGTGGCCTACTCCTGCTCCTAGTTCTTATGTTTTTTATGTTCTTATTACGGCAGATTTCAAAATTCAATGTTTCCACTCATACTCGGGGGGTGGGGGTGGGGGGGGGGGGGGGGGGGTGCTGCAGCAGAGAAGTAGCAAACATTATTCACACGGTGTGGCTTATCATCATCCCCAAAGGTTTCAGAGTAATATTCCCATCCCTTCCACCAGTTCGGACTGACACTGGCTGCTCATATCCCTGCCTGCTGCATTAAAAGTAGTGGCTGAGGCTGCAATCTGGAACGTTTCTTTCCTTTCCACCACACTCAACATTGTTTCCCAGGGCTGCCATTTTGGTAGTGACAGCAGACATGTGGAAGCTGCTGGCGAGAATCCTGTACCCCTTCAAATGGAGGAAGAAGGGCCTTGCAGTAGCTGTCCCGCTCTCTCATCCGCCCCAAACATTAAATTGCTCAAGGACTTGGCTTTCAGTAGGAGAACTTACTCTGAATACTTGAGGAAATGTTGCCTCTCCTGCTACCACTTCTGGTTTCCCTTTTTTGAATTTGTTATTCTATTTTGCTAGTCTAACATTTGTTACCCGTCGATATTTTCCCTTGAGAAATTAATGACGGTCCATCTTATTGAATTGCTGCTGTCTTTGCGGTGTAGGTACAACCACAGTGCTGTTAGGAAAGGTGTTCCAGGATTTTGACCCAGCAAGTTTATCTTCAGTGAGATGACCTCAGTATCATGCAGGTTGCGTGCGCTGTAGATACAGGCGAGTACAGAGGTGAAAGCCATGATGCCGGGACACTGCTGGATGCAGGTCCGATGATGCTAGTTTCTGGGATGAACTCTGGAAATCAGAAGAACCAAGCACGTCTGAACTGGCAGAGCAGGAAAAGGAAAGGGTTTGGAATGTGTTGTTGAGTTGCTGACGTGCATCTTGTGAATGGTAAACACTGCTACTACTGTGCACCAGTGATGCTGTAAATGAATGTTTAATGCAGTGGATAAGGCACCGATTAAATGGGCCACTTTGTCATAGAATCATAGAATCCCGACAGTGCAGAAGGAGGCCATTCGGCCCATTGTGTCTGCACCAAACCTTTGAACAACCACACTACCTAGGCCCAATCCCCTGTCCTATTCCTGCAACCCCACCCTAAGGGGCAATTTAGCATGGCCAATCCACCTAGCCCGCACATCTTTCGGCTGTGGGAGGAAACCGGAGCACCCGGAGGAAACCCACGCAGACAGTGTGAGAATGTTCAAACTCCACACAGACAGTGACCCGACAAGGAATCGAACCCGGGTCCCTGGCACGGTGAGGCAGCTGTGCTAAACACTGTCTTGGACGTTATCAAGCTTCTTGAATGTTGTTGGAGTTGCACTTATTCAGTAAGAAGTCTTACAACACCAGGTTAAAGTCCAACAGGTTTGTTTCAAACACGAGCTTTCGGAGCACGGCTCCTTCTTCAGGTGAATGGAAAGGCTTGTTCCAGAAATGTTTATATAGACACAGTCAGAGATGCCCCGGAATGCGAGCACCTGCAGGCAATCAAATCATCAAAGATGCAGAGAGAGAGCTGTGGCGCGGTGGAACTGTCGATCAATGAGTCGAGCGCCATATCCCGTTCGTACGAAGCGTGGTACATTGGCGAGACCATGCAGACACTGCGACAACGAATAAACGGGCATCGTGCGACTATCAACAGGCAGGACTGTTCCCTTCCAGTTGGGGAACACTTCAGCAGTCAAGGACATTCAGCCTCTGATCTCCGGGTCAGCATTCTACAAGGAGGCCTTCAGGAGACGCGACAACGCAAAATTGCTGAGCAAAAACTTATAGCTAAGTTCCGCACGCATGAATGCGGACTCAACCGGGATCTGGGATTCATGTCGCATTACATTCGGCCCCCACCAACAAGCCTGGACTTGCAGAGGCCTACCGACTGAACTGGCTTGGGACAATTCACACCTCTTTAACCTGGAGTTACCTCTCTCTCTGCATCTTTGATGATTTGATTGCCTGCAGGTGCTCGCATTCCGGGGCATCTCTGACTGTGTCTATATAAACATTTCTGGAACAAGCCTTTCCATTCACCTGAAGAAGGAGCCGTGCTCCGAAAGCTCGTGTTTGAAACAAACCTGTTGGACTTTAACCTGGTGTTGTAAGACTTCTTACTGTGCTCACCCCAGTCCAACGCCGGCATCTCCACATCATGGCACTTATTCAGGTAAGTGGAGAGTATTCCATCTCTTCCTGACATGTGCCTTGTAGCTGATGAACATGCTTTGGGGAATTGAGAGGTGAGTTGCTAACTACAGGGTTTCCAGCCTTTGAATTTTTCTTAACATTTCTGACCCTGTTAAGTGTATGGTCAATGGTGGCCTCAGAAAGTTGATAGTGGGGGATTCAGCAATGATATTGTTACTGAACATAAAGTGAAAATGGCAAGGTTCTCACTTGTTTGAGATAGTCAATGTCTGGCATTTCTGTGGCATGAATTTGACTTGCCACCTATCAGTACAAGCCTGACTGTTGTCCAGGTCTTTCTGCAAGTGAGCATCGACTGCCTAAGTATCTGAGGAATTCCGAATGGTGCAGAATACTATGCACTCAACAGCCAACATCCCCAATGCTGACCTTAGATTGGAGGGAAGGTCATTGATGAAGCAGCTGAAGATGGTTGGGCCTGGAACATTACCTGAGGAACTCCTATGTCCTGGGGCTGGGATTATTGGCCTCCAACATCTTCCTTCATGCTTGGTATGACTTCAACCAGTGAAGAGTTTTCCATTTGATTCTGATTGATATTTCACAGGGTTTCTTGATGCTACATGTGATCAGATGCTGCCTTGATGCTAAGGGAAGTTACCCTCACCTCGGGCGCGATTCTCCGACCCCACGCTGGGCGAATCACGCCATGCCGCCCTGGCCCCCCCCCCCCCAAACGGCATGTCGCGTTTTGCGACAGGCTGCTCGGAGAATCGCCGGTCGCCGTTATCTCCGGCCCGGATGGGCCGAGCGGCCTGCCGAATCCAACCGGTTCATGCCGGCGCCAACCACACCTGGTCGCTGCCGGCGTGAACATCGCACGGCCGCTGCGTGTGGGGCCTGTGGGGGGCGGAGGGAGGATCGAGCACCAGGGGCGTGCTCAGGAGGGGTCTGGCCCTCGATCGGTGCCCACCGATCGTCGGGCCGGCATCTCTGAAAGACGCACTCTGCCATGTCTTGCGGGGCAGCGGAGGGGAAGACGGCAACCTGCGCATGCATGGGTGACGTCATTTAGGTGCCGCACCGCTTTGACGCAGGGGTCAAGGCCCGACGCCCGAGATTGACGCGCCGCCGCTCCTAGCCCCCTGGGGTGGGAAAATAGGGGGCGAGGAGTGGCCTCTGACGCCGGAGTGAAACACTCCGGGTTTCACTCCGGCGTCAGCACTTTGTCTCCCTTTGGGAGAATTCCGCCCCTCATCTCTCAAAATATATTTGGACCAAGGCAGTAATGAGCTCGAAAGATAATTGATTGTGGTGTAATCTGCTGTAAATTCACTCATCTGTTTGTGACTTCACAGTGGCAGTCTCAATTTTGGTAGCATGGAATCCCTGCAGAAGCTGCCACTGTACTTATGAGGAGATACCTGACTGAGGAAATTGGATCAAGGGGCGAAATGCTCCGAAGACCTGCGCGAGGGAGGAGAAAGGGGGAGGGAGGAGAAAGGGGGAGGGAGGAGAAAGGAGGAGAAAGAGGCCCAGGAGGTGGGGAGGCAGAATTAATCCAAATTCCTGCTTATTTCCTCAGACTCTTCAAAAGGTTGTTTCTCCCCAGGATTAGAAAAGGTGCCTTGATAATTCACAGCGCAGAACCCTTTATGCGCTGTAAATTATAAAGGCAGAACCCAGAAACTTTGCCAAAAGTTTTTCCCTCTCTGTCCGCGCGTTTTTCCTGTTGTTGTGAAACTGACCTGAAATTGCAGAGGCTGAAGCTGAAATAGACAAATCCAGACACATCTCCCACCCCGGGATCCCAGCATTTCCCTCTGCATTCTAACCAGGCAATATTCCTGGGTTTAGGCAGATTGCAATATACTCACCAAAGCCCTGCTCTCAGCCTGAGGACGGACGGGACTCCCTCTCTCTGTCGCTCTCTCTCTGTCTGTCCCCACAATCTCCCTCTCTCTCTCTCTCTCTCTCTCTCAAACAAAGACAAGGCAGCTGGGAGGGAGGGAAGCCTTGAGGAAGATCTGCTGATGCCCCCATCCAATGGATGCCCGGGGCCAATGCACCGTCGCCCCCCCCTGCACGCCGCTGCCCCCTACCCCATCCCCCTACCCCTACCCCCCACCCCATCCCCCACCCCTACCCACCCCTACCACCCCACCTACCCCCCACCCCTACCCCCCCACCCACCCCTACCCCCCACTCCTACCCCCCCACCCACCCCTACCCCCCCCCCCACACCCCCCCCCCCCCCCCCACCCCCCCACAAACGCCGGTACTCTCCCCCCCCCCCACCACCACCACCCCACAAACGCCGGTACTCTCTCCCCCCCACCACCCCACAAACGCCGGTACTCTCTCCCCCCCACCACCCCACAAACGCCGGTACTCTCTCCCCCCCACCACCCCACAAACGCCGGTACTCTCCCCCCCCCCCCACCACCACCACCCCACAAACGCCGGTACTCTCCCCCCCCCCACCACCCCACAAACGCCGGTACTCTCTCCCCCCCACCACCCCACAAACGCCGGTACTCTCTCCCCCCCACCACCCCACAAACGCCGGTACTCTCTCCCCCCCACCACCCCACAAACGCCGGTACTCTCTCCCCCCCACCACCCCACAAACGCCGGTACTCTCTCCCCCCCACCACCCCACAAACGCCGGTACTCTCTCCTCCCGCCCCCCCACAAACGGCGGTACTCTCCTCCTCCCCCCCCGCACTCGATGTAGGTAACTGAACGGCGTCAACCATCATTAATGGTTGACGCCGTTATAAACCTGCTGTGCTGTGGCCACGGGTCACGTCGGCGGGACTTCGGCCCATCCGGGCCGGAGATTTGTTGACAGTAAAAATTAAATGACTTCCCGCCGGCGCCGGCTGTACTCAGAGGCTGCCGGCGGGATTTGCACAACGCCGGTTTTTGGCCACTCGGAAAATTCAAAACCCGGCGGGAGCGGGAATAACGCCACCGCCGGCCGATTCTCCGACCCTGCGTGGGGTCGGTGAATTTCGCCCAAGGTGTGGGGATGATCCAGAGAATTAGGTAGGTTTCCCATCTCAATGGAACTCTCCCCTGCAAAGGGGAATTGCAGCAATAAAGATCGCAATCAAATCCTATCTCATGAAAATGCAACATTTCTCTCTTTTTTAAAATAAATTTAGAGTGCCCAATTCATTTTTTCCAATCAAAGGGCAATTTAGCATGGCCAATCCACCTAGCCTGCACATCTTTTGGTTTGTGGGAGACAAACCCACACAAACACGGGGAGAAACATTTCTCCATTGAAATTGCACTATAAAAGAATTTAAAATATTGACCAAATCCATGTTGTAACTTTACTGAGTTTGAGCGACCAACATGTCCAGAGAAGCTGAGGACTGAGTTAATTCTGTAAAGTGGGATTTCCCCCATTTTATGTTATTCTTACTAATCTAACTACAGGTAATAGAATTTCAACCTGTGTGTGGTACAGGTTGTCTGTGGTAAATGATGAAGTCAAGCTGATCGGAACTAGACAATCGTTAGAAAATCTCCAAACTATGGTTGGGACATTTGCATCTCAGACAAGAGAAGAAATTCTTCAGGAGAAATGTTTATACTGTGGCAAAACTTCTGACAGGTTTTTGGCAATAAAAATAGCAGTCTGAGGGAACTCATGGCCGTTGCAATGAGTTGGGCAACGTGATCAGTCGCACAGGAAGAAGAACCAATCTGCACTGAACTGGTTACTTGCTGGTGTTAGCACTTACATCTTCTACTTGCTTTCAATCATTATTGATGTTCATGCTTGATAGTAAAAATTAATGATTTTAAGTATAGAAACACAGGGGAATTAATTCAAATGGTAGAGCGCTCGCTTAGCATGTGAGAGGTAGTGGGATCGATGCCCACATTCTCCACTTTCATTTGGGCAGCACAGAAGCACAAGTGGCTTCACAGCGGCAGGGTCCCAGGTTCGATTCTCCACTGGGTCACTGTCTCTGCGGAGTCTGCCAAAGGTTGGGTGGGGTTATGGGGATAGGGTCAGGGAGTGGGCTTAGGTAGTGTGCTCTTTCAGATGGTCAGTGCAGACTTGATGGGACTAATGGCCTCCTTCTGCACTATAAGGGGATTCTATGAAAAGTGGGATTGTACCATATGACACAGAAGGAAGTTATTCATCACATTGTGCCCACATCCATTGATCTCAATGATCAAATTAAATCATATCTCAATTTACTCAAGGGAACTTTAAATTAATTAGAAGATGGCAGCCTACAAGATTTGGGTATGGATCCCGCTGATGCGACCATCAATTCACTCAAAGACACGAGTAGAAGTAAACCGAGGTTTTAATCAGCTTAGAACAGTGCCTGCCTGCAACTGGTACAATACTGTGACCTGCCTACAGGTCAACTGCTCTTTATACTTCCTTTCAAGGGGAGGAACCATGGGCAGTGCCCGTACATGCCCCAACATATCCCCCTGTGGGTGAAGCCACACAATGGCCCATAGGTGGAGCCCACAAGGTCAACAACATAATATAGCTGTAACACAATGGCAGAACATGGGCGAAATTCTCCGACCCCGAGCAGGGTCGGAGAATCGCCTGGGGCCGCCGAAAATCCTGCCCCCACCGTGGCAGAGATTCTCCGCCACCCGGGAAGTGGCGGCGGCAGGAATCTCGCCACTCCGATCGGAGAGGCCCCTGCAGTGATTCTCCGGCCCGGATGGGCCGAAGTGTCCCGCCGCTGGGAGGCCTCTCCCGCCGCCAAGGTTTAAACCACCTCTGCAACGACGGGATCAGCGGCGCCAGCAGGCCCCGGGGTCCTGGGGGGGGGGGGCGGGGGGCAATCGAACCCCGGGGGGTGCCCCCACAGCGGCCTGGCCCGCGATCAGGCCCCCCGCTCAGACTCCGGGCCAGTGCCCTGGATGCACTATTTTCCTCCACGGCCACCACGGCCTCCGCCATGGCGGAAGCGGAAGAGAACCCTACATCGCGCATTCGCCGGCAGTGATGTCAGCGGCCAGCTGCCGCTGACGTCACTGCCGGCGCATGCGCCGACCGGCGAAAGCCTTTCGGCCAGCCCCACTGCCGGGGGCGCCGGTTTTTGTGCGCCAGTTCTCTGGTGCCAACCGCTCCGGCGCGGGGCTGGCCCCCAAAGGTGGGGAGAATTCCCCACCTTTGGGGAGGCGCGACCCCTGAGTGGTTGGCGCCACTCCCCTACTCCGGGACCCTCCGTCACGCCGGGTAGGGGAGAATGCCGCCCCATGATACTAATACACTGGTGAGTTACTAGTACTATACATTCACCACATTCGCAAAAAGTTCTTCTTGAAGCTGTCCTTGGAGAGGAGAAGGCTAAGACGAGATTTGATATAAGTGTTCTATCAACTGTGGGCTGGACAGAGTAGACAGGGAGAAAAATCCCTCCCCCTCCCTACCTCTGCCTCCTTCTTTAAGATGCTCCCTAAAACCTGAAGCTATGTGCCCTTTTTCTCAAGCTTGTTTAAATGTCAAATTTAGTGGCTGGAAGGCACACGCTCATTCTGCATGTAAAATGGTCAAGAACGAGAGGGCACAGATTTTATGTGACTTTTAAAAGAAGCAAATGTGGTGTGAAAAAAAACATATTCAAGCGAGTGATTTGGGCCTGGAATGCCCGAGGCATTCAAGTGGGTAATAGGTGATTTGAATATAAACAATGTTCAGGGTAATGGGGAACAGGCAGGAGAATTACACTGAGTCAGTAGCGTTCAGTTGAAGAGCCAGTGGAGGCACGGCCAGTCAAATGGTCTCCTTCTGCACTGTAACAATTCTGTGATTGTGTGAATGTGCTGTCTGATTTCCAGCTCGCGACTGGCATGCTTTGCAAATCTGTTTATTCGGAAACATGTTTCATGACCTCATCAGTAAATTTATCAGAAGGAAAACTGAATATAACTTTTTAGCATCTCCTCGAAAGTTAAATTTATGATTGCCATAAAGCTGAGTGGAGCCTATGTCTGGAACTGCTGGGCTGTTTACTTAATTTAAGGAAGCAAATGTGCTATGGTGCTAAAAGTAAAATACAACAGCAACTGGAATTGACTTAGCCATCTGTTTAACTTCATAGTTTGTACACCGTGGAGTAACTTCCAGATTTTTAACAAATTTTCAGTCTTTAATTTATCTTCCAGCCTGTAGGTTTTAGAAGTACCTGGAGGACAATTATAGTGGTATGAAGGAGAGTTATTTCAAGTACTCTGTGAGTACTCTGCAGCTGTGCTGACTCGTTTCAAAGAACACTCGGCCTGGCTTACAAATTGGTTGGGAAGAAATTCCATCTATAATTTCCCACAGGATCCTGGATGTGCGGTTACAGGATACTGGCAGCAAAAGGCTGACAGAACCCCATGGGAAGCGAGGGGCAAGCAGCATGAAAATCATGCATGTCCTTGTTACCTCTTGATGTAAACTAACCCAATGCTGTCCTGGCCCATCTTGCACCATCCCGAAACTTGTATTCCTCCAAAGCCCAGCGGCACGTATCTGAACGCATACTAAATTCCATTCTCCATGTCAGTTCCAGCAACACCTGGATTTTAAAATTCTTATCCTTGTTTTCAAATTCCTCCATGATTGCTCCCCATACTATAATCTCCTACTACCCTCTGAGATCTCTGTACACCTCCAATTCTTGCATTTTCTGCCTCCTCGATTTCCTTCACTCCACCATTGGTGGCCATGCCTTCAGCTGCCTAGAACTTAAATGCTGGAATTTCCTCCCTGAATGCCTCCATCTCCCTACCTCTCCCTCCTCCTTTAGGATGCTCCTTAAAACTTGAAGCTATGTGTCCATTTTCTCAAGTTTTTCTTGGGCATCTTGATGCCATACTAAGTCTTGATGCAAGGAGGTCACTGTCATTTCTTGAATTCAACTACTTTGACCATACCTGGACCAAGGCCATAGTATTGTCAGGAGCTGAATGGGCCTGGAAGAACCCAAACTGAGCTTCAGCGAGCAGGTTATTGCTGAGTCAGTGCAATTTGATGGCACTGTCAATGATACTTTCAATCACTTTTCTGATGATCGAGAGTAGACTGATGGGACAATAATTGGCGGGGTTGGAATTGTCCTGCTTTTTTGGGGACGGCCCATTACTGGGCAATTTTCCATATTGCCTGGTAAATGAAATGATTATTTACATTCTTTGTGGGCATTGGTCCTTGTCAATTTCAACAGTTTTACACAAGGCTTGCAACCAGCTACATGGGGCCCACACCTGGAAACCGTGTGATCCTGGAACAACATAAAAGTACCAAGAAAAATTAGCTTTATTTAAACCAAAACATGGAGCTTGTGTGTTGCCAACATGTTTAGCACACTGGGAGAGTGCTGTGTTTCAAAGTACACCATTGAAAGATACATTTCGAACCATTTTATACTCTTGTAGTCAAAGGAAATTGCTGTTCTGGTAAAACTGATGATTCTTTCCGCTAGATATGGAACATTTTAGTTAAGGATAAACCAATCCTCATAATCTGGGTAATCAATGAAAGGCTTAAGTGGCACAATGCAAAACCCTAATTCAATAAATGGCACAGTACAGAATGATATAATATGAGATTAATATTTAAATCATAATTCAGATATAAATCTGATTTGCTTTGATATTGCTCGAAACATTATTGTGCAGAAGTTCCAGGAGGAATTGCTACTTATTGTCAACATATTAGGCTTTTAAGAGTCCTTTATCAGATTTGAATTGATTGCAACTCTTTTTCAAATTACATTTTTGCTGATGTTTATTTTTTGTGAACTTGCTGATGTTTATTTTTTGTGAACTTGCTTTCCCAAATATTATTCATATTCTCAACATTACAGATATGATTCAGCAGATTGGTTTGACCTGCTGCAACAAAACATACAATTATCTGGAAATGAGCTTTGTATAAAATGCCCAGTTCCTTTTGTACACTTACATCCACATAGTTAGTGAAATCACTGTAGAGTTTCAACACACAGATACATAATGGATAATAAATGCATTAGGATTGCTGACACAGCTGCACCTATATTGGAAGCAATGCACTTTGAAAATCAAGAGTGTTTATATGATGTTCAAACAGATTCTCAATCTGATTAAAAAAATAAAGGAAACCAAGCACTATGATCCATTTCGAGAAGGATAGAATTGAAAAGCAGAGAGCTTGGGTGCCATTTAAAGGCATCATCAAGTCTAACCTTGTGGGACCACGAGGCCTCTTGCAAGATTCTCGGCACTTGAAATGAAAAATGAAAATCGCTTATTGTCACGAGTAGGCTTCAATGAAGTTACTGTGAAAAGCCCCTACTCCCCACATTCTAGCGCCTGTCCGGGGAGGCTGGTACGGGAATCGAACCGTGCTGCTGGCCTGCTTGGTCTGCTTTAAAAGCCAGCGATTTAGCTCAGTGATCTAAACGAGCCCCTTGAGGCATCTCGCAAGAACCTCGTCAGATGCCACGATGGGCGAGAACCGATTAACATATTTAAATACGCTTGCACCGTATTCTCCCTGAGCCCGAGAACAAATATCCATTTAGTATTGACCCACACAAACATGGACTGGGCCTAACAGTGTCTGGGGAGGTCTCCCAGACCTTTGGAGTCCCTGGGTGTTCGGAGACAGGACAGAGTGGCCCCTTGCCTCTCACTCTGGCACACATCACTTTGGCACTGCCAGCCTGGCACCTTGGCACTGCCAGGATGGCAGGGGCACTGCGAGGGTACCCAGATGTCAGTGCCAGGGTGCCCTGGTGGCACTGCCAAGGGTCAGGGCCTGAGGGGGGCCATGCCCATGAAAGGAGAGATGAGGAGGAGTATGAAAGGTGGAGGGGGTGGGCAGATATGTAGAGGCCTAATAAAGGTTTGAGGGTGAGAAAGGGGATCCTGAAAGGGGGGCCCAAAGAGGGGGTGGGGAGGTCTGAAATGGGATGCGGCCCTCAGCAACCCCATAGTGGGGTGTCCTCACTTAGGCGGGGTGAAGGGAAATGCCCATGTGTGTGGGAGGTGACATTGTTTGTGGGTGTGGGGGACTTACGAGCTCACTTAGAAATCAGGCAACCTTTCAAAATGGTGCCCTGATCTCTGAAGAGCCGGTCTCAATGTTGAGTTCAGCTTCCCAGTGTTGAAAACATTTCTAAGTGTGGGGGAGACCACAGAGAATCTCCCTACTCCCCACATTCCAGCGGAGTAGGGGAACAGACTCAAAAACAGCTTCTTCCCCACTGTCATCAGACTCCTAAATGACCCTCTTATTGACTGACCTCGTTAACACTACATCCTGAATGCTTCAACCGATGCCAATGCTTATGTAGTTACATTGTATATCTTGTGTTGCCTTATTATGTATTCTCATGTATTTTCTTGAATTGTTTAATTCCCTTTTCTTCCATGTACTGAATGATCTGTTGAGCTGCTTGCAGAAAAATACTTTTCACTGTACCTCGGTACACGTGACAATAAACAAATCCAATCCAATCCAATCCAAGGCCCCAAAAAATGCCTAAGGCCGTGATCTACTGTGGGGTTGCTAAGGGCCCCATCCCATTTCTTCAAATCCCTCATGTCTGGAATCAATTAAGTGAACCTCCTCTGAACTGCCTCCATTGCCACTACATCTTTTCTCAATAAAGGGGACCGAAAACTCCAGATGCAGTTTGCCAATGCCTTGTATAGTTGCAAAAATACTTCCTTACCTTTATACTCTATTCTTTTAGCTATAAATGTCAACATTTCATTTTCTTTCCTTAATACCTGCTGTACCTGCATGCTAGTTGTCTGTGATTCATGCTCGAGGACAGCCAGATCCCTCTGCACTGGAGCACCCTTAAGTCTCTCCCCATTTTTCTGACCAAAATGGATGATCTCACACTTATCCACATTAAACCCTATCGGCCACATTTTGGCCCACTCACCTCAACTATCTTTATCCATTTGTAAGGCTCTTATTTCCTCATTGCAACTTACTGTCCCGCCTATTTTAGTACAATCTGTAAAATTGGCTATAGAACCTTCTATCCTTGTATCCACGTCATTAATATAGATTGTAAATAGTTGGGGCCCAATGACTGAAACCTGCAGCACCCCACTAGTTATATATTGCCATCCAGAAAAAGACCCATTTACCCTGACTCTCTGGGCTGGATTCTCCGATTGTAAGACTAAGTGGATTGTAAGCCTTTTACGACCATAAAAATGGCGCAAAACAGCCACCGGTCCCCCATTTGGTGGGGGGCTGGCAGGCACGCAGCGTAGAGCACACCGCTCTAGCTGCGGATACAGCCAGAAATTGCGAGGTCCGTGGATGCGCATGCGGACGGTGGTGGCCTGCAGCGGCTGTGCCGTGCAACATGGTGCTGGCCACGCGCGGACCCGGCCTGCCAAATAGTGACCCCCTTTGGTCAGGCTCGGACTACGCCCGACCAGTGCCCCCAGTCCCCGCCGAAGCCCCCCCTGCCTGCTGGACTTAGTCCGTAGCCGCCAAGCCGAGTTCCCCCGAACAAATACCACATGCGACCGACGCCATTGAGAACTCAGCCTATTGGGGGCGGAGCACTGGGAGGAGGGCCTCAGGTAAAGTCCCGAACGTAATTTCGGCGTCAGAGACCGGAAAATCCTGCCTCTATCTTCTATCTGTTAGCCAGTCTTCTATCGAAGCTGATAAATTACCCCTAACCCCATGTAATCTCACCTTGTATATTATCCTTCTGTTTGGCACCTTATCAAACGCATTTCAGAAGTCCAGATATACTACATCTACAGGATCCCCATTATCCACTTAGCTTGTTACACCTTCAAAGAACTCCAGAAAATGAGTCAAACATGATTTCCCTTCATAAAACCATGCTGACTCTGATGGATTATATTTTGACTTTCCAAATGTCCTGATATTGCTTTCTTAAAAATGGATTCTAACAATTTCCCAACAGACCTTGAACTTACTGGTCTGTAATTTCACACATTCTGCCTCCCTCCCTTTATCAATAAGGGTGTTACGTTAATATTTTCCCAATCCACTGGAACCTATCCTGTGTCCAGGGAATTTTGGAAAATTATAACCAATGGATCCACTATCTCTGCTGCCACTTCTTTTCATACCCTAGGGTGTAGGCTATCAGGTTCTGGAAACTTATCTGCCTTCAATCTCAATAGTTTGTTGAGTACCGTTTCTTTATGATGTTGAGTGTTCTAAGTTCCACCATTTCTATTACCTCTGAATTACCCGTTCTTATAGGGATGGTAGTAATGTCCTCCACCGTGAAAACTGAGGCAAAATATTGATTTAGCATCTCTTCCATTTCTGTGTCCCTCAAACAGGAAAACCTATGGTCATCTGGGATTATGGCGATATTCTTTACATCTGCCATCATCAAAATAGCACATTTATTTCTACTCTTATCCATCTGTCAACCAATCCACAGTTCCTGCCATTACGTTACCTCAATCCTAACAGCCCTATCTTTGTAACAATCGTTTGTTTGGTTCCTTATCGAATGACCTCTGAAATGCAAATAGACTGGATACATGGAAACATCTCTACAAGTTGGCGTTATACCGAGCAGAAAGGAAAATGGTCATGGTTGTTGGAAACAAACTATCTCAGGCCCAGGGCATCACTGCAGAAGTTATATGGAATTAAAAGTCTAAAGAGCACCATGAAACCATTGTAAATCATCCTAAAAACATTCACTAAATCCCAAAGCCTTTTATTCATATGTAAGGAGCAAGGGGGTAACTAGAGAAAGGATTGGCCCACTCAAAGACAAAAGAGGGAATTTATGCGTGGACTCAGAGGAAATGGGTGAGATTCTTAATGAGTACTTTGCATCGGCATTCACAAAGGAGAAGGACAAGACGGATGTTGAGGCTAGGGATGGATGTTTAAATACTCTAGGTCAAGTTGTCATACGGAAGGGGGAAATTTTGGGTATTCTAAAAGACAAAAAGGTGAACAAGTCCCCAGGACCGGATGGGATCTAGCCCAGGTTCTGAGGGAAGCGAGGGTCGAAATAGTTGGGCCTTAACAGACATCTTTGTAGCATCCTTGAGCACAGGTGAGGTCCCGGAGGACTGGAGAATTGCTAATGTTGTCCCTTTGTTTAAGAAGGGTAGCAGGGAAAATCCAGGGAATTATAGACCTGTGAGCTTGACAACAGTGGTAGGCAAACTGTTGGAGAAGATACTGAGGGATAGGATCTATTCACATCTGGAAGAAAATAGACTTATCAGTGATAGGCAGCATGGTTTTGTGCAGGGAAGGTCATGTCTTACAAACCTAATAGAATTCTTTGAGGAAGTGACAAAGTTAATTGATGAGGGAAGGGCTGTAGATGTCATATACATGGACTTTAGTAAGGCGTTTGATAAGGTTTCCCATGGCAGGTTAATGGAAAAAGTGAAGTCGTATGGGGTTCAGGGTGTACTAGCTAGATGGATAAAGAACTGGCTGGGTAACAGGAGACAGAGAGTAGTGGTGGAAGGGAGTGTCTCAAAATGGAGAAGTGGTGTTCCACAGGGATCCATGCTCGGACCACTGTTGTTTGTGATCTACATAAATGACCTGGAGGAAGGTATAGGTGGTGGTTTGCAGATGATACTAAGATTGGTGGAATTGCAGATAGCGAGGAGGACTGTCAGAGAATACAACAAAATATAGATAGATTGCAGAGTTGGGCAGAGAAATGGCAGATGGAGTTCAATCCAGGCAAATGCGAGGTGATGCATTTTAGAAGATCAAATTCAAGAGCAGACTATATGGTCAATGGAAGGGTCCTGGGGAAAACTGATGTACAGAGAGATCTGGGAGTTCAGGTCCATTGTACCCTGAAGGTGGCAACGCAGGTTGATAGAGTGGTCAAGAAGGCATACAGCATGCTTGCCTTCATCGGATGGAATATTGAGTACAAGAGTCGGCAGGTCATGTTACAGTTGTATAGGACTTTGGTTAGGCCACATTTGGAATACTGCGTGCAGTTCTGGTCGCCACATTACCAGAAGGATGTGGATGCTTTGGAGAGGGTGCAGAGGAGGTTCACCAGGATGTTGCCTGGTATGGAGGGTGCTAGCTATGAAGAAAGGTTGAGTAGATTAGGATTGTTTTTGTTGGAAAGACGGAGGTTTAGGGGGGACATGATTGAGGTCTACAAAATTATGAGAGGTATGGACAGGGTGGATAGCAACAAGCTTTTTCCAAGTGTGGGGGTGTCAGTTACAAAGGGTCACGATTTTAAGGTGAGAAGGGGAAAGTTTAAGGGAGATGTGCATGGAAAGTTTTTTAGGCAGAGGGTGGTGGATGCCTGGAACGCTTTACCAGCGGAGGTGGTAGAGGCAGGCACGATAGCATCATTTAAGAGGCATCTAGACAGATATATGAACGGGCGGGAACAGAGGGAAGTAGACCTTGGAAAATAGGAGACAGGTTTAGATAAAGGGTCTGGAGCGGCGCAGGTTGGGAGGGCCGAAGGGCCTGTTCCTGTGCTGTAATTTTCTTTGTTCTTTGTTCTAATGGCCTTTAGGGAAAGAAATCTGTCATCCTTACAGATTCTGGCTTTCTTATGACTCCAAATCGACAGCAATGTGATTGAATCTTAAATGCCCTCAGAGATGGACAACAAATGCTGGCCCAGCCAGCACACCCATATCCCAAAACAAATAAAAAATATATCTATTTAAGTTTGTTGACAATGCTGATAAAGAAATAGGTCAAATGATTAGGTAAGCAGGTGACTGATGTAGTGTAATGTAAGAAAGTGTGAAAGTGACCAATTTTATGGAAAGAATTGAAGGCAGAATTTTTAAAAATAAAGAAAATAAGAATTAGGAGCAGGATTAAGGCTCCTCGAACTTGGTCTGCTATTCAATAAGGTCTCCTAATCTCTCTGAATGCAAACATTTACCAGTTTCTCATCTTTTATTCTGAGCAGATTTGACATGTAGATGTTGAAAGAATGTTTCCCCTTGTTGGGGAATCCAGGGCTAGGGGGACACAATTTCAGATTTCACTTCACCAGTTGGAATTTTTACCCAACAATACGTTATTTTTAAACTTGTAGTTCTAATGCTTGCCGCCAAATTAGAATGCCCACCTTTGGTAACATTCCATTTAGCGAGTTGGCACATGAAATTTGGCAGGTATAGCCTGCATTCAGGTTTTAACAACAAAACCAAAGAAAAGGTGCTATTAGCTGTAACTAAATTGTGAGCAAACATATATCATGATCGGGCATTGGGAAGAGCAAGGTAATGGGATTAAAGTGGAATCCCTAATAGAAGGATAGTAGAGTGGTTAGGGTGTGGAATGGACTGCCTGCTGTGATAGTGGAGTCGGACACTTTAGAAACTTTCAAGCGGTTATTGGATAGGCATATGGAGCACACCAGAATGACAGGGAGTGGGATAGCTTGATCTTGGTTTCGGACATTGCTCGGCACAACATCGAGGGTCGAAGGGCCTGTTCTGCGCTGTACTGTTCTATGTTCTATGTACCACCGCAGGTATGTGGGGTAAATGGTAATTTGTTCTAAAATTTCTATGAGGTCACAAAAAGTAGAAATATTACTTTCAATATTAAGATTTTCTTCACTTTGGAATATCCCGTGGTTGTGAAAGATGCTACAAAAATGCAAGTTTTTTAATGCAACCCACATAATAACCACTTTGTTGTATTTGTGCATTTTGAATAACTATTAACATCCTTTTTCAAAAATATGGCAATTTACTGAAATATTGAGTTGACATAACAGAAATAGGCTATTCAATCCAATTGGTCAATGCGCTATTTATGCTTCAATCTCCTTCCAATTCTCTTCATCGAACTCAATAAGCATATATTTCTATTTCCTATTCCCTCATGTGAACATAAGAAACAGAGCGGGATTGGGCCAGATGACCCCCCGAGTCTATCCAATTATTCAATAAGATCATGGTCAAGCTTATTTTTCAGTTCCACTTTCCTTCCCTCCCCCCATATCCCGTAATAATCTTTTTATTAGCGTCACAAGTAGGCTTACATTAACACTGCAATAAAGTTACTGTGAAAAGCCCCTAGTCGTCACATTCCAGCACCTGTTCGGGTACACTGAGGGAGAATGACCAATTCACCTAACAATTCATCCAACAAACCTTGATTAGTAATGCCCAAAAGTCTATTGATCACAATCTTGAATGTACTCAATACTTCAGCATCCACATGCTATTAGAGAATACTAAAGATTTACAACTCTCGAAGTAAAGAAATTTGTCCTCCGAAGTACAAATTTTGAAAGTGTGGTCTATGTGTGAGAATGAAGTTGCTGAATGCTTCAACAATGCATCACTCAAAATCGCAGCCCTTGTTATCTATTGCACTCTCTGCTTTTGCAAATATAAAAATATGCAACAACCCTATTATGCCTTCCAGAAACTATGCAAATGAAGGTCAAAGCTATCAGTGCATAATATTTTGAAATCTATGATAAGTGTTAGCTGTGTACTCAATCAAAAGCCCATCAAAAGTAGACAGTTAAATGTCAGTTATACAATGGCATAGCTTAAATTGAACAACTCTAACTCTTTGATTTGCAGTTGTGTGCAAGAATTACATTCAGTGCCTTCCTCAGGGTAGCCTTGATAGAACCAAGAAGAAATGCCAGAGGAATCAGGTCCTTATGTGAAGTTGGCACTAGACAATAGAGATGGGTGTAATCTTCCAACATGGATAATTACCAGTTTGCATCATTGAATATAAACTGAGCATTGATACAAAGAGCCTCATGCAGTTCCTAGGATACTCATTCAACATACCATAGAGACCTTGCAGCCAACTTCAAATGCCTTTGCAGATCTTGAGTGGCATAAGCATCATCCTTGCCATCAAGGTCATCATAATGCATCTCCACATCATCATAATTATCAGTGTTCGCTGAACACATGACAACTTTGTTCTCCAAAATCAGCCTGGTAAGGTTGAGGAGGCCAACGCACAATCAGATAAAGAGCATGCCACTTACACTGACCAAGAAGTCTGGCAAAATCTGGAATGCACTCCCTGAAAGACTGTCAAAATCAGATTCCATAGGAACGTCCCACAGGTAATTAGACGTGTATTGGAAGAGGACTAATTTTCAACGTGATTTGGTGAAAGTTGGGTGTGGGTCTAATTTGGATGGGTGTTTCGAAGAATAAGCACAGGCATAATGAGCCAATTACCCCCGGCCTTTACTTTAAGAGTCTAAGTGCCTCCAGAAACATGCATGCGGTTCGGAACAATCGTGCAACAAGACATTTGACATTCGGACAAAGCTCTTGGGCTGGATTCTCTGGTCTCCGACTTCAAAATCGCGTTCGGCGAATGGCCTCAGAATCCAAGTTTACGACGGAATCGGGGGCTGCAACGCTTGCGTGATACTCCACCCCCTCCAAAGTGGCGTACCTGCGGAGTACGCCACACCATGTATCGATGGCCTCAGGACATTGCCTGATGCCCCCCGATGCTCCGCTCCCAACTGGCCGAGTTCCCGACGGCGTGGGTCTCTCATGGTCTCACCCGTCGGGAACTCAGCATGGCGGCTGCGGACTCAGTCCCACACCACCACAGTCGGGGGAGGACCAATCCGAGTGCGGGGAGGGGGAATTATTCGGGGCGGGGCCACTGTGGGGGGCTGGTCCAGGGCACGCGAGCCAGCCGAAGGGGGGGACTATTTTGCGGCCGAGTCCGCGAGCAGTCTTTGCCATGTTGCACAGTGCGGCCACTGCAGGCCGCCAAAATCGAGGGTGTTGCCTGTTTTCGGATTCCACGCCCCCTCCAAAACGTCGTCATCGGTGAGTTCGCCGCAGCCATTGGGACGACCTCAGGATGTAACCTGAAGGCCCTCCTCCGATGCTCCGCCCCCGATGGGCCGACTTCCCGAAGTCGTGGCTGCGTTTTTGTGAACCTTGCATGGCAGCTGCGGATTGAGCCGATCCGCTGGCTGGGGAAGCTTTGACGGGACTGGGGGGGTGGGTGGTCTGCGGTGGCAAGGGGGGTACAGGGGGGCACTGTATGCAGGCCCGGTCCGTGCACAGCTGGCACGGTTGTACGTCGCAACCGCTGCAGGTCATCACCGTGCGCATGCGCAGCCACGGATCCAGCAATTCTCAGGCCATTTGTGCCAGGAACGCCAAGGGTTTTACCAGGCGTGACTGCTAGGCCCCACTGGGCGGAGCATCGGTGCAGGGGCGGCGTTGATTTTTTTCATCATAATACTACACACATACTCCGGACATAGCCTCAAAATCAGAGAATCCAGCCCTTAATAATATTAATCTTTATTTTCACAAGTAGGCTTACATTAACACTGCAATGAAGTGACTGTGAAAAGCCCCTAGTCGCCACATTCCGGCGCCTGTTTGGGTACACAGAGGGAGAATTCAGAATATCCAAATTACCTTCTAGCACGTCTTTCGGGAGGAAACCGGAGCACC
Source organism: Scyliorhinus canicula (assembly GCF_902713615.1). Taxonomy (NCBI): domain Eukaryota; kingdom Metazoa; phylum Chordata; class Chondrichthyes; order Carcharhiniformes; family Scyliorhinidae; genus Scyliorhinus; species Scyliorhinus canicula. Next base: position 19,424,250 of record NC_052155.1, read on the forward strand.
CGGAGGAAACCCATGCAGGCACGGGGAGAACATGCAGACTCTGCACAGATAGTGACCCAAGCCGGGAATTGAACCTGGGACCCTGGCGCTGTGACGCCATAGTGCTAACTAGTCTCTCAAATGGAGAATTTGCCCCTGTCTGTTTGCTCTTTGTTTATGTGTATGAGCACAGTAAGAAGTCTTACAACACCAGGTTAAAGTCCAACATGTTTGTTTCAGGAGCAGTCCTTCAGGAGCAGTACTTTGAAAGCTAGTGTTTGAAACAAACATGTTGGACTTTAACCTGGTGTTGTAAGACTTCTTACTGTGCTCACCCCAGTCCAACGCTGGTATCTCCACATCATGTGTTTGTGAGTGCTAGGCTATTTTAAAAAGAGAAATATAGTTATACTTCCAGAGGACAATTATGTGTGCCAGTTCTTGCAACCGGTTGTAAAAACTAAGTTTTGTTTTAGAATAAATCAATCAACTTGAGTTTATTGAAAGAAGCCTGGCAAAAGCCTCGTTTATTCTAGATGCAACAGTGGCAAAGATTAATAATTGGCCACTTTGATGAGAGAATGAAACTTTTAAACTCATGTTGTGATCAGAGAAGTGGGGCTAGATAAACTGCTCACTCTTCTCATCTTTGGATTCAGTGCAGCGATGGTAATGCCATTGAATGAAGATGTAAGCAATACATAGAACATAGAACATACAGTGCAGAAGGAGGCCATTCGGCCCATTGTGTCTGCACCGACCCACGTAAGCCCTCACTTCCACTCTATCCCCTTAACCCATTAACCTCTTCTAATCTTTTTTGGACACCAAGGGCAATTTAGCATGGCCAATCCACCTAACCTGAACGTCTTTGGACTGTGGGAGGAAACCGGAGCACCCGGAGGAAACTCACGCAGAAACAGGGAGAACGTGCAGACTCCGCACATACTGTGACCCAGCGGGGAATCGAACTGGGACAATACATTTGACAAGACATTTGTCAAAGTCCGGCATAAGAGATTATTGTGCAAAATTAAAGCGCATGGGATTGGGGGAGATGTATTGAGGTGGATAGAAAACTGGCTGGCAGAGAGGAAACAAAGAGTAGGAATTAAGGGGTCCTTTTCAAATTGGCAGGCAGTAACTAGTGGGGTACCACAGGGATCAGTGCTGGAATCCCAGCTATTCACAATATATATTAATGATTTAGATGAGGGAACAAAATATAACATCTCAAAATTTGCAGATTATACCAAGTTGGGTGGGAGATGAACTGTGATGAGGATGCAGGGATCCTACAGCATGACCTGGACAGGTTAGGCGAATGGGCAAATCAATGGCAGAAGCAGTATAATTTGGATAAGTGTGAGGTTATTCACTTTGGAAGCAAAAACAGGAAGGCAGATTACAACGTGAATGTTTGTAAATTGGGAGAGGGGAGTGTGCAGCGGGACCTGGGTGTCCTTGTGCACTAGTTGCTGAAGGCAAGCATGCAGATGCAGCAGCGGTAAAGAAGGCTAATGGTATGTTGGCCTTCATTGCGAGAGGTTCCGAGTACAGAAGCAGGGAAGTGTTGCTGCAATTATACAGGGCCTTGGTGAGGCCACACTTGGAGTATTGTGTGCGGTTTTGGTCTCCTTCTCTGAGGAAGGATGCTCTTGCTCTCGAGTGATTGCAGCGAAGGTTTACCAGACTGATTCCAGGGATGGCGGGACTATCATATGAGGAGAGATTGACTAGGTTAGGATTTTTCTCGCTAGAGTTCAGAAGAATGAGGGGGGATCTCGTAGAGACTTATAAAATTCTAACAGGACTAGACAGGGTAGATGCAGGGAAGATGTTACCAATGGTGGGTGTGTCCAGAACCAGGGGTCACAGTCTGAGAATTCAGGGTAAACCATTTTGGACAGAGGTGAGGAGACATTTCTGTACCCAAAGAGTGGTGAGCTTGTGGAATTCATTACCACAGGAAATAGTTGATGCTAAAACATTGAATATATTCAAGAGGCGGCTGGATATAACACTTGGGGAGAATGGGATCAAAGGCTATGGGGAGAAAGCAGGATTAGGCTATTGAGTTGTGTAATCAGCCATGATTGTGATAAATGGCGGAGCAGGCCCAAAGGGCCAAAAGGTTCCTCCTGCTCCTATCTTCTATGTATCTATGTCAAAGGGAGATGGTTGGATTTTCTCTTGTTGGAGATGGTTATTGCCTGCTACTTGTGTGGTGGGATTAAAACTTGCCACTTCTCAGGCCAAGCCTGGATATTGCCCATTGGTCTTGCTGCATTTGGACACAGACTGCTTCACTATCTGAGAAGTCGTGAATGGTGCTGAACATTGTGCAATCATCAGCAAAAATCCCCACTTCTGATCTTATGATGGAGGGGAGAACATTGATGAATCAGCTGAAGATGGTTGGGAATAGGACACTACCCTGAGGAACTCCGACAGTGATCTCTCAGGGCTGAGATTATTAATGTCTAATAACCAGAACCGGCGGGGGATCGGAGAATCGCCGGGGACCGGCGTCAATCCCGCCCCTGCCGTGTCCCGCATTCTCCGGCACCGGAGATTCGGTGGGGGCAGGAATCGCTCCATGCCAGTCGGCGTAACCCCCCGGCAATTCTCCGGCCTGCGATGGGCCAAAGTCCCGCCGCTGTCATGCCTCTCCCTCCGGCGTGGATCTAACCACCTACCTTACCGGCGGGATCAGGCGGCGCGGGCGGGCTCCGGGGTCCTGGGGGGGGGGGGGGGGTGTGCCCCCACGGTGGCCTGGCCCATGATCGGGGCCCACCGATCGGCGGGCGAGCCTGTGTCATGGGGGCACTCTTTTCCTTCCGCCTTCGCCATAGTCTTGACCATGGCGGAGGCAGAAGTGACCCCCTCCCTTGCACATGAGCGGGGATGACATCAGCAGCCACTGGCGCTCCGGCGCATGCGTGGACTTCCGCCGGCCGGCAAAGTCGCTTCGGCTCCAGCTGGCGTGGCGCCAAAGGCCATTCCCGCAGCCGGCGGCACGCCAACCACTCCAGCGCGGGCCTAGATCCTCAATGTTAGGGCTTGGCCCCTAAAGGTGCGGAGACTTCTGCACCTTTGGGGGGGCCCAACGCCGGAGTGGTTCACGCCACTCCATCACGCCGGGACCCCCCGCCCCGCCGGGTAGGGGAGAATCCCTGCCCATCTTCCTTTGTGCTCGCTATGACACAAACCAGTGGAATGTTTTTCCCCTATTCCCATTGACTTCAGCTTTCCTAGGATTCCTTAATACCACACAATTGGTCAAATGTGGCCTTGATGCCAAAGGCATTCTCACCTCACGTCTTGAGTTCAGCTCTTTTATCCATGGACCAAGGCTGTAGTGAGTTCAGGAGCTAAGTGGCCTTGGCAGAACCCAAACTGAGCATCAGTGAGCAGATTATTGCCAAGGAAGTCCCGTTTGGGTAGCACTATCAATGACACCTCCCATCACTCTGCTGGTGATTGAGAGGAGACTGATGGGACAGCAATTGGCCCAGTTGGAATTTCCTACTTTTTGTGGAGGACATACCTGGGTAAATTTCCACATTGCCAGGTAGATGCCGGCATTGTAACTATACTTGAACAATTTGGTTAGAAGTGCAGCTAGGTCTAAAACACAAGTCTTCGGTCCTATTGCCAGAATGTTGTCAGGGCCCATAGCCTTTGCAGCACCCAATAGCTTCAGCTGTTTCTTCACATCATATGGGGATGCAGTACATGGTGATCTTCAGGAGGTTACTGTGCCTATCTTTTTTTAAAAAGTATTTTTATTAAGGTTTTGCAGAATTTTTCATAATAAAACAGTAGTAACAATAATAACAAAACAAACTAGAGTGAACATTAACATAGTGCAAAAAGAGAATATACAATAACAATTAAATAGACATTACCCCACGCAACCCAGTCTTCCCACAGCATCCCAATGAAGCACTCACCTCCCCCCCCCCCCAATGGATTGCTGCTGCTGCTGACATTTTAATTTTCCCCGAATAAGTCGACGAACGGCAGCCACCTCCGAGAGAACCCTAGCATAGACCCTCTTAAGGCAAACTTTACTTTCTTGAGGCTGAGAAACCCAACCAGTCGTTAACCCAAGTCTCTACACTCGGGGGCATCGAGTCCCTCCACATTAATAAAATCCGTCTCCGGGCTACTAAGGAGGCAAAGGCCAAGACGTTGGCCTCTTTCGCCCCCTGAACTCCCGGGTCTTCTGACACTCCAAAGATCGCTATTTCTGGACTCGGCACCACCCGTGTGTTAAGCACCTTGGACATTGCCCTCGCGAACCCTTGCCAAAACTCTCTAAGCTCCGGGCATACCCAAACATGTGGACATGGTTTGCAGGGCTGCCCTTGCACCTCATACAACTGTCTTCTACCCCAAAAAACTTGCTCTTTCTCGCTGCCGTCATGTGTGCCCGGTGAACCACCTTAAATTGAATTAGACTGAGTCTGGCACATGATGAGGAGGAATTAACTCTGCCCAGGATCTCTGCCCACAGACCCGCATCCAACTCCTCACCTAGCTCCTTCTCCCACTTTCCCTTGAGCTCCTCCACCGGGGTTCCTTCGGCTCCTGTAGTTCCTGGTAGATATCCGACACATTCCCCTCCCCCGCCCAGGTGCCAGAGACCACCCTGTCCTGTATCCTCAGTGGCGGCAGCGTCGGAAAGGCCACTACCTGATTTTTCAGGAAGGCTCGTACTTGCAGATATTTAAAGGCGTTTCCTGGCGGTAGATTCAATTTGTCCTCTAGCGCCTTCAAACTTGGAAAGCTTCCGTCTATGAACAGATCTCCCATCCTTCTGATGCCTGCCCTCTGCCAGCTCTGGAACCCACCATCCATCCTACCCGGGACAAACCAGTGGTTGTTACATATCGGGGTCCAGACCGACGCTCCCTCCACCTTCTTGTACCTCCGCCACTGTCCCCAGATCTGCAGTGTCACCACCACCACCGGACTTGTGGAGTAACGGGTCAGCGAGAATGGCAAAGGAGCCGTTATCAAAGCTCCCAGACTAGTACCTTCTTTACATGACGCCGCCTCCAGCTGCTCTCACGCCCCCCCCCCCCCCCCCACCCCCCCCCCCCCCCCCCCCCCCCCCCCCAATCGCCCACTTCCTAATCATAGCTATATTGGCCGCCCAGTAGTAGTTGCGAAAGTTCGGCAGTGCCAGCACACACACTTCCCCCCCCCCCCCACCCCGACTGTGCTCCAACAGCGATCTCCTTACTCGCGAGGTCTTATTTGTCCACACAAAGCCCATAATGATCCTACTCACACGCTTAAAAAAGGCCTTAGGGCTGAAGATGGGGAGGCACTGAAAGACAAACAAAAATCTGGGGTGGACAGTCATTTTCACGGTCTGTACCCTCCCTGCCAATGACAGCGGGAGCATGTCCCACCTTTTAAAGTCCCCTTTCCATTTGCTCCACCAACCGGGTCAGCTTGAGCCTGCGCAGGGCATCCCATTTCCTGGCCACCTGTATACCCAGGTAACGAAAACCTTTCTCTACAATCCTGAGCGGCAGCTCTTTCAGTCTCTCCTCCTGCCCCTTGGCCTGGATCACAAACAACTCGCTCTTTCCCATGTTCAGTTTGTACCCTGAAAAACTACCAAAATCCCTCAGGATCCACAGAACCTCCCCCACCCCTTCCACAGTGTCCGAAATATACAGGAGCAAATCATCTGCGTTTAGCGAGACCGGATGTTCCACCCCCTCCGAACCAGTCCCCGCCAGTTCCTCAAGGTTCTCATCTCCATGGCTAGTGGTTCTATCCTAGGCCAAATAGTAACGGGGAGAGGGGACACCCCTGCCTCGTTCCCCGGTGAAGCTCGAAGTACTCCGACCTCAGCCGGTTTGTACATACACTTGCCACAGGCGCCTGGTACAGCAATTTCACCCAGCCAATAAAGCCCTCACCAAACCCGAACCTCCGCAGCGTTTCCCACAGGTACTCCCACTGCACCCGGTCAAAGGCTTTCTCTGCGTCCATCGTGTTACCACCTCCGCCTCCCCTACTGTGCCCATCTTTGAGGACTCACTGAGCAACTCCCTCCGGCAGCACAGTGGTTAGCACTGTTGCTTCAAAGCACCAGCCGGGTTCGATTCCCTGCTTGGGTCACTGTCCGTGCGGAGTCTGCATGTTCTCCTCGTGTCTGAATGAGTTTCTTCCGGGTGCTCCGGTTTCCTCCCCCAAGTCCCGAAAGACATGCTTGTTAGGTGAATTGGACATTCTGAATTCTCCCTTTTTCAGGAGTCTGGTAACACCACGCCACTAGGTTCCCTATCTTCCTCCTGTATTCTGACTCATCGTTGTTCGAGATCCGACCCACTACGGTCGTGTCATCAGCAAGGTGGAGTTGGTGCCAAACAGGAACAGCTTAAAATTCAGCAAAGGTGCATCAAAGGATTGATTAAGAAGAGGAAAATATAATATGAAAGTAAGCTAGCAGGCAACATAAAAATTAAATGTAAACGTTTCTGTCGGTATGTAAAGAGAAAAAAAGATTGACAAAAACAAATGTGGGCCCCTTACAGTCAGAAATGGGGGAATTCATCACAGGGAACAAAGAAATGGCTGAAGAATTAAATTCGTACTTTGCTTCTGTCTTTGCAAAGGAAGCATGAATAATGTACCAGAAGTTCTGAGAAACACAAGTTTTAATGAGGAGCTGAAGGAAATCAATAGTAGTAGAGAAATTATTTTAGGGAAATTAATGGGATTGAAGGCAGATAAATCTCCAGGACCTGATAATCTTCATCCCAGAGAATTTATGGAAGTGGCCCTAGAAATAGTGGTACACCCATTGGTAATGATTTTTTAAAATTCTTTGGACTCTGGAATGGTTCCTACTGTTTGGAGGGTAGAAATATATGCCTGCTATTCGAAAAGGGAGGTAGAGAGAAAACAGGGAACTCTAGACCAGTGTGTCTAATTTTGATTGTAGGAAAGTTGCGAGAGTCCATTATCAAGGATTCTAAAGCACAACATTTGGAAAGCAAAGTCAGCATGGATTTATGAAATGGAAATCATGCTTGACAAATCTACGGGAATTCTTTGAAGATGTAACTAGTGAAGTTGACCAGGGAGAACCAATGGATGTGGTTTATTTAGACTTTCAGAAGGCTTTTGACAAGGTCTCATATAGCAGATTACTATGTAAAGTTAAAGCTCATGGGATTGCAGGTAGTGTCTTGAAATGGATAGAAAGCTAGTTAGCAGACAGGAAGTAAAGTATTAAATAAATGTTTTTTTTCCAATTGGCAGGCAGTGACTAGTGGGGTACCAGAGGGATCTATGCTAGGACTCCAACTTCTCACATTATATATTAATGATTTGGACGAGGGAACTAAATATATTGTGTCCAAATTTGTAGCTGATACAAAATTGTTTGGAGGCTGAGCTGTGAGGAGGATGCAGAGGTGCTTCAGGGTGATATCAACAGGCTGAATTAATGGGCATCTGCAGGGCAAATGCAGTCTAATGTGGATAAATATCCACTTCGGTAGCAAAAATAAGAAGGCAGATTATTATTTAACCAGGTGTAAACTGTGAGAGGTGGATACTCAGCGAGACCATGGTGTCCTCGTGCATCAGTCTCTAAAAGTAAGTGCACAGGGACAACAAACAGCAAAGAAGGCAAGTGGGATGCTGGCTTTCATAGCGAGAGGATTTGAATATAGCAGTAGGGATGTTTTACTGAAATTGTATGGGGTATTGTTGAGGCCACACCTGGAGTATTGTGTGCAGTTTTGGTGTCCTTATCTGAGGAAGGATGTTCTTGCTGTGGGCGGGCGCGGTGGTTCCAGAACTAGGAGTCATTGTTTGAGAACAAGGTGTAAACCTTTTAGGACTGAGGTGAGGAGAAACTTCTTCACCGAGAGAGTGGTGAATCTGTGGAATTCGCTGCCACAGAAAGTAATTGAGGCAAAAACATTGCGTAACTTCAAAAAGGAATTAGATATTGCTCATTAGGCTGAGGGATCAAGGGATATGAGGGGAAGGCTGGATCAGAGATTGAATTTGAACAGGGTCAATGGGCCGAATGTCCTTCTCCTGCTTCTATTTTCTATGTATGTTTAGGGCCTCACGGTAGCATGGTGGTTAGCATCAATGCTTCACAGCTCCAGGGTCCCAGGTTCGATTCCCGGCTGGGTCACTGTCTGTGTGGAGTCTGCACGTCCTCCCCGTGTGTGCGTGGGTTTCCTCCGGGTGCTCCGGTTTCCTCCCACAGTCCAAAGATGTGCGGGTTAGGTGGATTGGCCATGCTAAATTGCCCGTAGTGTAAGGTTAATGGGGGGATTGTTGGGTTACGGGTATACGGGTTACGTGGGTTTAAGTAGGGTGATCTTTGCTCGGCACAACATCGAGGGCCGAAGGGCCTGTTCTGTGCTGTACTGTTCTATGTATTCAGAGCCTGTTCTCTCTAAGCATTGGTTTCTTATAGACCTACTAGTGAGCCTTTTAGATTGTGTGCTTTTTTTTGTTCGGGTTAAGAAAATACTGCCTTTGTGTCGTGTGGCTACCGGAGCTTCCGCAAAATCCCTGGAGGCCTCGCGTAGAAGAGTGAGGGGTGACTTGATTATAGTACATAACTCCCTGAACAACATTGACAAGGTGGATAGAACATAGAACATAGAACGATACAGCGCAGTACAGGCCCTTCGGCCCTCGATGTTGCACCGACATGGAAAAAAAAAACTAAAGGCCATCTAACCTACACTATGCCCTTATCATCCATATGCTTATCCAATAAATTTTTAAATGCCCTCAATGTTGGCGAGTTCACTACTGTTGCAGGTAGGGCATTCCACGGCCTCACCACTCTTTGCGTAAAAAACCCACCTCTGACCTCTGTCCTATATCTATTACCCCTCAATTTAAGGCTATGTCCCCTCGTGCTAGCCACCTCCATCCGCGGGAGAAGGCTCTCGCTGTCCACCCTATCTAACCCTCTGATCATTTTGTATGCCTCTATTAAGTCACCTCTTAACCTTCTTCTCTCTAACAAAAACAACCTCAAGTCCATCAGCCTTTCCTCATAAGATTTTCCCTCCATACCAGGCAACATCCTGGTAAATCTCCTCTGCACCCGTTCCAAAGCTTCCACGTCCTTCCTATAATGAGGCGACCAGAACTGTACGCAATACTCCAAATGCGGCCGTACCAGAGTTTGGTACAGCTGCATCATGACCTCATGGCTCCGGAACTCAATCCCTCTACCAATAAAGGCCAACACACCATAGGCCTTCTTCACAACCCTATCAACCTGGGTGGCAACTTTCAGGGATCTATGTACATGGACACCGAGATCCCTCTGCTCATCCACACTACCAAGAATTTTACCATTAGCCAAATATTCCGCATTCCTGTTATTCTTTCCAAAGTGAATCACCTCACACTTCTCCACATTAAACTCCATTTGCCACCTCTCAGCCCAGCTCTGCAGCTTATCTATGTCCCTCTGTAACCTGCAACATCCTTCCGCACTGTCTACAACTCCACCGACTTTAGTGTCGTCTGCAAATTTACTCACCCATCCTTCTGCGCCCTCCTCTAGGTCATTTATAAAAATGACAAACAGCAACGGCCCCAGAACAGATCCTTGTGGTACGCCACTCGTAACTGAACTCCATTCTGAACATTTCCCATCAACTACCACTCTCTGTCTTCTTTCAACTAGCCAATTTCTGATCCACATCTCTAAATCACCCTCAATCCCCAGCCTCCGTATTTTCTGCAATAGCCGACCGTGGGGAACCTTATCAAACGCTTTACTGAAATCCATATACACCACATCAACTGCTCTACCCTCGTCTACCTGTTCAGTCACCTTCTCAAAGAACTCGATAAGGTTTGTGAGGCATGACCTACCCTTCACAAAACCATGCTGACTATCCCTAATCATATTATTCCTATCTAGATGATTATAAATCGTATCTTTTATAATCCTCTCCAAGACTTTACCCACCACAGACGTTAGGCTCACCGGCCTATAGTTACCTGGGTTATCTCTACTCCCCTTCTTGAACAAAGGGACCACATTTGCTATCCTCCAGTCCTCTGGCACTATTCCTGTAGCCAATGATGACCTAAAAATCAAAGCCAAAGGCTCAGCAATCTCTTCCCTGGCTTCCCAGAGAATCCTAGGATAAATCCCATCTGGCCCCGGGGACTTATCTATTTTCACCTTGTCCAGAATTGCCAACACTTCTTCCCTACGCACCTCAATGCCATCTATTCTAATAGCCTGGGTCTCAGCATTCTCCTCCACAATATTATCTTTTTCTTGAGTGAATACTGACGAAAAGTATTCATTTAGTATCTCGCTTATCTCCTCAGCCTCCACACACAACTTCCCACCACTGTCCTTGACTGGCCCTACTCTTACCCTAGTCATTCTTTTATTCCTGACATACCTATAGAAAGCTTTTGGGTTTTCCTTGATCCTACCTGCCAAAGACTTCTCATGTCCCCTCCTTGCTCGTCTCAGCTCTCTCTTTAGATCCTTCCTCGCTTCCTTGTAACTATCAAGCGCCCCAACTGAAACTTCACGCCTCATCTTCACATAGGCCTCCTTCTTCCTCTTAACAAGAGATTCCACTTCTTTGGTAAACCACGGTTCCCTCGCTCGACCCCTTCCTCCCTGCCTGACTGGTACGTACTTATCAAGAACATGCAATAGCTGTTCCTTGAACAAGCTCCACATATCCAGTGTGCCCAACCCTTGCAGCCTACATCTCCAACCAACACATCCTAAGTCATGTCTAATGGCATCATAATTGCCCTTCCCCCAGCTATAACTCTTGCTCTGCGGGGTATACTTATCCCTTTCCATCACTAACGTAAAGGTCACCGAATTGTGGTCACTGTCTCCAAAGTGTTCACCTACCTCCAGATCTAACACCTGGCCTGGTTCATTACCCAAAACCAAATCCAAAGTGGCCTCACCTCTTGTTGGCCTGTCAACATATTGTGTCAGAAAACCCTCCTGCACACATTGTACAAAGAACGACCCATCCAATGTACTCGAACTATATCTTTTCCAGTCAATATTAGGAAAGTTAAAGTCTCCCATAACAACTACCCTGTTACTTTCGCTCTTTTCCAGAATCATCTTCGCCATCCTTTCCTCTACATCTCTAGAACTATTAGGTGGCCTATAGAAAACTCCCAACAGGGTGACCTCTCCTTTCCTGTTTCTAACCTCAGCCCATACTACCTCGGAAGAACAGTCCCCATCTTGCATCCTTTCTACCACCGTAATACTGTCCTTGACTAGCAGCGCCACACCTCCCCCTCTTTTGCCCCCTTCTCTGACCTTACTAAAGCACCTAAACCCCGGAACCTGCAACAACCATTCCTGTCCCTGCTCTATCCATGTCTCTGAAATGGCCACAACATCGAAGTCCCAGGTACCAACCCATGCTGCCAGTTCCCCTACCTTATTTCGTATACTCCTGGCATTGAAATAGACACACTTCAAACCACAGACCTGAACACTGCCGCCCTCCTGCGAAGTCAAAACTGTGCTCCTGACCTCTCTACTCTCAATCTCTCGCACCCCAAAACTACAATCCAGGTTCCCATGCCCCTGCTGAATATCATTAACTGTCAGTTGCCAACAGCCCCTCCACAAACCACCTTCAACTTAGGCTGACCGCACTGCACGTATGCAAATTTCCCCAGAACAGCTGATCAGTAGCTCTGCTCTGCTGCCCTCTGCTGGTTGCTTGCCTTTACTCAAACTCCTTGGGTCTTCTTCGCAGGTTCACCTTCGACTTAGGCTGACCGCACTGCACGTATGCAAATTTCCCCAGAACAGCTGATCAGTAGCTCTGCTCTGCTGCCCTCTGCTGGATAATGAGAGGATGTTTCCTATTGTGGGTGAGTCCAGAACAAGGTGCAATGTTTTATATTAGGGGTCACCCTTATAGGGCAGAGATGAGGAGAATTTATTTCTCTCAGAGGATTGTGCGACTTTGGAGCACATTGCCTCAGAAGACGGTGGAAGCGGGATCGTTGAATATTTTCAAGACAAAGGTTCTTGCTCAGCGAAGGAATCAAAGGTTATCGTGGGTAGATGGGGAATGTTCAACTCAACACAAACAGATCAGCCATGATCTTATTGAATGGCGGACCAGGCTTGAGGGGCCGAATGGCCTACTTCTGCTCCTATTTCGTATGTTTGTATTGCATTGTGATCGGCATTCAGATGGCTCTGCAGTTGCTTATGGTTTAGGTGGATGCTTGATAATAATAATAATCGCTTATTGTCACAAGTAGGCTTCAATGAAGTTACTGTGAAAAGTCCCAAGTCGCCACATTCCGGCACCTGTTCGGGGAGGCCGGTATGGGAATTGAACCCGCGCTGTTGGCCTTGTTCTGCATTACAAGCCAGCTGTTTAGCCCACTGTGCTAAACCAGCCTCAACCAACAATGATTTCTGACATTGTTACATCATGCGGGTTTTCTGGATGATACAGATGGGTCATCATGCCTTTTTAGAAGGGTAAGGCTAGAAGAAGCATGGTGAATGAAGAAGCTAAACGGGTAGAGCAGGCCCGGGGCACGTCACTGCCAGCACTTTCACTCCATATAAATACAATACAAGAAGAGCATAAATGATCTTAACAGATCAGCTGAGTCAAGAGAACCGAGTCATTAATGCATTGTACTAAGTAGTTTATCCTTAACGGTTACCTCCCTCTTACAATTTCAAAGTATTTTTAATGCTTATTCTGAGTACCTAAGAGGCAACATGATACGTTTACTGCCCTTCTCTTCACCAAACCACCTTCAACTTAGGCTGACCGCACTGCACGTATGCAAATTTCCCCAGAACAGCTGATCAGTAGCTCTGCTCTGCTGCCCTCTGCTGGTTGCTTGCCTTTACTCAAACTCCTTGGGTCTTCTTCGCAGGTTCACCTTCGACTTAGGCTGACCGCACTGCACGTATGCAAATTTCCCCAGAACAGCTGATCAGTAGCTCTGCTCTGCTGCCCTCTGCTGGATAATGAGAGGATGTTTCCTATTGTGGGTGAGTCCAGAACAAGGTGCAATGTTTTATATTAGGGGTCACCCTTATAGGGCAGAGATGAGGAGAATTTATTTCTCTCAGAGGATTGTGCGACTTTGGAGCACATTGCCTCAGAAGACGGTGGAAGCGGGATCGTTGAATATTTTCAAGACAAAGGTTCTTGCTCAGCGAAGGAATCAAAGGTTATCGTGGGTAGATGGGGAATGTTCAACTCAACACAAACAGATCAGCCATGATCTTATTGAATGGCGGACCAGGCTTGAGGGGCCGAATGGCCTACTTCTGCTCCTATTTCGTATGTTTGTATTGCATTGTGATCGGCATTCAGATGGCTCTGCAGTTGCTTATGGTTTAGGTGGATGCTTGATAATAATAATAATCGCTTATTGTCACAAGTAGGCTTCAATGAAGTTACTGTGAAAAGTCCCAAGTCGCCACATTCCGGCACCTGTTCGGGGAGGCCGGTATGGGAATTGAACCCGCGCTGTTGGCCTTGTTCTGCATTACAAGCCAGCTGTTTAGCCCACTGTGCTAAACCAGCCTCAACCAACAATGATTTCTGACATTGTTACATCATGCGGGTTTTCTGGATGATACAGATGGGTCATCATGCCTTTTTAGAAGGGTAAGGCTAGAAGAAGCATGGTGAATGAAGAAGCTAAACGGGTAGAGCAGGCCCGGGGCACGTCACTGCCAGCACTTTCACTCCATATAAATACAATACAAGAAGAGCATAAATGATCTTAACAGATCAGCTGAGTCAAGAGAACCGAGTCATTAATGCATTGTACTAAGTAGTTTATCCTTAACGGTTACCTCCCTCTTACAATTTCAAAGTATTTTTAATGCTTATTCTGAGTACCTAAGAGGCAACATGGTACGTTTACTGCCCTTCTCTTCACCTGTGCATGTTCCTGAACATCCTTATATGAACAGGAAGCCTCTCGATAATATATTGCATGTTGCATACTCCTGCCATCACATTCATTGTGTGCTGCATATCAACACATCAGTATTACTGCCTGTCATTGTCACAACAGTTACAATGTACATGTTGCATCCTTTCTGAAGGAAAACATAGCCCATAACAAAACAGAGACAGCAGTAACAGATAGCTGTCTCACAAGGTTGAAAGCTTGAATACTGTTGAAGCAAGAAATTCAAGAAATCCCGGACAGAGAACCCATTGAGACTGTGGTGATGCGGTCGAAACAAGACAGGATCCACTTTCAGGTTTTCAGGAATTTCTGCTCGACTTCCTCCTCATCCTACTGCATCCCTTATTAATTATCAGAAAAGTATATCATGAAATCTTTGAACATGTAATTGCTTGTACAGTAAGTTAGATGAGCAAACTGCTCACCAGAATACCATTGTAATGTAATTATCTTTCTTTTCCTCTCCATACATAACTGAAGAGCAGCAGATTCAGTAATTCTGACCCTTGTATACACCAGTTTGAAACACCCTCATGGGATTTGATCATTAGAGGAGTGCATTAAGTGACATGCAGCATGAGTGAACAAAACCAGCTGGCAGTGGCTGAGGAGGAGGAACCAGCAGACCAATGTCCAACTTGTGTCGCACCTCAGTGATGGGCCAGGGATCTGGATGTCATGGCTCTAATTTGTGTCAGAAGACATTTAGAGAAACAAGCCTTAGGTGTGGATGATAGGGTGCTATGCTAAGTGCCTTGCAGATGGTGGTTCAGGTGCATGAGTTCATTAACCATAAATGCAATAGCAGCACCTCAAATACCTGCATAGCTGACAGAAAATGCAGTACAGTTTCAGACTGTACAGCAGTACCAGGAGTACTGTATCCTGCAGCAAGAACAGCTCAGCATTCATCTACCACAAAGTTCCTATTGACATACAGCTAGCCACTTCGCACACCCCGCCACTGAAGTAGCAACTAAACACAAGATAAATGTTAAGAAGCATATTTAACACATTAAGTACTATGATAAAAAGCAGTAGTTAAACATACAAGATGTTTAGAAATTAAGAATATAGTCGTTACAGTTGTCTGTGCACAAATTCAAGGGATGCAGTCTCAGTAGTAGGTCAGCTCAACTGGAAAAGAAGACCAAGATGGCTGGACCTGGGAGCAAATTTGAGAGAAATTTGGAATATTGTGCCTTTTGGATTAAAATTGTAGCCATGAAGCTCAGGTAGAGTAGAGTAGAGCTGGGGATCAGGAGTTCTTTGAAGGAGTGGACCTAAAATTCCTTCTGAGGAAATCAGAGATTTAAAGAACTTTTGTAAATCGTAGTGATGACTGACATAGAACATAGAACATAGAACACTACAGCGCAGTACGGGCCCTTCGGCCCTCGATGTTGCGCCGACCTGTGAAACCATCTGAAGCCTATCTGACCTACACTATAGAACATAGAACACTACAGCGCAAACATCTGGACAAATTACTGAGAAAATTTGGTCAACTTGTCTTGAATGTGTCTGCCATTTAATGTGCAGTTTGTGGTGTGTTCAATTATGGTTAGCCTGATAATTCATGTTCACCTCATGTTAATTCAAGATGTTACCGTATAAGAGACATAGTATTAACTGTTTGTTTTGTTAACTTGTGTGTAGTAAAATTTCTTCTGTTTAAAACCATGGAATCTTGTGTCTTTCTTTTCTCAGTGAGTAAATGGGATTTCAATTTTTTTCTACATTATCAAAAAAGGTCACTGGCCCCTAACTGCTTGGTAACAAATTTGGGTATCTCATCCAGGACCACAACAACATTTGGGGGTCTTGTCTGGGATTGTGACAATGTTAATGGAATGCTGATGATAACCCTGCTGGAGGTTACAATAATAATCTTTATCAGTGTCACAAGGCTTACATTAACATTTCAAAGAAGTTACTGTGAAAATCCCCTAGTCGCCACACTCCAGTGCCTGTACACTGAGGGGGAATTCAGAATGTCCAATTCACCCAACAAGCACGTCTTTCACGACTTGTGGGAGGAAACCGGACTACCCGGAGGAAACCCACGCAGACACGGGGAAAATGTGCAGACTCCGCACAGACAGTGACTCAAGACGGGAATCAAACCCAGGTCCCTGGCGCTGTGAAGCAACAGTGCTAACAACTGTGCTACTGTGCCATCCTGGGAGAGGATACTACCTGGTAGGAAGGGAGAGAGTGCCAAGATCATGATGGCATTTAAATAAAAGTGCAGGTATTTTAATTTGTGGGAATTGATGGACTAGGAGTCAATGTTGGTCAAGATGAAGGGGGATTATGGGTGGCTAGGACTTGGAGTGGAATGGTTACAGACAGAGTTTTGGATGAACTGAAGTTTATGGAAGATGGGCACTGGCTAGATGGCTCATTGGAATCTGGGGTTGATAAGAGGTTAGAAATGTTGGGTGGGATTCTCTGTTTGCCGATGCTGAAACGCGATTGGGCGGAGAATAGGTTCCGACGCCAAAATCGCGGCGGGTGCCGATTTGATGCCAAATTGCAATACTCCATCACCTTGACACCGGCGTCAATGCATAGAGGAATGCACGTACAGTAGACACCGTTTGCACATCATTAACAGGCCTGACCCGGTATTCTCCGGGGCCTCCACGATGCTCCGTCTCCGATGGACCGAATTCCTGCTGGCGCGGTTCACTTGTGCTTTCAAAATTCGTGAAACCAGCGTGGTAGCTGCTGAAGGAGAGAAAGGGGATATGGTGTCAACATCGCCATAGTTTGCTGACAATTGTGCCACTGGCTGGGGTGCTTCTACCAGGGCCGGCGGGAGTATTGGGGTGGGGCGCTGCCAGGAGGTGGACCGAGGGGTCGGGGTGGATGGGCACGGAACACTACTGTCGCAGTCTGCATGTCAGCCATGCAGCTGCGCACACCGTTGACAGCCCATTGTAAACTTGGGGCCATGGGTCATAGAGGTGTTCCCCCGCAGGCCTGGGTGCCCTCTGGCCTCAGCTGTATGGGTGCACTCCAGCACAACCAGTGCCATTGCATTGGCTGGGAAGAGTATGTGTGGGGAGTGTAATATGTAAATACGGCTGAAGCTGGTCAGCTTCCAGAGTGTCAATCATGGACCTGGCGAATCGAGCATGTTTTTCATTGGAATCGATTGTGTTCCACATTGGTGCCAGCCCCTTAACAGTAATGGAATCGGTCCAGATGTGTGACATATTTTGAGTTGGGCTGGATTCTTCTGCCCCGCCCTCTGCTGCAAGAACGCCACAGGCGAGATGCCGATAACAGAGAAATCCATTGACCTTGGGCAGGATTCTCCAGTCGCCAGGCGGACACGGCTGAGAATCCTGTCTTAGTCTCAGAAACGGAGAATCCCACCAAATATTTGCACATATCAGGTTGAGGCAGAACTCATGGGGCTGGATTCTCCGGTCGCCGACACCGAAAGTGTGTTTGGCAGATGGCCGAAGAATTCGAGTTCTCGACTAAATGGGGGGCAGCCCGCTTTCGTGATGCTTCACCCCCTCCAAAACGGCGTATTGATGGCCTCATTGGCTGAGGCCTGCCCCCAACTGGCCAAGTTCCCGACAGCGTGGGTGTCTCATGTTCCCACCCATCAGGAACCCGGCGGGGTGACTGCGGACTCAGTCCAGCGCCCCCACAGTTGGGGAGGGCCGATCCGCGGGCAGAGGGGGGCATTATTTGGAGCTGGGGGCACTGTGTGGGGGTGGTCTGGGGCATGCGAGCCAGCCAAAGGGGTGCCCATTTCACAGGCCAGTTCCGTGAGGGGCTAGGCCGGCCGGCGTGGAAGGCCTTTGGCGCCACACCAACTGGGGCCGAAGTGGCACCGCCGGCCGGCGCGGGTCCGCACATGCCCGGGTGCGTCAGCGGCTGCTGATGTCATCCTCGTGCATACGCAGGGGAAGTTCACCGCATAGGCTTACATGGCCGGCGCATAGGAAAAGAGTGCCCCCACAGCACAGGCCCGCCCGCGGATCAGTGGGCCCCGATCACGGGCTATGCCACCGTGGAGGCACTCCCCGAGGCCAGATCCCCCCCCCCCCCCCCCCCCAGGACCCAGGAGCCCAACCGCGCCGCCAGGTCCCGCGTATGGGACCTAGCCCAATTTACACCGGCGGGACCTGCATAGAACGGGTGGGACTTCGGCCCATCATGGGTCGGAGAAACGCCGGGGGGGGGGGGGAACGCTGTGAACGACTGCCGACCGGCGAGGCGCGATTCCCGCCCCCGCCAATTCTCCGGCGTCGGAGAATATGACGGCCGACGGGGGCGGGATTCACGCCCCCCCCCCGGTGATTCTCCGACCCGGCGGGAGTCTGGAGAATCCTGCCCATTAATTATAAAGAGTAAGTGGTGCAACCAGGAGGGATTACCTTCCCTTACCTTACTGGCATCTACCTTAATACCTCCTTAAGTGTCTCAGTGTCAAACTTTGATAGTACTGCTGTGAAGCACTTTTGGATGTTTTACTATGGTAAAACATCAATCCAAGTTGTTGATGTAGTATGCAGATTATGAAATACACACAAGCATAGGTATTCAAGGAATGCATATCTTGGTGTTCTGAGTGATGTCTCCTTTTGGTATCTGGCAAATAGATGTTCAGGAAAATATACATTCTCATTTCCACCTGATTCACCAAAACACATTAACACATACTCATATTGTGGATGCTGAAAATCTGAAATGAAAACAGAAAATGCTGGAAATACTCAGCAGGTCAGGTAGCATCTGTGGAGAAAGAAATTTCAGGGACAGGATTCTCCGTCCCGCCGACTCCACTTTCCTGTGCAGCGCACCCTCACCGGCAGCGGAATTCTCCGTTCCCACAGCCGACGAATGGGGTTTCCCATTCCGGGCCACTCCACGCCATCGGGAAACGGGCAAACGTGGGAGCGCCGCCGGTGGGGCAGAGGACCCCACCAACGGAGAATCCCGCAGCAGATCTGTGACTTTTGTTCTTATTGAAGGCCATAGACCTGAAACTTTAACTTATTTCTCTCTCCATTGATGCTGTCTGACATGTTGAGCATTTTCCATCATTTTCTACTTTTGTTACACCTGTGAAAATATCAAATTTCATTGCGGACAAACACCAGTCATGCGCTACATCAGTTATTGATGGCCAATTAGTTTTACATACTGCTAGTGGTGATTCTCAAAGATGGCTGGAAATATATGCTGAGTCTGCATTTCGCAATAAATAATTAATAATCCCAATCATAAAATTACTATTCCCGTAGCAGCCCACAATCAACATTCATATGAGCTACACAAAGCAAATGTACCCTTTAGCTGGGAATGTCAAAACCCTTTTTTAATTCTACTGCACCAAACATAATTAAAGATACAACATTTTCACATTCATCTGCTCACCAAATAAGGGTCCTGTCAATTACTAAAAGAAGGTGCTGATGAATCATTCTATTTGGTTTCCCTGTGCAAGAAGTATATTGAATTTATAATTTTCTACCTTCAGCCTTATTGATTATAACTATAGAGAAATTAGAAGAAATTGTGTTTTGCAGAATTATGTACATGTGAAATAGACTCTCAGGTAAGGCAATCAATTCCGCATTAACAAGTGACTCCTGAAAGAACTGGATGAAAGCTGATTAAGAACAGAATTGACAGTTTATAAAGTAAAGCACAGGTTGAGATAAAGAAATGTCAAAATGCTGGAAATACAGGATATCCATTAGTATCCAGAAAGATGAAGACATGTCAAAATTTAAGATTTTGGTCCTTTGTCAGGATGAGTGAATTGCTGCTTTGTGGAATGTAAGCTTGTAAGCCAGTCCTCTCCAAAGTTGCTCCTGCCCAGTGGTAAATCAAACTAATTTTCACTAATTATCTAAATTTATAGGTTCAGAGTAAGTTTTGCTGGGAAGTGAATGCTTTAGTTCAATCCAATGAAAGAGTGTATTGTCCATGGTTAGGGGGCAAGATTCTCCATTTCAGAGAAGTGAGGCAGAGGCCATGAGAATCGTGGGGCCCACCGCCAGGACCAGCCAGCTGTGCTGTAAAAGGCTACTCAATTTCCTCATAACAGCTAGGGTGAGTAACCAGCATCGTGCCCCTGGCACCAACCCCCATCCTACACACCCGGACCCCCCCCCACCCCTCCAGCCATCCCCCTTCCTCACCCCCACCCCCACCCAGAGGGTGACTGAATCCCACCGGGCACCACTTGCCAACACCCATATCACCCACTGCGGCCATGTGCCCTGCACATACAGGCCACTAGCTGTCCACCCCCTTTGCTTCCCGTGTCTGACTGCCTCACATTGTGCGTTTTCTGTCATCGTCCCCCGCCCCAGGAGAAGGTGACACACAACCACACAACCGCAGAGAGAGAGAGCAGACCAGAGGGGGCCTGCTGGACCTGTGGCACCTCATCTCAGCGGAGCAACAGGTATTGGACGTGGTCGGTGGCCCGGGGAGCGGGGAGTTGCCGAGGCGGATGTCGGCATCAGGGAACCAAGTGAGCCCCTGCGGAGTTGCGGGGTCCCTATGGCACGTGTGGTGCCATGCCTCTACCTCCCCACCCCAGCACCTCCACACCACCCCTCCATCACCCCAGCACCCCACCACCTCTACACTACTACTCCACCACTCCCGCCCGTGATCCAACCATGCATCATGTTCTGTATCGTTCAGGATCACCTGACGATGAAGCAGGCCTTTCTGGTACCGTGCGTCCCCGGCCACAACCCCACGACATGTCAAGCGACGAGGCCAGACCAGACAGCGAGATGAGCCCCCAAACGTCTGCCCACGACACGCCGGAGCACCAGTCCATGGGCGACATCAAATTTCCATCAGAATGGTTTCCAATGCACTCCACCATCCCAGAGACACTCACCTTAATTGGGCAGTATAGTGAAGAGGCTCATGGGGCACTATCTGATGTACACCACACACATGCAGCGGTACGTCAGGTAGGGGAAGGAACCCTCGACAGGACGGACAGTCGAAGATCGGTCTGACTCCAGGGCTTAGCTGCTGACCAGACAGGTCTCAGGCTTCTGGAAAAGGCAGTCTCATTGATGCTGGAGATGCAGACAAAGAACCAGCGAATACATGAGGGGCTGTCAGCAACATCCGGTGCCTGCAGCTGCACCTCGTCATCGGTAATTTCTCCCAGTGGAGGAGGAGCATCGCGAGAGGCTGGAGAATTCCTCGGTGTTAATGGTATGCCAACGGGGTTTACGATATGTGAGGTGTAGAATGTGTTCATGCCGCTGTCCGGAGCATGGCATTCCGTGCGGCGCCTGCCCATGTCCTTGATTTTCGGCTGACGCTTGGAAAATAATCAAAAACGCTAATGGAATGCTAGCTTTTATATCTAGAGGACTGGAATATAAAGACACAAGGGTTATGCTGCAGCTGTACAAAACCCCGGTTAGACCCCACGTGGAGTACTGGGAGCAGTTCTGGGCACCTCACTCAGGAAGAATACATTAGCCTTGGGTGGAGTGCAACGGAGATTTAAAAAAATGATACCTGGAAAACAGGGGTTACGTTACAAGGAGAGATTAGTTAAATTAGATCTGTTTCGCTAGAATTTAGAAAGTTAAGGGGTGATCTAATTGAAGTTATTCAAGATATTAACAGGGAAAGACTTGGGAGATAAAGATAAACTATTTCCACTGGTTGGAGAGTCTACAACTGGGGGGGGGGGGTACAGCCTAAAAATTAGGGCCAGACCATTCAGGAGAGATGTCAGGAAGAACTTCTTCACTCAAAGGCTGGTAAAGGTGTGGAACTCTTTCCCACAAACAGCAGTTGAAGATAGAACAGTTGTTCATATTAAATCTGTGACAGATAGATTTTGTTAAGCAAAAATATGAAGGGATATGGGCCAAAGGCCCATATGGAGTTAGGTCCATATTATGGGCGGCTTTAACTTTCCAAATATTGACTGGAAACACTATAGTTCGAGTACTTTAGATGGATCCGTTTTTGTCCAATGTGTGGAGGAGGGTTTCCTGATGCAGTATGTAGATAGGCCAACAAGAGGCGATTTGGTACTGGGTAATGAACCAGGACAGGTGTTAGATTTGGAGGTAGGTGAGTATTTTGGTGATAGTGACCACAATTCGATTACGTTTACTTTAGCGATGGAAAGGGATAGGTATAAACCGCAGGGCAAGAGTTATTGCTGGGGGAAAGGCAATTATTTTATTATTTTTTAAAAAAATAATTTTTATTGAAAAATTTTGATTTTATACAACATTGACGCACCTTAGTAAAATACCGAAAATAACAATAATATTAACAATCATATACATTCGCCGCATCCCCATGAACAACCCAGCATTTTAACAACAACGCAAATTAACACACTATAAAGCCACAGAATAAACACTACAATAATGCACCCCCCGGGTTGCTGCTGCTATTGACCAAGTTACCTATCTCTGAGCCAGGAAGTCCAGAAAAGGCTGCCATCGTTTATAGAACCCTTGTATTGATCCTCTCAGGGCAAATTTGACCTTTTCCAATTTTATAAATCCCGCCATGTCACTGATCCAGGTCTCCACGCTTGGGGGCCTTGCATCCTTCCATTGTAACAGAATCCTTCAACGGGCTACTAGGGATGCAAAGGCCAGGACACCGGCCTCTTTCGCCTCCTGCACTCCCGGCTCTACTGCAACTCCAAAAATCGCGAGTCCCCACCCTGGTTTGACCCTGGATCCAACCACCCTCGACACCGTCCCCGCCACCCCCTTCCAGAATTCTTCCAGTGCTGGGCATGCCCAGAACATATGGGCGTGGTTCGCTGGACTCCCCGAACATCTGGTGCACCTATCCTCACACCCAAAGAACCTACTCATCCTAGTCCCGGACATGTGGGCCCAGTGTAGCACCTTAAATTGGATGAGACTAAGCCTCGCACATGAGGAGGAAGAGTTGACTCTCTCCAAGGCATCCGCCCAAGTCCCGTCCTCTATCTGCTCCCCGAGTTCCTCCTCCCATTTAGCCTTCAGCTCCTCCACTGACGACTCCTCCACCTCTTGCATTACCTTATAGATGTCAGACACCTTCCCCTCTCCTACCCACACCCCCGAAAGCACTCTGTCCATCGTCCCCTGCGAGGGCAGCAAAGGGAATCCCTCTACCTGTCGCCTAGCAAACGTCTTTACCTGCAGGTATCTGAACATGTTCCCTTGGGGAAGGCCAAATTTATCTTCCAGTTCCCCCAGGCCCGCAAACCTCCCGCCAATAAACAGGTCCCTCAATTTGCTGATGCCCGCCCTTTGCCACCCCCTGAATCTAATTATGATGCGATGAGGCAAGACTTAGGATGCATTGCCTGGAGAGGAAAACTGCAGGGGATGGACACAATGGAAATGTGGAGCATGTTCAAGGAACAGCTACTGCGTGTCCTTGATAAGTATGTACCTGTTAGACAGGGAGGAAGTGGTCGAGTGAGGGAACCATGGGTTACTAAAGCAGTTGAAACACTTGTCAAGAGGAAGAAGGAGGCTTATGTGAAGATGAGACGTGATGGTTCAGTTGGGTCGCTTGAGAGTTACAAGTTAGCTAGGAAGGCTCTAAAGAGAGAGCTAAGAAGAGCCAAGCGAGGACATGAGAAGTCTTTGGCAGGTAGGATCAAGGATAACCCTAAAGCTTTCTATAGGTATGTAAGGAATAAAAGAATGACTAAGGTAAGAGTAGGGCCAGTCAAGGACAGTAGTGGGAAGTTGTGCGTAGAGTCCGAGGAGATAGGAGAGGTGCTAAATGAGTATTTTTCGTCAGTATTCACACAGGAAAAAGACAAAGTTGTTGAGGAGAATACTGAGATACAGGCTACGAGACTAGAAGGGCTTGAGGTTCATAAGGAGGAGGTGTTAGCAATTCTGGAAAGTGTGAAAATAGATAAGTCCCCTGGGCCGGATTGGATTTATCCTAGGATTCTCTGGGAAGCTAGGGAGGAGATTGCTGAGCCTTTGGCTTTGATCTTTAAGTCATCTTTGTCTACAGGAATAGTGCCAGAGGACTGGAGGATAGCAAATGTTGTCCCCTTGGACAAGAAGGTGAGTAGAGATAACCCCGGTAACTATAGACCAGTGAGCCTTACTTCTGTTGTGGGAAAAGTCTTGGAAAGGTTTATAAGAGATAGGATGTATAATCATCTGGAAAGGAATAATTTGATTAGAGACAGTCAACATGGTTTTGTGAAGGGTAGGTCGTGCCTCACAAACCTCATTGAGTTCTTCGAGAAGGTGACCAAACAGGTGGATGAGGGTAAAGCAGTTGATGTGGTGTATATGGATTTCAGTAAAGTATTTGATAAGGTTCCCCACGGTAGGCTATTGCAGAAAATACAGAGGCATGGGATTCAGGGTGATTTAGCAGTTTGGATCAGAAATTGGCTAGCTGATAGAAGACAAAGAGTGGTGATTGATGGAAAATGCTCTGACTGGTGTCCAGTTACTAGTGGTGTACCACAAGGATCTGTTTTGGGGCCGTTGCTGTTTGTCATTTTTATAAATGACCTGGAGGAGGGCGTAGAAGGATGGGTGAGTAAATTTGCAGATGACACTAAAGTCGGTGGAGTTGTGGACAGTGCAGAAGGATGTTACAAGTTACAGAGGGACATAGATAAGCTGCAGAGCTGGGCTGTCAGGTGGCAAATGGAGTTTAGTGCAGAAAAGTGTGAGTGATTCATTTTGGAAGGAATAACAGGAAGGAAGAGTACTGGGCTAATGGTAAGATTCTTGGTAGTGTGGACGAGCAGAGAGATCTTGGTGTCCATGTCCATAGATCCCTGAAAGTTGCCACCCAGGTTGAGAGGGTTGTTAAGAAGGCGTACGGTGTGTTAGCTTTTATTGGTAGAGGAATTGAGTTTCGGAGCCATGAGGTCATGTTGCAGTTGTACAAAACTCTGGTGCGGCCGCATTTGGAGTATTGTGTGCAGTTCTGGTCACCACATTATCGGAAGGATGTGGAAGCATTGGAAAGGGTACAGAGGAGATTTACCAGAATGTTGCCTGGCATGCAGGGAAGATCATATGAGGGAAGGCTGAAGGACTTGAGGCTTTTTTCGTTAGAGAGAAGAAGGTTAAGAGGGGACTTAATTGAGGCATACAAGATGATCAGAGGATTAGATAGGATGGACATCGAGAGCCTTTTTCCTCGGATGGTGATATCCAGCACGAGGGGACATAGCTTTAAATTGAGGGGAGATAGATATAGGACAGATGTCAGAGGTAGGTTATTTACTCAGAGAGTAGTAAGGGCGTGGAATGCCCTGCCTGCAACAGTAGTGGACTCGCCAACACTAAACGCATTCAAATGGTCATTGGATAGGCATCTGGATGATAAGGGAATAGTGTAGAGGGACTTTAGAAGGGTTTCACAGGACGGTGCAACATCGTGGGCCTAAGGGCCTGTACTGCGCTGTAATGTTCTATGTTCTAGGTCACAGATCAGCCATGATCTCATTGAATGGTGGAACAGGCTCGAGGGGCTGAATGGCATGCTCCTGTTCCTATATTCCCAAGGTATGGGGAAGATCTCAAATTGTGCTTGGAAGGTGAAGCTCGGGTGTACTCAGAAACCCAGGGGCAAGGAACCTCAGAAGGCGAATTTGCAACCTGAGGGGTTGGCTTTTGTTCAAGTTGTTCGAGTGAGAGCAATTTTTGGAGAGAATTCCAAGGTGAGATCTGTGAATGTAGAGACTGGAAAGTCTTGTGAGAAAGATTACGTTTCAATGAGCTTGTTTGGTTCACAATATGATAATCATCTCAGTGGGTTGTTGAGAAATCCAATCTGTTATGGTCGCATCTGTCGTCTATTGTGTAGTGTGGCACGTCCAACCACAGTTCATCTGTGAATTCACCTATACCTCATACTTACCCTGAATTTTAGAGTATAAAATGGATCTTGTAAATTGTTTTATCTTTCTGAACTTGTCTAGTAAAGTTTATTTTTGGTTGTTCAAAACCCATGAATCTTGTGGTTTTATTCTCTTTGTGAGTGCCTTGAAACTCAAATTTTACCTACTCGAATAAAAACGCTATTGGTCCCAAAACAGATCTTCGCCCACATCTCAGGGTCAGGCCAAGGATGATAACACAGTGCAGCACTCTCTCAGTACTTCACTGAAGTGTTAGCCTTGATTTTTGTGGCCTGGCCATATCCTGGAGTGGGACACAAACACATTGGGCCGGTTTCTCCGTTCCTTAGACTAAGTGTTGATATCGAGGCAGGATTCGTGGAGTTCTACGGCAGCAAAACTGGTGCTGCACCTGGACTAATTTACTGACCATTGAGGGGTTAGCACTGGCGCCATGCAAAACACGATCAATTCCAGTGGAAAATGTGTTGAATTCGCAGGGGTTGGGGTTGGCACTCGAGAGTGAGACGCTGCAGCTGCATATTAGCACTTCACTCCCCACACATACTCATCCCAGCCAACAAGATGGCATTGGTTGCACTGGAACGCACCCATCCTGCTAATGGGTAGGCTGGGGCCAGAGGGTACCTCGGGAGCACCCATACGAGCCGCGGCACTAAGTTCACAATGGGAAGTTAGTGGCATGCACAGCAGCATGGCTGCCTGCGTACTGCGGCAATGTGTTCCGCGCCCGTCCATCCCGACCCCACATCTTGGCCGCTCCGCCGCCGGCCCTGGCAGAAGCCTCCTGGCCAGCGGCACAATGGTCAGCAAACTATGGTGATGTTGGACGCTTTCTGTATCCCCTTTCTCCCCCTCATCAGCTACGGTGCCTGTTTCTCGATTTTTGAAAGCACAAATGAACCTCGCTGTCGGGAATTCCCCCCCGGTGGAGGCGGACGACCCGGAGAATACTGGGTCAGACCAGCTAATGATATGCAAACAGCTTTTACTGCACGTGCAGATTCAAACGCATTGACTCCACTGTCGAGGCACCGGAGAATTGCAATTTGGTGTGAACCAGGTGCCTGACACGACTTTGACGTCAAAACCGATTCTCTGCCCAATCGGCTTTTCCGATTTCGGCATCGCGGTCGCAGAGCCCAGGACTACATGAGGGATTGCCAATGAGCATCTAGCATCTGCAGGTGTAGTTGGAGGAGTCCAACCGAGTCCAACCTTGTGGAAGGAAACTGGAGCACCCGGAGGAAACCCACACAGACACGGAGAGAACATGCAGACTCTGTACAGACAGTGACCCAAGCAGGGAATCGAACCCGCATCACTGGTGCTGTGAAGCAACAGTACTAATCACTGTGCTACAGTGCCGCCTGGGAGATGCCGCAAAGGAGCCACTGGGATAGGCATTTAGGGTGGCTGTGCCCTTCAGGTAAATGGGCAGTGGGTGCCCTCCAGGGCTATGTGGTGCTAACTTCTGCAGAGGCTAGCAAACGTGAGTGACATGTCCATGGACATCCAAAGTCGCCTCCTGCACTGGTTCTCAATCATCTCCAAGAACATCAACCATCATCAGTAAACTCTGGCTCGATGATGTCCCCTCCGAGGGACCACTTTCTGTGGTGCAGCCTCTGGTAGCTGAGCAGGCCCTGCCATCCCTTCCTCCTCGGTGTTCTGCTCCAAAAAACCCATGACACTGGCGTTGTCTCTCCTGCCTCACAGCGAGAAGGGTGACTGCCAATTCTACTGACTCCATGTTTGTATCTGTAAATGAACTGAAAGGGAAAAAAGAGATTGAATGACCATTGAGGATACCTGCCATGCCCTGACCTATTGCTTCTCCAGCCCTGGGAGCATCCGACCAGTGATCAGTGGTTGCTGTACCTGTCTTCTCAGTGAGCTCAGTTCCCTTAAAATCTGTCCAGTATCCCACACAAGCCTCTCCCTAGTCAGCGTGATAGATGGGTGTGTACCTCGGATATCCCCTTCAGCCCTCAGGTTTCCTGAAAGGTGAAATGATGAGGCCCACAGGTTAACGGAATGGCCCTGTGTGCAGACATTCTGAGGGGGGGGGGGGGGGGGGGGGGGCAGGGGAATAGCCTGCGAGAACACCACTGTAACAACATATGTTGGAGCTGGGCAGCCTGGTGAGCACTGAAACTTTTGGTTCTTGTCTCAGATGCAGTACATCTGCGAGGCCTCTCAGTGAATGCTGAAGGCATGTCTTGGAATTCATGGAATCGGGATCTCAGGGTTAACTCATGAGTGCCGTAATCAGTAGCACAAGCAGACATCACAACTAAGTAACTCGGCATAATTGGCTCATCCTTCAAGGCTAACAAATGTTAAAAGGCAAATGGGTTCCTACTGTGGCAGAGAACCTGTTCCTGGATCTCGGCAACCTTGCCATCAACAGGTCTAGGCAGCGGGCAATCGAGGGGGTCATCTGACCCAACTGTCTGTCCCTCTACCGCAGCTATATTCACGGTTAAGTGACCCTAGAGAGGGAGCTTGCGCTATCTACTGGCACCATGGAGGCCTTCGATGCTCAGTGGGAACCGCAGCGACTGGGGTATCTTATCGACCCTCAATCATGTTTTGATTTGATGTTTTACGTTTCATTTGCTTTTTGTTTCAGGCATTATCCCTTTAATGGGCTTCCCCTTTAATTCAACTCTCCCGGAATTCACCTTTTATTGCCTGCCTGCCCCCCCCCCCTCCCAAACTCCCACCACCAAACTCCCTATTCTTCCATTTCCCCCACTCCCATAGACTCGCTGGTGGATAGTGGCGACCAACACATTCACCTCCGAACACCCCCTCAGAGGTGATGTTGCCAAGTTCACGTTTTTAAAACCCTGTTGTAAACCGTGTTGGTGTGATGTCACGCCGCTGAGGCTTAAATACACAATGAGGGGGAAGGTTACGGTGGGGCTGCCCAATAATAAAATGTTAATGTATTGCAATTAGCTTTCCTACCTTTCTGGGTGGGAACATCATTAAGCCACTTTCATGGGGTGGAGAAAAATCTGAAAATGAGGTCTCGCTGGCGAGATTCCCATTTATTCATTCTCTCGGGATTTGGCGCGCACATCGCCAGTTGCAAAATCCCGGCCTTTGAATGGTGAAGTGAGAGGCCAGGCCACACATTCATTGAACAATTTTGTTGAGGAATGGAATGCAGCAAAGTAACGACAGCCAGATACATAAAGGTACCAGGTGCCTTACTGGAAGAAACCAGAGAAGAGACACACTGTCTGTTCAACAGTCAATGGAGAAGGAGGCGAAAAGAGTCAATTCAGTGGTTAGGATCTGCAGAAACCAGAAAAAGCAGGAAATAGATGTCAGGTCTCAAGGAATCTGTTACGGTAAGTCAATAGTAATGCTCCACATAGCTTAAGTCCTCGGCCAAGTACATAAGTAAACATGACCACTCTGCTAACAATTTACTCTTTTATTTCAGTCAGGTACTAAGTACTAAATCTAGTGCTAGATGTAGCAGTGGCATAAAAGAACCAGGTCAAGAAATGTTTTGTTTGAAGAGATATTTGTGTGGAACTGTGTGCACAGCAACATTCCTTAAAGGGGCAATTCACACAATGAAATGGACTCTCAATTTGCAGCATTGCACTGACACTATGCTATTAGCTACTCTGTACTATATGCTTTGCTTGCAAGGCAAGGTAGCTTTCAATTATGCATAATATATGCAGATAGTTTTCCAAAGCAGGTTCATATATTTCAAAATGCACCTTTAAGATTATTGGACATGACAGCATTAATGCAATGAGGAACAGTGAAGCTCAGAGCTACCCTTGAATTTGATACTAACATCATAATGTTCATGTGTTATTGTCCTTCTGAACAAATGTATTTAGTAATTCACCCAACTGGAATAGCATCACATACAGTGGGCGGAAGTTACCCAGACAAATAGGCCTATTGAGCATTTAAATGGCCATTGAATGGCCTTCCCTGGGTTTAAGGATCCCAGGGGCAGAAATCCTGGAACTGCTGGCTTAATCAAATGTCAACAGTGCTCCATTGGCTGTCAGCACCACTGGGAGTGATGCCAGCTGCCAGCATTGCACCCACCAGAGGCCTGGATCAACAAAGGACTGGAGGCCAAAGGTGATAGGATAGAGGTCGTGGCTTGGGGCTCACAGGGGAAGGGGTTCGAAGACAAGATAGAGGTGTGGCTTTCAATAGCCGTCCCTCCCTGATGCCGCGTCTCTCAATCAAGCACAGAGTGCCTTTAAATGAGGGACTCCACCTGGGGACTTGAAGGGTTTGCTTTTTAGGCTTCTTGAGTGGCAGTCCCCCCCGCAGCAGGTTGAATACCAGCAGAGGTGGGTGAAGCACTTAAGTGGCCATTATTAGGTAACCAGACTACACACTGTTAACCCCACCAAGGTTAGTAGTGCTGCATTTCCCTAAATTAAGTTGCATTTGCCAATGTGCGGCCTGCCCACACAGCATATCCAATCGTAAAAGAATGAAGCGATACAACTTAGAAGGAGGTGCATTGTGCGTGTGTAGACTCTTTGTTAAAGCTATCCAATTCTCTAACTCCTGCTGCTTTCCCATAGTCATTTAAATTCTTCACAAGTGTAACAATACGCAGCCGACAGTAATGCCCATCTTTGTTCACTGGCCGATGTCCATCTTTCTACTCTGGCCAATGCCCATCTTTGTTCTCTAGCCAATGCCCATTTTTATTCTCTGGCCGATGCCCATCTTTGTTGTCTGGTCGATGCCATCTTTGTACTCTGGCCAATGCAATCAGCAGAACCAGTTTACTCTCACAGAAAAAACCCAGGTAAGGGCTTATGGTCCAAGACAATGGTGAAGGGGTAGCCATAAACATATTGCTTGAATTTTTTGCCGGCATATATGACTGCCAAACTCTCTTTATCTATCTGTGAATAATTATTTTCTCTGGGAATCTTCCCACTCCCATCGTTCATACTTTGTCAACAGTGGGGGCACGTTAGCACAGTGGTTAGCACAGTGGTTAGCACAGTTGCTTCACAGCTCCAGGATCCCAGGTTTGATTCCCGGCTTGGGTAATTGTGCGGAGTCTGCGTGTTCTACCCGTGTGTGCGTGGGTTTCCGCTGGGTTCTCCGGTTTCCTCCCACAGTCCAAAGATGTGCAGGTTAGGTGAATTGGCCTTGACAAATTACCTTTAGTGTCCAAAAAGAAAGGTTAAGTGGGGCTACTGGGATAGGTGGCGATGTGGTCTTAGGTAGGGTGCTCTTTCCAAGGGCCGTGCAGACTCGATGGGCCGAATGGCTGCCTTCTGCACTGTAAATTCTATGAACAATTGGTGCAGGGGCACCAAAATTGGAGACAAATTGGGTAAAAAAACAGCCATAATAGTTGACCATCTCCAAGAAGGACTTCAGCTCAGTCACATTCCTTGGTGCAGCCATCCCTTTTATCACCTTTACCTTGTCTTTGACTGGATGCAATCCTTTTGCAACGACTTTGAAACCTAAATATGTGTCTCCATCAGCTTGAAATATGCACTTTTCATACTTCAGGCGCAGACCAGATTTTTAAAATCTCCTGAGGACATATTTCAAATTAGCACTATGTTCACAATGGTGATTTATTAAAAAGGGAACTCCAACTCAGGACGAGTTTCAACTTGCAGGTTTACACTGATGATCCCCCGCCGACTGGGTCTGCAACCTGGCACCCAATAGGCCCAGTACACACTTTCCTCCCCCATAGGTTTAGGCGAGTCACATGGCCTGCGAAGGATCGCCCCTTAAAGGGGCCACGCTATCACAACATGCATATGCAGCCACGCTTAAAAGAATTCAAGGGGCTGCACAATCACCTGCACAATCAAAAAAGAGGGTCACCAAAAGAGGGTTAGCATTGGTTACATATTTTCCAGGATTGTCTGAGAGTTTCTAGTAATTATGTTTAATCTTGTGAACACGACTCAGGAACAAATTCACAGTAAGGCATTAAAAGAAGTGGCTGTGATTCTCCATTACTGAGACTAAGGGCAGAATTCTCTGCTTGCTGATGCCGAAATCGTGTTCGGCGATTGGGCGGAAAATCCCTTTTGATTCCGAAATCGGGGGGGCGGCGCCTGTTTTCAGATGCTCCGCCCCCTCCAAAATGGCGTCATTGGTGAGTTTGCCTCACGCTGTTGGGACGGCCTCAGGATGTTACCTGAAGGCCCTCCCCTGATGCTCCGTCCCCGATGGCCGACTTCCCGATGGCGTGGATCACTTGTGGTCTGAGATTTCATCACCCTCGTGTGGCGGCTGCGGACTGTGTCCAGTGCCGCCGGGGTGGAGCTGTTCTGCTAGCCAGGGGTCTTCGGCGGGAGCTGATGGTGGGTGGCGAGGAGGATTACAGGGAGGCACTATCTGGCAGGCTGCGACCGCGCGTGGCCGGCGCCATATTGCATGGCGCGACTGCTGCAGTTCATCGCCATGCTGTAGCCATCTGGGATGGCCACTTCCAGAATACAAAATGGACACTCGCAAAGAATATAGGGAACTGTGGACAATGTTAGGAAAACAAGCAGGCACAGTGCCTGAATGTATTCGGGAAGCAGCTACCAGACAGAATCAAAACTCTGGGTCGATTGGCATATTGATGGCCCATCTCCGGGAAACAAAGGACTAACACTCAGGGAGTTGATACTGTTGCAGACATCCTGGCGCCAGTTCCCCAAACCGAAAGCACAAACAAAGCCAGGCCAACGGCCAGCTAAGACACGCCCAGCCATCAGGGCACCCACCCCTTTATTGGTCAAGATCAATACCAGTGATCAAGAAGCGGCCCAATTAATTGGGGCCAAGTTTAAGGCCCGCCTAAAAGCGCGCGAAGCCCCTCCAGGTATAAGAAAGAACCCCCATGAGAGATTCACTCTCTGGGAATTGGCTCTCAAAGCGGAGAGACCCATCCACCAGCATCACCAGAAGCAAGTGAGTTTAAGGTCAACGCTCGCTATCAGATGGACGACCTTAGCTGTACTCCTGTTACCTCTTCGAACCCAACAGCCTCAGATCCGAACAACGGCCATTGTTCCTCTGACCTAAGTGGGCACCCAAAGTTAAGTATAGGCGTTAGCGTTAGAGATAGTTTAGTTTGTAGTAGTTTGTGCATGAGTAGATCTTACTGTGTGTGTAAATAAATAGTATTGGCTTTGAACTAACTAACTGGTGTATTGGCTCTTTGATCAGTATTCGGGTTTGAACCTTGTGGCGGTATCGAGAGATACCTGGCGACTCTGAAAGTAAACATAATTAGGATTAAGAAAGGCGACCATATTGACTGCTATATTTATAGCAAGTAAACAGAGCAACATTACTCATGCACAGCCACAGACCCAGAAATTCTCCGGCCGTTTCTGACAGCAATGCTGGAGGTTTTAAGTGGCCTAGTTGCTCGCCCCCTACCGGACAGCACAACGGTGTGGGGACGGAGCTGACTTTTCTATCGTAAGACTAGACACATGCTCCGGACATAGCCACAAAATTGGAGAATCCAGCCCTAAATGTTGACACCGGCGCAGAATTCGTAGACTTTCAGATAGTAAAGCTGGAGCCACATCTGGACCGATTCAATGACTGTGGAGGGGCTAGCACCGGCGCCACATTGAACACAATCAATTCCAATGAAAAATTGGGCGGGATTTGTCGGGTCTGTGATTGACACTCAGGAGGCTGACAAGCTGCAGCCGCAAATACACATCTCACTCCCCACACACGCCATCCCAGCCAACAAAATGGCATTGGTTGTGCTGGAGTGCGCCCATGCAGCTGATGGGTTGACTGTGGCCAGAGGGTACCTCGGGAAGTGCCCTGGGGGTACACTTATATGACCCGTGGCACTAAGTTCACAGTGGGCTATCAGTGGCGTGCGCAGCTGCATGGCTGGTTTTCCGCCTGTGGCAATGGCGTTCCATGTCCGTACATCCTGGCCCCACAGCCCCACCTCCTGGCCACCCCCGCTAGTCCCCAGGCTCTGGCAGAAGCTCCCCCACCCGACCAGCAACCGGACCATCAGCACACTATGGCGATGTTGAACACTTTTGTTTCCCACTCTCTCTCCCTCAGCAGCCATAATGCCGGTTTCACAAGTTTTAAAAGCACAAAGTGAACCTCACTGCCAGGAACTCGGCCCATCAGAGGCGGAGCATCACGGAGGCCCCGGAGAATACCGGGTCAGGCCCACCAATGATATGCAAATAGTGTATACTGTGTGTGCATTGCGGATTGCATTGATGCTGCTGTCAAGGTGACGGAGAATTGCGATTTGGCATCAAATCAGCGCCCTCCACGATTTTGGGCTCGGAATCTATTCTGCGCCCAATCGCGTTTCCCGATTTCGCCGTCAGCCAATGGAGAATCAGGCCCATGGTATTTCTTCTGCTTTTTCTTTTCACACTTCTGTTTATTATTTATGAAAATGACAGAGACGGGAAAAGAAGTCTGTGGACGGTAATTGAAAGATATTGTGGTGAAGGCTCTCGAAATATACCTAACCAGAGTTGGCAACATGAATCATAAGGCCTATTTACACATGGCATTGCTGCCATAGTGGGATTTTCTAAATATGTAACAATTCTGTGTAAAGTACATTGCAAAGTCTGTGGAGGAATCTAGAAAATAGAAAATGTTAAATTTAGATTTTACCTCTATTTTCACGCAAAATTGAAATGCTTGCTCAGGAGCTGCTAATAGACAATCAATAAGAGACAAGCAAAGTTGCTCAGGTTAAAATAGAAAGTAAATCAAGGTATTAATTCACATTATGGTTGAAATTCTCCAGCTGTTGGGATTCTCTGTTCCCACCGGCAGCACAGCCCTGGGTCCCTGGATTACTAGTCCAGTGAGATTTCCACTATGCTATTGCCTCCCTATGTAGGATCAATTTACTTACCATGACTGAATAAGTAAAATGTTTTATTGTTTTAAATTTTTTTTATTAAGGGTCAATTGAGCGTGGCCAATCCACCTACCCTGCACATCTTTGGGTTGTGGGGGTGAAACCCACGCAAACACGGGGAGATTGTGCAAACTCCACACGGACAGTGAACAAGAGCCGGGATCGAACCTGGGACCTTGGCACCGTGAGGCAGCAGGGCTAACCCACTTCGCCATTGAGCTGCCTCTGAATAAATAAAATAATGATTTTTTTTTAAATTACATAGTATCCTTATGTTATAATGCTCACGTTCCCCCATTCTGGGTAATTTTCTATTGGTTAGTTGCCTTGAATATTATGATTTTAGGTTTTTTAATACATGCCTACCCCCTTTTTATCTTATACCTTGTTGAAACCCCAAATACACAGAAGGATTGTTGGCAGGAGATACCCGGGAGGAAATTGATATCTACATTTAGAAGTTGTAATCAGAAGATCAAGACTTCATTTTCACCTATCATTTACTCCTTGGGTCACTCCTCTCAAAAGAACAAAAAAACAAAGAACATTACAGCACATGAACAGGCTCTTCCGCCACCAAGCCTGAGCCGATCCAGAGTCCTTATTTAGACCTATTACTTATTGCCCAGGCGATCTGTATCCCTCCATTCTCCACCTGTTCATGTGTCTATCAAGATTCATCTCACATGTTTCTATCATGCCTGCCTCCACCACCTTCACTGGCAATGGGTTCCAGGCACGCACCACCCACTGCGTGAAAACTTTCCCCACATATCTCCCCTAAACATTCCCCCTCTCACCTTGAACCTGTCCCCCTTGGGAAAAAGCCTCTGACTATTCACCCTGTCTATACCTCTCGTAATTTTGTAGACCTCATCAGGCTCCCGTCAGCCTTTGTCTTTCCAACAAAAACAATTTGAGCTTATTCAACCTCTCCTCGTAGCTAACACCCTCCAGACCAGGCAATTTCCTGGTAAACGTTCCTTACATTCCCTCCTTGGCATCCACATCCTTCTGATAGTGTGGTGAACAGAACTGCACGCAATATTCCAAATGTGGCCCACCTAAAGTTTTATACAGCTGTAACATGACCTGGCAACTCTTATACTCAATGCCTCAGCCGATAAAGATAAGCATGCCGTATGCCTTCTTGACCACCTTATCCACCTGCATTATTATTTTCATGGAACTATGGACCTGAACGCCCAGATCCCTCTGTATGTCAATGCTCCTAAGGGTTCTGCCATTTACTGTATAATTCACACCTGAATTTGACCTTCCAAAATGCATCAAAGAACAAAGAACAAAGAAAAGTACAACACACAAACAGGCCCTTCAGTCCTCTAAGCCTGCACCGACCATGCTGCCCGTCCAGACTAAAATCTTCTACACTTCCGGGGTCCATATCCCTCTATTCCCATTCTATTCATGTATTTGTCAAGACGCCCTTTAAACGTCACTATCGTGCCTGCGTCCACCACCTCCTCCGGCAGCGAGTTCCAGGCACCCACTACCCTCTATGGAAATATCTTGCCTCGTACATCTCCTCTAAACCTTGACCCTTAAACCTATGTCCCCAAGTAATTGACCCCTCTACCCTCGGAAAAATCCACTCTGCCTATGCCCCTCATAATTTTGTAGACCTCTATCGCCCATCAACCACCGTCGTTCCAGTGAGAACCAACCGAGTTTATTCAACCTCTCATTTGTCCAGATTGAACTCCAACTGCCATTTCTCAGCCCAACTCTCCAATATATCTTTATTCTGCTATATTCTCTGACACTCCCCTTCACTATCTGCAACTCCACCTATCTCAGTCTCATCTGCAAGCTTGGTAATCAAACCATCTACGTTTTCATCCAGGTCATATATATCGGGCGGCATGGCAGCACAGTGGTTAGCACTATTGCTTCACAACACCAGGATCCCAGGTTCAATTCCCAGTATGGGTCACTGTCTGTGCAAAGTCTCCACTTCACCCCGCCCCCCTGTGTGAGAGGGTTTCCTCCAGGTGCTCTGATTTCCTCTGTCATATACCTTTAAAAAATTGATGTTTAAGCAATGTACCTTTAAGAAATAGAGCAGCTCATATTACTGAAGTGATGTCAGAGGGTGGGTGGAGCTGGGTTTTTAGCTCAGCCATTTCTTCAGTGTTTAGTTTCAGTTTTGAGAGCAGCTGAAGTGTGCCTGGCTGGTTTGCTGAGAGAGCTGCATGAAGAAAAAGAGCTTGGGGTGTGTCTGTGTTTGCAGTAAGCTGGAGCTGCTGTGATCTCTGCCAGGAAAGAATATCTCTGAATCATTTGGGTGATTTAAACTCATAATAGTAATGTCTTTAAACTGATGTGTTTCTGTTTAAAGGTGTTAAGTTTTTTGGAGGTTTGAAGGAACATTTTGAGGGATTATTTAGTGTATTATTTTTGGGGTTATCTTTGAAATAAGGGGTGTTAAGGGATCCAATGTTTATTTAAAAAGGTTAAGTTGAATTCATGGAATAAACATTGTTTTGTGTTTAAAAACCCACGTGTCCATAATTGTAATACCACACCTGGAGACCAAGCCGTGTGCTTCAAAAGCAACAATACATTAAAGGGAGAGGTTGGTTGAACTCCATGATACATTTTGGGGTTCTGAAAATGCCGCTCCCATAACACCTCCCACAAGTCCCGATAGATGTGCTTGTTAGGTGAATTGGACATTCCGAATTCGCCCTCAGTGTACTCAAACAGGTGCCGGACTGTGGCAACTAGGGGATTTTCACAGTAACTTAATTGCAGAGTTAATGTAAATGTACTTGTGACAATAATAAAGATTATTATTATATTACAAACAACGGTGGTCCCAGCTTTGACCCCGGCGGAACACCACTAGTTACAGATCTCCTTTCAGAAATACTACCTTCCACTGTTACTCTCTTTCTCCTATTGCCAAATCTGGGGCGGAGTTCTCCTCTACCCGGCGGGGCGGGCCGTACCGGTGCCGAGGAGTAGCGTGAACGTCCGCACCTTCAGGGGCTAGGCCGATGCCGGCGCCACGCCAGCTACCGCGGAAGGGCTTGGCGCCATGCCATCCGGCGCTGAAGGGCCTCCGCCAACCAGCACGAGTTGGCGCATGCACGGGAGCACAGCGTGTGCTGGCATCATCCCAGTGCATGCGCAGGGGGGTTCTTCTCTGCGCCGGCCATGGCAGAGGGTGACAGCAGCTGCCGCAGAGGGAAAGAGTGGCCCCACGGCACAGGCCCGCCCACCGATCGTTGGGCCCCGATCGCGGGCCAGGCCACCGGGGGCACCCCCTGGGGCCTGATCCCCCTGCGCCTACCCGAGGACTCTGCAGGCCGCCCGCAGAGCCAGGTCCCGCCGGTACAGACCTGGTTTGATTTACGCCAGCGGGACCGGCCGAAAACGGGCGGCCGCTCTGCCCATCGCGGGGCAGAGAATAACTGGGGGGGGGCACTGCCAACGGCCCCTGACCGGCACAACGCGATTCCCGCCCCGCCGGAGAATTCGGCAGCCAGCGTCGGAGCGGCGGGACAGGATTCACGCCACCCCCCCCCCGGCGATTCTCTGACCTGGCGGAGGGTAGGAGAATCCTGCCCAAGTTCTTTATCCATCTTGCAAGCACACCCAGAATCCCATGAGATTTTACCTTTTGTACCAGTCTTCCATGACCTTGTCAAATGCCTTACTAAATTCCATGCAGATGACATCCACAGCCTTTCCCTCATCAATTAATTTTTTTACCGCCTCAAAAAACTCTGTCAAGTTGGTAAGACATGACCTTCCCCGCACAAAACCATGTTGCCTAGATCACAAACAAGTCCATTCCCTTCCAAATGTGAATAAGTTCTGTCCCTCCTGTCCCTTCTCCAACAGCTTCCCCAGGTTCGCCTGCCTATAAATACCTGGATTATCCCTGCTTCCTGTTTTAAATAAAAGGACAGCATTGATTGTTCTCCAGTCCTCTGGAACCTCACCTGTAGTCAAAGATGATGCAAATATATCTGTTAAGTGGCAGCACGGTGGTGCAGTGGTTAGCATTGCTGCCTCACGGCGCCGAGGTCCCAGGTTCAATTCCGGCTCTGGGTCACTGTCTGTGTGGAGTTTGCGCATTCTCCCTGTGTTTGCGTGGGCTTCGCCCCCACAACACAAAGATGTGCAGTGTAGGTGGATTGGCCACGCTAAATTGCCCCTGAATGGGAAAAAATGAATTGGGTACACTACATTTTGAAAAGAAGAAAAATGTGATTGATTCCCCAAAGTAAATGATGTGAAATAAATCTGATATGACCACCCTCACCCTATGGACTGTTAACAGATAAAGAAAGGGACTTGCGCTCTTTGCTTATTCAGTGCTTTGACTCCCTGATAAGTGCTAATCCTAATAGTGTACAGTTTCATTCTCTTCAGTCTTTGAGAGGAAGCCTAATATTAAATTTATCACTTTTTAAATGCTTTCTGTTTATTTAACCAGAGCAAGCTAAGTTAAAAATTCACCAGCATAATTACCAAATAAGCTCACTTTAAACATTGAAATATGGGCTGGTACCAGTTATTAGTACCTCCTGTTAATGCATTCATGAAATTGTTTGATGTTAGTGTTAATGTGGCATGTCCTGGACCCAACCATCTTCAGCTGCTTCATCGATGACATTCCCTTCAACATCAGGTCAGAAGTGGGAATGTTTGCTAGCAATTACACAATGATCACCATTTGCAACTCCTCAGAAAATGAAGCAATACACATCCGCATTCAGCAAAACCTGGATAACATTCATACACAAGTGACGAGCAACATTCGTGCCACACAAAGTCCCAAACAATGACCCTTCGCCTTCAAGAGAGAATCTAACCACCTCCCTCCTTTATCATCACTGAATCCCCAAGTATCAAGATTCTTGATGTTACCATTTACCAGAAATTTTACTCTGACTACAAGAGCAGGCCAGAGACTGAAAATTCTGTAGTGTGGAACTCACATCCTGACTCATTAAAACTTAGCCCAATTTACAAGGCACAAGTCAGGACTGTAATGGAATGCTCTCCACTTGCCTGGATGTGTACAACTCCAAAAACAGTCAAGAAATTGGCACGGTCCTGGGCAAAGCAATCCACTTGATCAGTGGTCCATTCATCAACCTCAGTCCCACACAGTTGTGGCAGTGTGTACCATCTGTAGGCTTTATTGCAGCAACTCGACAGAACTTTCCAAAGCTGCGACCTCTAATACCCAGAAGAAGGACAACAGATGCATGGGAACACCACCTTCTGCAGGTCACCCCCCAAGCCACACACCATCCTGAGTTGGAATTATATTGTCACTCTTTCACTGTGACTGGGTAGAAATCCTGAAACACCTGCTGCACCACCATCCTTCGGGTAATTAGAGATAATTGATAAATACTGGCCTTGACAGTCATGCTCAATCCCATGAATGAATAGAGAAAAGGAGTAGTGCCACCATTATGTAAAATGTCATCAGCATCAAAGTCACCACATAAATGCCTGGTTTAATAACATTATAATTGTATGTAGTTAGTAGGGAAATGCTAGGGGTCTATTTATAAAGGTTGTGATAACAGGACATTAGAAAACATTAACAGGATGAGACAAAGTCAAAATGTATTTATGGAAGGGAAGTCATGTTTGACAAACCTACTTGAGTTTTTGATGCTGTAACTAGTAGAATAGAGAAGGGAGATCCAGTGGATGCAGTACATTTGGATTTTCAGAAAGCTTTTCATAAAGTCCCACATAAGAGGTCAGTGTGCAACATTAAAGTACATGGAATGCGGAATTGGTTAGAAGACAGGAAACAGAAAAGGAAAATGTTGATCTTTTTCAGAGTGGCAGCTTGGTGGGTTACAATCGGGATCAGTGCTTGGGCACCAGCTATTCATCAAATACATCAATCATTCAGGTGAGGGAACCAAATGTAATATTTCCAAGTTTGCTGATGGCACTAAATTAGGTGGGAATGTGAATGATGAGGAGGATGTAAAAAAGCTTCAAGGTGATTTCGACAAGTTGAGTGAGTGAGCAAATGCATGGCAGATGCAGTGAAACGTGGATATATGTGACGTTATCCATGTTTGTAGGAAAAAAAGAATAGCAGAGTATTATTTAAATCAGGGATTTTCAAACTGCCGATCGTGACGCATGTGAACCTGATTGGAGTTAGATTGTGAGGACCAAGCAAGCTCACCTGTTGCATTACGGTAAGCGAAAATGGTATGTTCCGAAGGTCAGCCAGCGTGGGTTGCAAAGTTCAGCAGGTGTGGATCGCTAAGGTTGGATGGCTTGGAGTCTGACGGTTGGCCTGGGACAAGCGGGCACAGTCTCATGATACGGGGTAGGCCACTTAGGACTGAGATTAGGAGAAATTTCTTCACTCTGGGGGTGGTATACCTGTGGAATTCACTTCCACAGAAGGTTGTGGAAGGCAAATCACTGAAGATACTTGAGAAGGAAACATATAACGTTGCGGGGGGGGGGGGGGGGGGGGGGGGGCGGGTGCGCAAACTACTGTCATGAGAATGTCACTTTAAGAAATGGTAGTCTGCTAAAGTTACTGCAGTGATGTCAGAGTGTGGCTGGAGCTGAGATCTGGCTCTGCTTTTTAGTTTCACTTGAGAAAGCTTGTGTGTGTCTGTGTTTTTTGGTTTCATTTCAGTGTTGGAGCTGCAGTCAGCCACAGAAGGTGTACTGCTGTTCTCTCTGACATGAAAAGACTATCTTTTGATCATTTGGTGAATTTAGAGTGATAACGGTTCTCAGTAGTGAATTTAAACCTGACAGGGGCGATTCTCTGAGCCCCGCGCCGGGCCGGAGAATCGCTGCAACCGCCCCACAGTGCCCCGATGCCGGCGCGCGATTCTCCGAGGTGCGGAGAATCAGCGCCATTTGCGCCGGCGCGATTGACGCGGCACTGGCCGCGGGCCACTGGAATCAGCGAGGCCGCCGATTCTTCAGCCCAGATGGGCCGCGCGGCCCCGCCAGAGTCCCGCCGGCACCATTCACCCCTGGTTGTTGCCAGCGGGAACTCTGTGTGAATGGTCGGGGGGGGCGGCCTGTTGGGGGGGGGGGGGGGGAGAGGGACCCCTTCACTGGGGGGGGGAAGCCTCCGATGGGGTCTGGCCCGTGATCAGGGCCCACCGATCGGCGGGGCAGCCTCTTCCCCCCCCTCAACCCGGGCCTACTTTCTGGCGCGACCGGCCCCTGAACACCGACTCCATGTTGAAAATGAAATGAAAATCGCTTATTGTCATAAGTAGGCTTCAAATGAAGTTACTGTGAAAAGCCCCTAGTCGCCACATTCTGGCGTCTGTTTGGGGAGGCTGATATGGGAATTGAACCATGCTGCTGGCCTGCCTTGGTCTGCTTTAAAAGCCAGCTATTTAGCCCTGTGTGCTAAACGAGCCCCTGTTGAGTCGGGACCGGCGCTCTAAAGAAGTCCCCACACATGCGCATGTTGGCGTGGCCCAACTGCGCATGAGTGGGTGGGCACGGCGCCCATTTGGCACCACGAAAGGAGGCTGGAGCAGCGTGAACCGCTCTAGCGCCATGCTGGCCCCCTGTGGGGGCCAGAATCGGTCGTACCAGGGCCCGCTTCACGCCGACATGAAACACGACGGCGTTCATGACGGCGCGAACACTTGGGCTCCATATTGGAGAATTGCCCCCGACGTGCTTCTGTTAAAATGTTTTTTTATGTCTTATGGATGTTAAAAGGAAAGTTTAAGTATTGCTTAGAATG
The DNA here is from genome assembly GCF_902713615.1 of Scyliorhinus canicula. NCBI lineage: Eukaryota > Metazoa > Chordata > Chondrichthyes > Carcharhiniformes > Scyliorhinidae > Scyliorhinus > Scyliorhinus canicula. Next base: position 19,466,799 of record NC_052155.1, read on the forward strand.
TTCTATTCTTTGGGGGTTGTATTCGAATTGATGGTTGCTAAGATGTTCACTGTATGTTTTAAAAAGGTTAACTTGAGTTCATAGAATAAACATTGTTTGCTTTAAAAATACTTTTCGATCTATGCTGTACCACACATGTAGAGTGGGCCATATGCTCCCCATACCACAATCTATTGAAAGTTGTGGGTCAGGTGAACTCCATGATACACTTTGGGGTTCTCTAAACTCTGGCCTATAACACTACATTCATATGTTTTGGTCCCGCAAAAACCTGGAGGATTACTGGAAGGAGGTATTTAGGGTATTCTCTAAAGTGGTGCACGTGAAACTAGACTTGAGCCCTCGGGAGGCCATATTTGGTGGTGTCGGACCAGCCAGGGTTCGAAACGGGTGCGGAGGCAGACATTGTAGCCTTCGCCTCCTTGATCGCCCAAAGGCGGATCATCTTAGGGTGGAGATCAACCTCTCCACCCTGTGCCCAGGCATGGCGGGGAAACCTGCTGGAATTCTTGATGCTTGAAAAGGTCAATTTGAACTGAGGGGAATGATGGAGGGGTTCTACAATTCATGGGCGTTATTCATTACGTACTTTTGAGAATTGGATCACATTGAAAATGGGGGGGGGGGGGTGAGGGATTGTATATGTTAATGGTGACTATGGGTGATTTCTGATTCCTTTTTGTCATCTGTTTACGTTAACACGCACGCTAATGTTTGGGGTTTGGTGGGAGAACGAGATCGTTGTTATTGATATGGGGATTGACATTACATTTGTTACTGATTATTGTTAGTTGTTGGGTGTAAATTTGGGAGGAAATGTGAAAAAGGAGGAGAATAAAAATATTTTTTAAAAATGAAGGCAACAGGTCTCATCGGTGTCAAGGATATGGGGAAAGAGCAGAAGTATGGCACCGAAATAGAGGATCAGCCATGTTATACGGAATGGCGCTGAATTCTTCTGCTTCTATTTCCTATGTTCCGAAATTTCAAACGCTGAAGCCACTAGGGCTGTCCAGTGACTTTAGGCCTGCGGAAGAGGTCAAAAGCTTTATCGCTAGGGGGAGAGTTTTGAAATGCAATGTTGCACCTCAAACTGGAGTCAACTAGCATTACGGACAAAACACTCAAACTCTCAAATTATCCTCCAACAATTTGCTTTATTGGACATGACCAAGTTACCCCAAAAGTATCAAAACTATAAAGGGTATCAGAAGCTCTGTTACACACAGTAGCAAAACTCTGTTCTACAAATGTATCAAAACTCATGGCTTGGACCAAAATGCGACCCATTGAGAGGAGAGGTGATCAGACTCCTTTCTTGGTGAATCCCAATGCCTTCACTGGGTCCCGGACCCAGGGCTCTGCTTCTTACAATGGCTATTTCTGCAGGTTATTGATCCAGAAGTTCCTTTTATACAAATCTTGCTCATGCTTCCACTCCCATATTCACAGGTCAGCACTAATCAATTGGGTTACGGGTATAGGGTGGATTTGTGGGTTTGAGTAGGGTGATCATTGCTCGGCACAACATTGAGGGCCGAAGGGCCTGTTCTGTGCTGTACTGTTCTATGTTCTATGTTCTATAAATCACTGGAGGAGGAGGCTCCACAAATATCCCCATCCTCAATGATGAAGGAGTCCAGCACATTTGTCCCAAAGATGAGGCTGAGGCATTCACAACAATTTTCAGCCACAAGTGTCGAGTGGATGATCCATCTCGGTCTCCTCCGGAGGTCCCCAGCATCACAGATGTCAGTTGTCAGCCAATACGAATCACTAGCTGCACCCCTAGCCAAGCTGTTCCAGTACAGCTGCAACATTGGCATCTACCTGGCAACGTGGAAAATTGTCCAGCAATGTACTGTACACAAAACAGGACAAATCCAACCCAGCTAATTATCACTCTATTAGTCCAATCTCCATCATCAGCAAAGTCTTTGAAGGAGTCATCAACAGTGCTATCAAGTGGCACTTACTCAGCAATAACCTGCTCACGGATGCTCAGTTTGGGTTCCGCCAGAGTTACTCACCTCCTGACCTCATGACAGCCTTGGTTCAAACATGTACAAAAGAGCTGAATGCCAGGGATGAGGTGAGAATGACTGCCCTTGACATCAAGGCAGCATTTGACCAAGTATGGCAACAAAGAGTCCGACCTAAACTGAGAATTCCGCACCTTTGGGGAGGCCCGACGCCAGAGTGGTTGGCGTCACTCCGCTACGCCGGGACCCCCTGCCCCACCGGGTAGGGGAGAATTTCGGCCATGATGAAAATGAAATGAAAATGAAAATCGCTTATTGTCACGAGTAGGCTTCAATGAAGTTACTGTGAAAAGCCCCTAGTCGCCACATTCCGGTGCCTGTCCGGGGAGGCTGGTACGGGAATCGAACCGTGCTGCTGGCCTGCTTGGTCTGCTTTAAAAGCCAGCGATTTAGCCGAGTGAGCTAAACAGCCCATGATGTCAGTAAGTCTGCTTTTGGAGCAACCCGAATGCAGTAAGGACAACCGGTGGCATTTGCATCCAATGCATTAACACAAACTGAAATATACTGTGTTCAGATTGAGGAAGAGTGTCTGGCTATTGCTTTTGCTTGTTAGTTTTTTTCATCAATACCTGCTTGGGAGAGACAAAATAACAGTGGAGACCAACCACAAGCCACTTCAAAGCACTTTTCTCAAACTACCACTATCTGCGCCTGCAACAGATGTTACTTCAATTACAGGGATATCACCTGTATGTGACATACCAGCAAGGGAAACAGATGTACATCGCTGACATGCTGCCAAGAGCAGCATTCACCATTTGAGGATGATACAACCAAATGTGAAATCTTCCAGATTCAATATTAAGCAGCAGCTCAACATGCTCTTCAACCGAGCAGGGACATTGATCTGACAACAAGTGCCTTGCTCAAATCAGGAGAACTAACCAATGAGATGCAACTTTCCCAGTGCTCCAAGAAGTAGTGGTGAAAGGATGGCCTGAGAGCTTCAAGGACACACCTGTGGTCACAAGACCATATTTGGCATACCAAGATGAAGTGAAAGCCCAAGATGGCATCTTGTACAAAGGAAATAGAACATAAAACATACAGTGCAGAAGGAGGCCATTCAGCCCATCGAGTGAGCACCAACCCACTTAAGCCCTCACTTCCACCCTATCCCCGTAACCCAATAACCCCTCCTAACCTTTTTGGTCATGAAGGGCAATTTAGCATGGCCAATCCACCTAACCTGCATGTCTTTCGACTGTGGGAGGAAACCGGGGCACCCAGAGGAAACCCACGCAGACACGGGGAGAACGTGAAGACTCTGCACAGACAGTGACCCAGCGGGGAAGCGAATCTGGGACCCTGGAGCTGTGAAGCCACAATGCTATCCACTTGTGCTACCGTGCTGCCATAGAGTCATAAGCCCTCAGGAGATGAGAGGAACGACGCTGAGACTCATTCATGCAAGCCATCAAGGGATTGAATTGAGTCTGAGGAAGGCAAGAGAGTTGGTCAAACATGAACAATTAAATTAAACACAACATCAATGCGGTGTTTGTAATAAGTACAAAGTTAAACAAGCTAGAGAGCCTTTGATGATGCATGACATCTCAGACACACCATGGATGAAATTGGGAGTAGACCACTTCACTACAGTAGGAATAATAATAAGAATTGCTTATTGTCACAAGTAGGCTTCAATGAAGTTATTGTGAAAAGCCCCTAGTCGCCACATTCCAGCACCTGTTCGGGGAGGCCGGTACGGGAATTGAACCCGCGCTACTGGCTTTGTTCTGCATTACAAGCCAGCTGTTTAGCCCACTGTGCTAAACCAGCCCCTGAACTGATTATCTTGTCACTATAGAATACTATTCTTTTTTTTAATAAACAATTTTATTGAGGTATTTTTGGCCTATAAAACAGCTACATTATACCGTAGTGTACAAAAAGCAAATAAGACATAATGCAAGCATTGGCTCCCCTCTCGCAAGAACCTGCCTAAGCAACCCCCTACTCTACGCTACCCTAACCCCCTCCCCCTCTCCAGCCCCTCCCCTGCTGACGATTAAGTCTCCGCAAAGAAGTCAATGAATGGCTGCCACCTCCGGGTGAACCCTGACAGCGATTCTCTCAAGGCAAACTTAATTTTCTCCAGCCCGAGAAAGCTCGCTATGTCCGAAAGCCATACTTCAGACTTCGGGGGCTTTGAGTCCCTCCATGCCAACAGTATTCGTCGCCGGGCAACCAGGGAAGCAAAGGACAAGACGTTGGCCTCTTTCTCCTCTTGGACTTCCGGGTCCTCCGAAACCCCAAAAATTGCCACCTCAGGACTCATTGCTACCCTAGTTTTCAATACCCAGGACATTATGGGCGCGATTCTCCGCTCCCCACGCCGGGTGGGAGAATCGTGGGAGGGCCGGGCGAATCACGACACACCACCCTGGCACCCCCCGCCGTTTTTCACGGCGACCGGCGATTCTCCGGCCCGGGTGGGCCAAGTGGCCTGACGAACCCGACCGTTTCACGCCGGCGCCAACCACACCTGGTTGCTGCCGGCGTGAACATCGCGCGACAGGTATGTGTGGGGCCTGTGGGGGGCGGAGGGAAGATCGAGCATCACGGGCGTGCTCAGTAGGTGACTGGCCCGCGATCGGTGCCCACCGATCGTCATGCTGGCGTCTCTAAGAGGCACTCTTTCCCCTCCGCCGCCCCGCAAGATCAAGCCGCCATGTCTTGTGGGGCAGCAGAGGGGAAGACGGCACCGCGCATGCGCGGGTTGGAGCACGCCGCTCCTAGCCCCCCGGGGGGCGGGGAGTAATAGCGGGCGAGGAGCAGCCTCCGACGCCGGAATGAAACACTCTGGGTTTCACTCCGGCGTCGGCACTCAGTCTCCCTTTGGGAGAATCGCGCCCTATGTCTGGGAATCACTTCCAGTACCCCCTTAGTTTAGGACATGCCCAGAACATGTGTACATGGTTCGCTCGTCCTCTGGCACATCTAGCACATTTGTCCTCCAGCCCAAAGAATTTGCTCATCTGGGCCACCGTCATGTGGGCCCGATGTACGACCTTGAACTGGATCAGACCGAGTCTGGCGCATGTTGCGGTCGTGTTTACTCTACTCAAAGCATCTGCCCATATGCCGTCCTCTATCTCCCCCCGAGCTCCTCCTCCCACTTAAGCTTCAGTTTTTCGGTCTGTGCCTCCTCTGCTCCCATTGGTTCTTTATAAATGTTGGAGACTCTCACCTCTCCCACCTCTCCTCTGGAAACTACCCTGTCCTGGACCCCCTTGGTGGGAGGCGTGGGAAGGATAGTACCAATCTGCGTACGAAATCCCGCACCTGCAAGTACCTGAAATCATTCCCTCTCACCAGCCCGAACTTCTCCTCGAACACTCTCATGCTCGGGAAGCTCTCTTCCAGGAACAGATCGCCCATCCTCGCAATCCCCGTCCTCCGCCATAATTGGAACCCACCGTCCATATTCCCCGGGGCAAATCGGTGGTTACTGCAGATTGGGGACCAAACCGATGCTCTCACTTCCCCTATATGCCTCCTCCACTGGCCCCAGATCCGTAGAGCCGCCACCACTATAGGACTGGTGGAGTATCGTGCCGGCGGGAGCGGAAGAGGTGCCGTAACCAAGGCTGCCAAATTGGTGCCCCTGCATGAAGCGGCCTCCATCCGCTCCCAAAGCGACACCATACCCACCATCCATTTCCTTACCATGGCTACGTTAGCTGCCCAGTAGTAGTTGCTAAAGTTCGTCAAAGCCAGCCCCCCATCCCCTCGGTTCCTCTCGAGCATCACCTTCCTCACCAGTGGGGACTTTCCCGCCCAAACAAATCCCAGGATAATTTTATCTTGCCTCTTAAAGAAGGACCGCGGAATGAAAATGGGAGACACTGAAATATCTCGGGAGAATCGACATCTTCACCATCTGCACGCTCCCCGCCAATGACATAGGGAGCGCATCCCACCTCCGGAACTCGTCCCTCACTTGCTCCACCAACAGGGACAAGTTTAGCTTATGCAACTTACCCCAGTCTCGCCCTACTTGTACACCTAAATATCTGAAACTTTCCCCTACCAGCCTGAACGGCAGCCCCCTCGGCCTACTCTCCTGCCCTCTCGCCTGCACTACCCACATCTCGCTTTTTGTCATGTTCAATTTATAACCTGAGAACAGACCAAATTCCCTCAGGGTTTCCTTGATTCCGTCCATCCAAGCTATTGGGTCTGACACGTATAACAGCAGGCCATCCAAGTATAACGAGACTTTTTGTTCCACTCCCCCCCAGACCAGCCCTTTCCAGTCCCTTGACGCTCTCAGAGCAATTGCCAGCGGTTCTATAGCCAGCACAAACAGCAGTGGGGAGAGGGTGCATCCCTGTCTAGTCCCGCGGTGCAGTCTGAAGTAGTCAGATGTCATGCTGTTCGTCCTCACACTAGCTTCTGGGGCCTAATATAGCAACCTAACCCAGTCAATTAACCCCTCCCCGAACCCAAACCGTGCGAGCACCTACTCAACCCGGTCAAAAGCTTTTTTAGCATCCATTGCTACCACTACCACTGCCTCCCTGCTCTCTGGGTGCATCATCATCATCACATTGAGCAGCCTCCTTAGATTGGCCACCAGTTGCCTGCCCTTTACGAACCCGGTTTGGTCCTCCGCAATCACGTCTGGTACACGTCCTCAATTCTAGACGCCAAGATCTTGGCCAGTAACTTAGCATCTGCGTTAATCAAAGAGATCGGCCTATACGACCCACATGCCTTCGGGTCTTTATCCCGTTTCAGTGTAAGCGAGATAGTGGCCTGCGACATCGTCGGGGGTAAGACCCCTCTGTCTCTAGCCTCTTTGAACACCCTGACCAGCACCGGCCCCACTATCTCGGAGAACATTTCATAAAACTTCACCGGGTATCCGTCTGGCCCCGGGGCTTTACCCGACTGCATGACCTTCAGGCCCCCCAGTACATCTTCGGTCCTGATCGGGGCCCCCAGCCCGTCTACAACCCCCTACCTACTCTTGGGAAGGTCAGTCCGTCCAAAAAGCATCTCATCCCCTCCGGTCCCGTGGAGGGGTTCCGAGATGTACAGCTTGCTATAGAAGTCCCTAAACACCTTGTTCAGTCCTACCCGGGTCCCCCCACCAGGTTTCCCTCCCGCTGACTACCTTTCCTATTTCCCTAGCCGCTTCTCTCTTTCCTTAGTTGTTGTGCAAGCATTCTGCTGGCCTTCTCTCCATGCTCGTACATTACGCCCTTTGCCCTTCTAAGCTGCTCTAAACGGCCTTCCCTGTAGACACACCCCAAACTCGGCCCTGCAGCCTCTGTCATTCCTAAGTAACTCTGGCCTCGGGGACTCCGCATAGCTCCTGTCCGTCCGTAAAATTTCCTTAAACAGTTGCTCCATTTCTGCCCTGTCTGTCCTGTCCCAATGGGCTCGGATTGAAATCAGCTCCCCTCTCACCACTGCCTTCAGCGCCTCCCAGAGCACTGCTGCTGAGACTTCCCCTGTATTGTTCACCTGCAGGTAATTATGCATGCATTTCCTCAGCCTCTCACACACCGCCTCGTCCACCAGCAGCCCAACGTCTGGCCTCCGTTGTGGGCACTGAAAGCTATCTTTGCAAATCTGCAGATCAACCCAGTGCGGAGCATGGTTCGAGATGGTAATTGCCGAATATTCTGCACCCGTCATCCCTGTCAGCAAGTCCCTGCTCATGATAAAGAAATCAATTCGGGAATACACCTTGTGGACGTGAGAATAGAACGGCCAATGGCCGACTAAATCTCCATGAGTCAGCTCCCCCCATTTGCTTCATGAACCCTCTGTTACTTTGCCATCGCTGGCACCCTATACCCATTTGTGAACACGACCGGTCCAGGCCAGGATCAAGAACTGTGTTAAAGTCCCCACCCATGATCAGTTTGCGTGAGTCCAAGTCAGGGATCTTCCCCAGCAACCTCTTAACAAAATCTACCTCATCCCAATTAGGGGCATATACGTTGACCAGGACTACTCTCACCCCCTCGAGCTTACCCCGAACCATAAAAAATCTGCCACCCCCGTCCGCAACTGTGCCCTCCACCTCAAATTGGACCTGCTTGTTGATCAAGATCGCAAACCCCCTGGTCTTAGTGTCAAGCCCCGAATGGAAGACATGATAATCCAGCCCTTCCTTAATCTGACCTGGTCAGCCACTTTCAGATGAGTCTACTGTAACATGACTACGTCCGCCTTCAAAACCTGTAAATGCGTGAACACACGCGCCCTCTTGACTGGACAATTTAGCCCTCTGACATTCCAGGTGATCAGCCTGGTCGAGGAGCACCCCCCCCCCCCCCCCCCCCCTTGCCGATCAGCCATCTCCTTTCTTTGGCCAGCCCCCAAGTCATGTGTCGCGCTTCCTCTGGCCCGCCTCCTGGCCGCCTCCACCCCTGATCTTCTCACTGTTACCATGCCCAATTTCCAACATCGTCAGCAGGCCCAACACCCCCTCCCCATCCCCCCCCCCCCCCCCCCCCCCCCCCCCCCCAGCAACACCACCATGTAACCTAACCCCTGCCATAAACTATGAACCCCACCCCCCTACCACCTGGCTTCCGTTGACTAGCCCACCCAGCTAACCTGGTGGCTCCCACCTCCGGCGCCAGCGATTCTCTCACCTATTGTTCCCTGGCTCCCCTCCCCCCGGCCCATCCACACCACCCCCAAATCAGCCCTGCTTGAACAAATACTCTGAACAGGACAGAGACAGCCCCATTAATAGTGCAATTTAAGTCACACAAAACGAAATAGCAGGCACTGCCAATCATTCCTATCTGAACGCAGAAAGAGATTGCAAAAATTCACCGAAAAACACCCCCCATATCCGAACCATTCTAACTATTCTCTTTTTCTAACAAATCTGTAACACAAAAGCGAAAAAGAGACGTGAGAGAAAAAAGACAAAAAAGACATAAAAGCCAAATACAAAAGCATGAAAAAACATGCAGGCATCTCTCAGAAACAAGAGAAAAAGAATTAAAAGTTCCAACACGAGTCCAAGAGTCCTCAGCTCGGGACCAGCCCTTGCCTCTTTGCAAAGTCCATCGCCTCCTCGGGTTCCTCTAAATAATGGTGCTGGCCTCGTGCGTAAACCACAGTCGCGCCGGATAGAGCAGCCCAAATTTCACCTGCTTCTTATATTAAATCTCTTTAACTTTCCTGTAGCCTGCCCTCCTTCTGGCCACCTCCGTGCTCAAGTCTTGGTAAACACACAGGGTGCTATTGTCTCAGTTGCAGCTCCGCACACTCTTGGCCCATTAAAGAACCTGTTCCTTATCCAGGAACCTGTGGAACTGGACCACCATCACTCGTGAGGGACCCTCTCACCACAGCTGCCTCACCTGCGCTCTATGTGCCCTGTCCACCTCCAGCAGCCGACGGAACATCTCGTTCCCCAGCAGCTTCTGGAACATATCTGCCACATATGCGGCAGCATCCAGCCCCTCGGCCCCCTCCGGGCGGCCAACGATTCTTAAATTCTGCAACCGAGAGCTGTTCTCCAGGTCCTCAAGCTTTGCCGGGAACATTTTTTGTTGGTCCCTCAACCTTCGAATCTCCATGTCTGCCACGGTTTGTAAGTCCGCCTGATCCTCCACTGTCTTCTCCAGCTCCTGGACCTTCTCAGCCTGAGCATCCAGCCTTTTCTCCATTCAGTCAAACGATTTCTGGAGCGGTTCCAAAAGATCACTTTTCAGTGCTAGGAAGTTCTCCTGCATAACCTGCAACAGGTACTCCATTGTCGGCTGAGCAGGCAGTGCCCAGGTCTGGACATCGGCCATATTGGTTTCACTTACAGCCTCCCCATTGCCCTTGCTTGTCCACTTTTTCAGCTGTTTGCGCTCCTTGTCTTAGTTCCATACACCTCTGTATGCATTCAGCGCCTGAGTGCTACTACTTTCCAATCCAGCGCTTAAAAGCGCAAAAAAGTCGGGGGAAAAGGTCCAAAAGTCCGACCGGAACGGGAACCACCAAGTGTGCGACTTACTCCCTTATAGCCGCCACCAGAAGTCCCATAGAATACTATTCTGACAACTGGGAATTAGACCAGTTGACTTCAACAACAGGATAGCAGAATGCTTGAAAGCACACTTCAATTGTTACAGCATTCCAGACATTGTGGTGTGTGGCAATGGCCCTCAGTGCATAAGGGACAAATTCAGCAACTTCGCAAAGGACTGGAAAATTAAATATACAATACACGCGATACATTCGACATGCACTATTGTGTGTAACTGTGAGTTGACCAAGTTACCCACTGTATCACAAATCCTCTCATGCATATATTTGAATATGTATACATTTGCATGCATTTGAATATATTTCAAACAATTATATTATGGACTATAGATTTACGTTAATGCCCAGTCAAATAGAATGCCTGAGGTGGCAGTGAAAATCACCAAAAGAATCATCAAGAAATCAAGCAAATTTAGCATAGATATATACCAGACAATCCTCAAGTGGAGAGACACCCTCTCTGTTGCGAGCTTGAAGATTACAGTCTTTCTAGTGCGATGTCTTTATTGAACTGAATGTAACATAGTTGCCCCTCGACATACCCTCATGACAGATGCCATATGACTATGGCAAGCCAGGTAGGACACTTAGCAATGATTGCATTTCAAAATTCTAACACCCCCTTTCTATAACTAACAGCCGACAATTTTGCTACAGTGCTATAGTTGCCCAATTTACCCACGACACCACAACTGTTCTCATACATTAAAAAACTGTTTATAATTCTTTCATTCTTCATCTTTCATTCTCACTTCACAGTATAAATATTTCCAACTTTCTCTGTCTGTTAGCTTTGACAAACAGTCATCGGACTTGAAACGTCAGCTCTTTTCTCTCCCTACAGATGCTGCCAGACCTGCTGAGATTTTCCAACATTTTCTCTTTCGTTTGCTGTTTATAATTCTTGTTAGTCTCTGCACATGCAGGTTACCCACTACACCAGAATTGTTCTCATGCATTAAAAACTGTTTATAATTCTTGCTAGTCTCTGCACATGCAGGTTACCCACTACAACACATCTGTGAGGTGGGATTACTGGGTTACGGGGATAGGGTGGAGGCATGGATTTAAGTGGGGTGCTCTTTCCAAGGGCCGGTGCAGACACGATGGGCCGAATGGCCTCCTTCTGCACTGTAAATTCTATGATTCTATGAACTGTTCTCATGCATTAAAAAACTTCATAATTCTTGTTAGTCTCTGCAGGTGCATTGCACACATAATTGTTAAATGATGCAGGCCTTGTAATGGTGCACATTGTCATTGGTTGTTCGTCTTTAGTCTTTGCACTGTGCTTTCAGTTCAATAAAGACATCACACTAGAAAGACTGTAATCTTCAAGCTCACAACAGAGAGGGTCCAGTCAAGGCCTTCACTCTCTCCAATTTAGCCTCCCTTACCGATGCCAGCACAACTGGGATCATTTTTCACCTCTGAGATTCTTGTTTTTGTAAACTTTCTCTTCTGATGGTGCCATGGTAGTCTCATTACAACACTCCCTTAATTCCATCTTTGGTATTATATCACTCTCTTTTCATTGTGGGTATCCCACTAGCAGTCACCCTGAATGTCAAATTGGCCATTGTCATGGGTTAAAACAGGGCCGAATTGGTGGAGTAGTTGGAAGTCTTACTCTATTGCTACTTTTCTTCAAAGAGGCTAATTTTACCAATCCAATGACAGCAATGGTCATTTGTAACTTAACAGTTGAATTTATTTTATTTGTTTGTGGGATGTGGGCATTGGTGGCAATAATTGCCCATCCCTAACATGGTGGTGGTGATGTTGCGATGGAGTGCCATAAAGGGCCACCCTCCTCTGACTCATCTCATACATAATCACCTTCACATCAGTAGCCTCTAAAGTACGTTCATAGAACATAGAACATAGAACGTTACAGCGCAGTACAGGCCCTTCTGCCCTTAATGTTGCTCCGACCGTGAAACCTCTCTAAAGCCCATCTACACTATTCCCTTATCGTCCATATGTCTATCCAATGACCATTTGAATGCATTTAGTGTTGGCGAGTCCACTACTGTTGCAGGCAGGGCATTCCACGCCTTTACTACTCTCTGAGTAAAGAACCTACCTCTGACATCTGTCCTATATCTATCTCCCTCAATTTAAAGCTATGTCCCCTCGTGCTAGACATCACCATCCAAGGAAATGTCCACCCTATCTAATCCTCTGATCATCTTGTATGCCTCAATTAAGTCACCTTTTAACCTTCTTCTCTCTAACGAAAACAGCCTCAAGTCCCTCAGCCTTTCCTCATATGATTTTCCCTCCATACCAGGCAACATCCTTGTAAATCTCCTCTGCACCTTTTCCAATGCTTCCACGTCCTTCCTATAATGCAGCGACCAGAACTGCACGCAATACTCCAGATGCGGCCGACCAGAGTTTTGTACAACTGCAACATGACCTCAAGGCTCTGAAACTCAATTCCTCTACCAATAAAAGCTAACACACCGTACGCCTTCTTAACAACCCTCTCAACCTGGGTGGCAACTTTCAGGGATCTATGTACATGGACACCGAGATCTCTCTGCTCATCCACACTACCAAGAATCTTACTATTAGCCCAGTACTCTTTCTTCTTGTTATTCCTTCCAAAATGAATCACCTCACACTTTTCTGCATTAAACTCCATTTGCCACCTGTCAGCCCAGCTCTACAGCTTATCTATGTCCCTCTGTAACTTGTAACATCCTTCTGCACTGTCCACAACTCCAGCGACTTCAGTCCCCCTGTTCAGGAGCTAGACCGTGATTCCCTTTCTGATTCTGTCAACACGCTTCAAGAAAATATGAGATGGCTGAACGTATGGGACAAATTCCATTTGTGGAGCATTGCTGATCCTGTCAATACAGCTCCAAATAGAAATTTAGTTTTCTCCCAATTCCTGCCACCTGAGATAGCTCTGTGCCCTACACATTTGTACAATGGTTGTTTACAGCAAAGATAGAATTTCATGAGTAGGGAAACCGGACTGATAACTCCATTTAACTCCCTTGAATACCTCCCAACTTAAGATCACATTGTTTTTTATTACAAAACATCTATATTATGGACTATAAATCCACATTAATCTTTCATAGCCACTGTCCGTTCTGGCCAGCATACTCTTACATTCTAATTGATAAGCAAAATAAAACCACTTTACTAATTTTCTATGTATCAAACTTGCCTTGTGTTTCCCAAACACCTGGTCCACCAACCAGCCATGGCTACTATAGTTCATTTGTGTTTTTATAGCTCAGTGTTCTTATTTATTGTCACATGCCTAACATGCCCAACAGGATGCAGTGTTATACATATAAACATACATAGAAAATAGAAGCTGGAGGAGGCCTTTTGGTCCTTCGAGCCTGCTCCGCCATTCATTATGATCATGGCTGATAGTCAAATTCAATATCCTGATCCCGCCTTTCCTCCATATCCCTTGATACCTTTAGCCACAAGAGCTATATTTAATTCCTTCTTGAAATTCCACGTTTTTGGTCAAGGGAAATGCCGATTGGGGGGAACTACAGATTTGAGCCAGGGAAGCGGGATGGAAATTTTACGGAAATGGGAGGAGAAGGCGATTAAGACACTAAAAGATTTGTTTCTTGGAGGTCGATTTGCAGGATTGAAGGAGCTCGGAGCGAAGTATGGACTGGAGCAGGGGGAAATGTTTCGATTCATGTAGGTTTGAGATTTTGCCAGGCTGAAGATACAGAGCTTCCCGGTGGAGCCAGCCTCCACATTGCTGGAAGAGGTGCTGATGACAGGGGGACTGGAGAAGTGGGTAGTATAGGCGGTTTACAGGGCTATTTTGAAAGAAGAGAAGGCACCACTGGAAGGGATCAAAGCAAAGTGGGAGGAAGAGTTGGGAAAGGGTATGGAGGAGGGGTTCTGGTGTGAGATGCTCCGGAGAGTGAGCGCCTCCACCTCATGCGCGAGGTTGGGGCTGATACAGCTGAAGGTGAGGATGAGCCGGCTCTTTGAGAGGGTAGAAGATGTGTGTGAATTTGCGGGGGGGGGGCGCACAAATCACATTCATATGTTTTGGGCCTGTCCAAAGATGGAGGATAACTGGAAGGAGGTGTTTAGGGTAATCTCTAAAGTGGTGCACATGACACTGGACCCGGGTCCCCGGGAGGCCATATTCGGGGTGCCAGACCAGCTGGGGTTGGAAACGGGTGCGGAAGCAGACGTTGTAGCCTTCGCCTCGTTGATCGCCCTCAGGCGGATCCTGTTGGGATGGAAAGCAACCTCTCCACCCTGTGCCCTGGCATGGTGGGGGGACCTGTTGGAATTCTTAACTCTTGAGAAGGTTAAGTTTGAACTGAGGGGAAGGATGGAGGGGTTCTACAATTCATGGGCTTTATTCATTCTGCACTTTCAAAAATTGGATAACATTGAACATTAGGGAGGGAGGATTGGGAGGGTTGGGGGGATGAGGACTGTATATGTTAATGGTGACTATGGCTGATTCCTGATTCCTTTTTATTTGTTAATGTTAACATGCGGGCTGTTGTTTGGGGGTTTGGTGGGAGGATGGGATTGTTGTTGTTGATATGGGGATTGACATTGTAATCGTTACTGCTTATTGTTTATTGTTGGTGGGTGTAAATTTGGGAGGAAATGTGAAAAAGGAGGAGAATAAACATATTTTAAAAATAAAGAAATTCCTCCTTTTGGCCTCAATTATTTTCTGTGGTTGTCAATTGCACGGATTTACTACACTCTGGGTGAAGAAATTTCTCCTGATCTCAGACCTAAAAGGTTTACCCCTTATCCTCAAACTATGACCTCCAGCTCTGGACTCCCCCACCATCGGGAAAATTCTTTTTGAATCTACCTTGTCTAATCCTGTTAGAATCTTTGTAAAATTGAGATCCCCTTTCACTCTTCTAAACTCCAATGAATATAATCCTTACCGACTTACTCTCTCCTCTTATGACAGTCCCGCCATCCCAGGAATCAGCTTGGTAAACCTTTGCTGTATTCACTCCATAGCAAGAAGATCCTTCCTCAGATGACCAATGATTGCACATTGGACTTTTGATCCTCTTTATTTTTGCCTGTCCCTTCTTAAACCCCACCCTCTTCAACTTAAGAGAAAGTTGATAATAGGTTCTCCAAAATCTTTTAAAATTCTTATTTCACTATTGAAACACTTGCTTTAAAAAACAGGGTTATGTGCGGCCTCAGCCACGTGTTCCCCGTTCAGGTCCCTTATTCAATGTGAGTAGTGCTGAATAGCCACGTGTTTCTCAGCACTGCGAGTGCTGGGAAGCACATGGCTAAATGTGCTTGCTGGGAGACTTTGTTCCCTTTTAGGAAGATCATGCCAGATAACTCAGAAATTATGGAAATCCGAAATTAAAAAACAGAAATATCAACCATTTACCAGTTGACTAAATGTCAAGTCCTGGAGAAACATTTGAACTCACATCTTCCTTACTTCATAGATGAGACTGTTACCACTGAACCATGCTGACAGAACGTCATGTGGTTTTGTGTTTTTTTTTGTTGGTAAAATTATTCAATGCTCCTATTTCATTTACTGACTTTCCAGTATTTATTACACTTTCAAAGGATTATATTGAGGTCAGTATCAAAGTTAACTTCCCTCACCAAATTGTTTAAATTTCATCATTGCCATCTATTTATAAGAAATGGGAGTAATTGTAGCATTACTGGCTTTATATAAACCCCAAAACATTGTTATAATTGACCAGGTAAACATTCCTTAAAAGTGACAGGTTAATTTTTGGTAATGGGACATGGTGCCTTGGTGGCAAGGTAGCACAGCCTACTGTTGTACCAATGCATTGCACTGTTAAACACTAATACAGAGCAAGGTCTTTGTTTTAGATGAGTCATTAAAAGAAGAGACATGTGGTAAACAGACACTCAGGAGAAGGTATTGAAAATAATTAGAAGACAATTCAATCTGATTGTTTACCCTCTTGCACCTCCTAATGGTCCATTACAGAGACGTATTGATAGGTTTCTGGCAGGAGATCTTGTGCTTTCTCATCCAGGGCACAGTGTGTATTGTGGCAGGCTTCTGAAATGGGTAAGGAAAAGCATAATCATTAAATACCATGAAGTGACTGGCTGAAAAGTAGGCAATAATATCAAATAGAGCCAACTATTTTCCAGACTAGCTGGGATTTTCAGAAGAATCCTGTAAACTTTATTTAAGAGGTATGAAACTGAAATATCTTAAAGCAGTCGTGTGGAAGTATTTAATGGAATAGAGGATTTAAAACTAATTTAATCTCAGTATGAAATTGCTCTTTAACTTCTAATCCAACATATGCAAGCTATCCTAAAGGCTGATATTTTAAATTTTAAAAATCTATTTAGCAAAGCATGGTGACTCAATTGCAAATTAGAGTAGATGACCAACTTGTCCTCAATATGAAAATGAAATGAAATGAAAATCGCTTATTGTCACGGGTAGGCTTCAATGAAGTTACTGTGAAAAGCCCCTAGTCGCCACATTCCGGCGCCTGTCCGGGGAGGCTGGTACGCGAATCGAACCGTGCTGCTGGCCTGTTTGGTCTGCTTTAAAAGCCAGCAATTTAGCTCAGTGAGCTAAACCAGTCCCTGCTGTGCATATCAAAACTAAATGTTGCATCCATTGGAACATCGGAACATGAGTAGACCATTTGGTCCTTCGAGCCTACTCTATTATTCAATAAGATCATGGCTAATCATAGAATCATAGAATTTATAGTGCAGAAGGAGGCCATTTGGCCCATTGGGTCAGCACCAGCCCTTGGAAAGAGCATCCTACCTAAGCCCACACCTCCTCCCTATCCCCATAACCCAGTAACCCCAATTAACATTTTGGTTTGGACACTAAAGGAAATTTAGCATTGCCAATCCACCTAACCTGCACATCTTTGGGTTGTGAAAGAGAACCGGAGCACCTGGAGGAAACCCATGCAGACACGGGGAGAATGTGCAAACTCCCCACAGACAGTCACCCATGCTGGGAATCAAACCTGGGACCCTGAAGCTGTGACACACTGTGCTAACCACTATGCTACCATGCTGCCCTGGCTATGGTCTCAGCTCCACATTCGTGTCTCCCCCAAACCAACGAAAACCTTGACCGGGATTCTCTGATCCCGCGCCGTGGGGGTGCGAGAATTGTGCCACGTCGCTCCGACGCCGGCCGTAAAATTCTCCGGCGCCGATTCTCAGGCGCCCGCGGGATCGCCGCTGCACCTGTTGTGGTCTGTTGAAAGCACCACCCCCCCCCCCCCCGACGATTCTCCATGCCTCGACGGGCCGAGTGCCCATCGAGTTCAGCCTAGTCCCGCCGGCGTGGGTTAAGTATGATCCCACCCAGCGGAACTTCAGAGTTTTGACTGTGGGGGCCATCCTGGTGGGGGGATCTGATTCCGGGGGGGCCCGCCACGGTGGCCTGGCCCGCAATCGGGGCCTACCGATTGGTGGGTGGGCTAGTTCCATGGGGGTCCTATGTTCCTCCGCGCCAGGCCCCTGTCAGGCTCCGCCATATTGCCCGGGGACGGAAACAGGAACCCCAACGCATGCGTGGACCCGAGCTGGCCATGGCGCGCATGCGCGGATTTGCGCCGGCCATGGCGCGCATGCGCAGACCCGCGACGGCCGTGGCACGCTGACTTTCATGCGCTGGAGCAGCGGACACCACTCCGACGCCATACTGGCCCCCCAGGAAGGGTTGGATACCTTGGCCTGGAGGTCCGTTAGCGCCGGAGTGGTTCGCGCCGCTTTTGACATTAGCATCAGAACTTGGCCGCGAGATCGGAGAATTCCGGCCCTTGTTCCAACTCAACTAACAAGCTGGATTAAGGGGGGAAGGAACACGAGTTGGACTGTTGCAAACATGATGTTCCATTGTCAGACAAATGGGTCATCAGACTCTGTAGTGAGATATTGGCTTATCGGACAAGGTTGTCTCAAATGGCAATGGATCTTGAATAGATCATTCTTGCTAAACCGGGGCGTCCTGTTAACGAGGATAAGTTTGAATGGGACAAGGCAACTCAGGCTGTGGGCATATCCCACTGAGTCTGCTGCTAACTGTCTGCTAACTGTCTTTTATTTCAGTCTGTTTAACCCCTAATTTGCCTGCTACATTTTGGACCCCATTTCTGGACCCAAGTTCCAAATATCTCTCCATCATGACACAGTGAGAACAAGAGCCAGACTGCGACATCTCGCGAGGTTCGGTTGAATATCACGAGACATTGAGAGCATTGTGAATCTTGCAAGACGCCTCTTGCGAGATTCAACGGCCTCATCCCGACACCAAGTTGGGCGCTACAAGGCTGTTAAATTGTGCCCCAAGACCTTAATAACAGTTCCTGAGGCCTTAATAAATTTGGTGCACACTTGTTGCACAGACCTTTAAAAATACATATGCTTCTCCTTCGCATTATCCTGTAATATGTATGATGAGCGCACAAAACACTTAGCACTAATAACATGGGTCACCTGCACTCAACTTCCACCAAGTTTCAGATTATTGGCCCCCATAACTTTTCCTGGTCCATGAAAAATACATTATGGTGAAGTGGCTCAGAGCTCAGAATTTAATTACCTTTCTCATGTTGGCTTCCCAAAAATTGCCTGGTCAGTAAAGAGTTGTTGGGTATTATAATGGAGTTGAATTTATTAATAATGCAAATGCAAAAAGTAATTTATATCTGTTCTTATCCTTGTAACTTAATGGTTGATGTCATATTAGACTGAATGACGGTTGGGTATAGATTATTGAACACTGCACAACAAACAATCAGATACATTAACATTTAGAATTTCCATTTCAACCCAATATCCCATTTATTTTTAATAGTAAAATGTGTACCCATCTATGGGGAAATGTATTTATCTTAATATAGTATCATACCATTGGAGCCTACTTCAGCAGCTGCCTTCAAGAAGCTAAGAATTGCAATGATTGTTTATCTGTTCAATTTTTTTAGAAGTGATTTATTCTGAATGAAACATCCTTATTACAAGTTCCAGTGATTAATTAAATTGCATTTTCACTGAAAATATTTTACTTGCTTGTCAATATTGATCTCTACGTTTTCTTTTTCTTATAGGTATATAGAATTCATCTTGAAAATTCATGTAAAAATTAAAGGTTAATGATGCCATGTAATTGTTTCCAAATTTGTTGCAAAACGTTTTTTGATATTTAGGTTTATCTATTCGGTGTCAATTGCATAGTGGGTAACCTATTGGAGAGTTTGCATGAGGTTATTGAAAGAGCTCCAGAAGCTATTTAATCATCTGCAGTATTGTCCAAAATTTTTGGGCAAAAAAGTCTGAGACTAATAGATTTGCAATATTGAGGTGAGTGCATGCTGTCAAAAGGACGGTTGTCCTCTTCAGCATGGAATAATATCATCCACAGGAACAGCGATTCTGTCAGTAGATAACTGACACAACAACTTTTGCAACAAATATCCAGATCATCTGGGTTGAAATACATAAGGAAGCTTTTAATTTAAGCTACTGAATGACTTTCTTTGCCAAGTGTTATGTCCTGAGAATAATTGCAACAAAGTCCGATAATCTATTTGCTCAATGCAAAGATTTTATACAACCTTATAGCTCTTTGAATATTCACTAAACAGCCTAAATACAGACTACAATTTATATCTGATATTGTTGACCCATTGTAAACTTTACACATAGCAAACCTTTCCCATACAAGCTAAAACACTGGCATTTACCCGGCAGTGTGGCAAATTGTCCAGGTATGTCCTGTACACAAATAACAGGACAAATCCAACCCGGCCAATTACCACCTTATCAGTCTACTCTCAATCATCAGTAAAGTGATGGAAGGTGTCATTGTCAATGCTAACAAGCAGTCCTTACTGAGCAATAACCTGCTCACTGATGCCCAATTTGGGTTCTGCCAGGGTCACGCAACTCCTGACCTCATTACAGATTTGGTTGAAACATGGAATAAAGAGCTGAACTCCAAAGGTGAGATGAGAGCGACTTCCCTTTACATCATGGAGGCATTTGGTCGAGTATGGCATCAAGGAGCCCCAGCAAAATTGGAGTCAATGGGAATCAGGGGGGAAACTCTCCACTGGTTGGAGCCATACCTAGCACAAAGGAAGATGGTTGTGGTGGTTGGAAGTCAGTCATCTCAGTCCTGACGACAGGAGTTCCTCAGGGTAGTGTCCTAAGCCCAACCGTCATACGCTGCTTCATCAATGACCTTCCTTCCAACATAAGGTGTTTGCTGATGATTGTACAATATTCATCACTCTTTGTGACTCCTTAGACACTGAAACAGTGCACGTGCAAATGCAGCAAGACCTGGACAATATCCAGGCCTGGGCTGACAAGTGACAAGTAACATTCACGCCACACAAGTGCCTGGCAATGATCATCTCCAATAAGAGAGAATTAAACCATCACCACTTGACATTCAATGGTATTATCATCACTTATCATCACTTAATCCCCCACTATCAACATCCTGGGGGCTTATCATTGACCACAAACTAAACTGGACGAACCATATAAATACTGTGGCTACAAGATTTGTACTACAAGATTTGGCTACAAGACCGTCGGGGCCTCACGGTAGCATGGTGGTTAGCATCAATGCTTCACAGCTCCAGGGTCCCAGGTTCGATTCCCGGCTGGGTCACTGTCTGTGTGGAGTCTGCACGTCCTCCCCGTGTGTGCGTGGGTTTCCTCCGGGTGCTCCGGTTTCCTCCCACAGTCCAAAGATGTGCAGGTTAGGTGGATTGGCCATGCTAAATTGCCCGTAGTGTAAGGTTAATGGGGGGTTACGGGTATACGGGTTACGTGGGTTTAAGTGGGGTGATCATTGCTCGGCACAACATCAAGGGCCTGTTCTGTGCTGTACTGTTCTAAGAGCAGGTCAGAGGCTCGGAATCCTGAGGTGAGTATCTCAGTTTCTTGACTTTCCACCTTTCCACCCCCCACATAATCTCCAAGAAGCCACCTGTGCAAATTTCCTTTGTATCTGGTTCAAATGATTAGCAGAAAATGAAATGCTTAATGGGTTTTTCTTGGGAAGTGGTCCTTGAGCTGCATCATACAGTGTTGGTGATAACTTGGTGGTGTAGACTTCCTGTGCCTGACATTAAATTGCATCACAAGGATGAGAGACTTGATAGCTATAAACAAAAATCTAATTTACTTTGGGTGAACCAACAATGCAGTGGAATTGGGCAGCATCCTGCTGCTGAATTGCAGATCTTGGGTCTTCAGGCCCATCTGATACATTTGTCAGCAGAACATGTACATGTGTCCTGCATTAACCTGGAAGCAATTGGAGGCATAAAAGTAGGGGACAGAGTCAGCTTGACTGAGCTGATGATATAAGTTTACATACGTTTTCTTGTCATGTGAACTTCTATGACGTTTAATGACCACATAAATGGACAAGATTAGTGCACTGGATGGGTGTTACATGCAAGCAGGAAACACTGCATAACATTCAATAGAAGGCTTGCAATGCCAATAATGATAATAGTGTAATAACGCTGGCATTTCACAAACAGAAATAAGTGATGAGAAGTGAGTTCAGTCACTCATCATTTTACTACCACTGCAATCACAGTTTCTATGTAAATACTTACACTAATGGAAATCTTAATGTAGGAATTTTAACTATGAGGTGAATTTTAACTATTACACTTGGCTGATTTGCAGATACTACTAACTCAGATTGTAGTCAATCTGTTATTTCTGCCTGTTGCCACTTCACTCTTATTTTCTATTTCCTCTTGCATAATATCCTCAGGAGCCCCGAGAAGGTTAAACAACAAAGGTTTATTTAGGCAAACAGAAGTAAAGGCCGCAACACAGCATACAGCACATAAGTCCCAGCCGGGGCTACCGATCATGCCAGTCCCAATCCTGGCCAGCTTTTAAGTCCCTGGTTCACAGGTTCCAGCTGGGGAGCTCGTATTCCACAAGCCCCACGGGGAGATCAATTGGGTCATCATCGTGGGTCCCGTGAGGGTTATTACATCTCTCTGTTAATTTCTTGGTCATCATTTGCTGAGTTCTAAAATCCTCAAATCCTCGGGCTTATTTTTTCTTTTTTGGCAACCTGTTAAGGCTGTAGCTTTAATTCATATTCTGTAGCTTCTCTTGTTCGTCACAGTTGGACCACTTTTCCCACAGGGTTTTTATTTTTGCAGGGAATGTATATTTAATCCAAATTATGAATGAATTCATTAAATGCTTATCTTTGGTTATCTCCCACCACATCTTTTAATCCAGTTTCTCAACTCGTCATACTTGTTAGTTTGCTTTATTCAGATTTTATATCTTAGTGTTGAACTAAATTATTGTCAAACTTAATGACATTATGATCAATATTCCCTCGACATCCTTTTACTACAATCTCCTTCATTGACTTTCAATTCTTTACACAATACTTAAATCTAAAGCAGATGGTTCACTAGTTGGTTCCTCAACACGCTGATCCAGGAAACTAACTCGTCCTCACCACAATTGCTGCAAATTTGGTTTACCCAGTCTATATGAAAATTAATGATGTTGCAACCAACACAGATGAAGGAGCGGTGGACCACGAGGAATAAAAGCCAAGTCTTCAAATATTTATGCACACTTTAATATTCAATCAGATAGTAGATTAAGGGGTTACTAAACTATAAAAAAGAATAATACTTAAAAGACAAGGGAAAAAAAACCAATTAGATGTAAGTAAGTAGATGGATTAAGCTAAATATACCAAACTGGGAAATAGAAATACCTAATAGGAATCAAACTTAATCCATCTGATTGAAGGCAAATCAAGAAGTAAAGATAAATGAACAACTGCTGTAAAATGGATGAATAAGGACAGAATGTGTAATGACAGCGCAGTCAGTGTGTCAGGGCTGGAGAATGTGGGAATTTGTGGACAGATGATCACATACATTAGGAAAATGTCTTTGTCTCCAATCCTTCCAGCTGAGATACATTGACCTAGAGACACAAGGACACTTATTTGGATAGAAACAGGAACGGGACTTCCGATGGTGGCCATGGTATGAGTGGTTACACATTTGGCAGCTTTCGCTTGTGGTGGTGTTTTGGGGCTTTTTCCCCGTTTAGCAGGCAGATGTTTTGATGGGAAAAGATGCAGGAATGGCGGAGGAAGAGTTTATTCCACCGGTGGATGGATTCGTGGACCAGAAGTGGTTTTAGGCAAAAGGAGTTGTTGGAACAAGAAACTTTTCCTGCGACACAGGGAAAGATGATGGAGAGCAAAGGGTCGGCCCTACCATCTCAATGGTCTATGGAGCAGCTGGTGGACTTCTTGAACGAGAAGTTCACCCAGCTGAGAAAGGAGTCTAGAGGGCCTGGCGAGGATGGGTGGATCCGCTTAAGGTGGGGATTGATCGCGTGAAGCTGAGATTGGAGCTCAAAGCCAGGCCATCCAGAAGGTGGAAAAGATGGTGGGAGAGCATGAGGGGCAGCTTGCTTCATTGGGGGCTGAGATGGGGTGTTGCGAGATACCCAGAAGTGGCTTCATGAAAAGATTAAAGAACTGGAGAACTGCTCCTAGGGACAGAATCTGAGGATTGTGGGGTAGCCAGAGGCATTGAGGGAGCAGACATTGGCTCTTATGTAGCCAATATGGAGGAGAGGTTGCTGGGGGAGGGGGTCTTTGAACGGCCCGTGGAGGTGGATCGGGTGCAGAGGGCGCTGATGAGGAAGCCGCAGGGTAATGAGCCGCCGAGGTCGATGGTGGTGCAATTGAACCGTTTCTTTGATAAAGAATGGATCCTGAAATGGGACGGGCAGACGAATTGATGTACATGGGAGGGCAGTGAGTTTCGGGTGTGTCAGGACCTGGGAGCGGAGCTGGATAAGAGGAGAGCGGGCTTTAACTGAGTGAAGGCTGCCCTCTTGAAGAAGGGGCTGAAGTTCGGGATGCTGTAACCGGCCCACCTCTGGGTCGCCTACAATGGTCGGGAATATTATTTTGGGACACCAGAGGAAGAGATGGAGATTGTGAGAGACAATAGAATGGCAGGAGATGGAGGACATTGAACTTTGGAGGAGGTGTTTGGGGAGGTTGTTTCTTCCTGTCCCCCTTGCTGGTGAGGTCGAAGTTTGGGGCTTCCCCCTTTTTGTTTCTTTGATTTTCCCTTGGAGGGGGGGTTGTTTGTTTTTTTTCTGACGTGAATGTTATGGCTGGGGGGGTGGGGAGGGGGGGGGGGGTGGTGGTTTGGGGAGAACCTTCGCTGGGGGATTTTTATTTGTTAGCTGCACTCGGGGCTGTTTTGAGGGGTTGGGGAGGGTCATGGATGAGTGCCTTGGATTGTTTTTTCTCTGCGGGCTATTGTTCTTTGTTCCTCTGTTTTTTTTCTCTGTCTTTGATTGTTGATATTGTTGTTTACACCAAGGTAGTGTATGAGGGGAATCTGTGGGGGGGTAGGATGCAAGGCGCCATGGACGGGGGCTGCCAGGCTCGCTGGGTGGGTTATTTCACGGAGGCATAGTGGGGGTGAGCAGATGGTTAGAGTGTTAATGGTGGTTGGGATTGTTGCTCTGTGTGTGGGGGGGGGGGGAGGACTGTTGACAGGGGAGGGATTTTTGATATACAGTATGAGGGGGTTGATGACGGTGGACATCTGAGGGCGGGCTTGGTGGGTTGCGGGACACAGGCTGGAGGCTGGCCCAGGAGGGGCAATGGTTGATTGGCCAGCAGTGGGGGGTGGCGCAAAAGTCCCCCAATCAGGCGAGGAGGGTTGAATGGGCCGGTCAAGAGGTCCCTCGTGTTCACGCATTTGAGGTGCTAAAAGGTGAATGTGGTATTCTTGAAGATCAGGGATCAAACCAGGCTAAGGAAAGGGTGGATAGGTCAGGCCTTTCATTCAGGATTAGATTTGAAGACGGAGGGGGGTGGCAGTCTTCAGAAATAAGTGGGCAGCAGTTGAAATGGGGAACTGTTATACCGTCAATTCACTGTGAGACCGTGAGAACGAGTGAACATCAGGCTTTAATATCCATGAACTCGTCTGCCAGAGTTGGCTGTACAAATGAGTGCCACCCACAGGTGGCCGGACTATATATGGCCCCGGTGAGGGCGGAGCCAGAGGCTGAACCCAACGGGGTTCCAGTACAGTACCTGGAAGTAGCCCATATCATCACTTCCAGGTCATGGGTCACATCATTATACACAGTACTGACAGCTCAAGCATTAGATGAAATACATTCACCACAGGAACATTCAGAGAGGAGGTTCATTATGGAACAAAGAACAAAGAACAAAGAAAAGTACAGCACAGAAACAGGCCGTTCGGTCCTCTGAGCCTGCGCCAACCATGCTGCCCGTCTAAACTAAAATCTTCTACACTTGCGGGGTCTGTATCCCTCTATTCCCATCCTATTCAGTCATTTGTCATGATGCCCCTTAAACGTCACTATCGTCCTTGCTTCCACCACCTCCTCCGGCAACGAGTTCCAGGCACCCACTACCCTCTGAGTAAAAACACTTGCCTTGCACATCTCCTCTAAATTTTGCCCCTCGCACCTTAAACCTATGCCCCATAGTAATTGACCCCTCTACCCTGGGAAAAAGTCTCTGACTATATACTCTCTCTGTGCCCCTCATAATTCTGTAGACCTCTATCAGGTTGCCCCTCAACCTCTGTCGTTCCAGTGAGAATAAACCGAGTTTATTCAACCTGTCCTCATAGCTAATGCCCTCCATACCAGGCAACACCCTGGTAAATCTCTTCTGCAACTTCTCTAAAGCCTCCACATCCTTCTGGTAGTGTGGCGACCAGAATTCAACACTACTCCATGTCTCTGTACACTCAACCTGCGAGCAAAGTTCTGGGACTCTATTTATCACTCTCCAGATACTGCCAAATGGAATCAGAGGTGAGCTGGTAAAATGGATACAGAACTGGCTAGGTCATAGAGGGCAGAGAGTAGCAATGGAAGGGTGCTTTTCAGATTGGAGGGCTGTAACTAGTGGTGTTCCGCAGGGATCAGTGCTGGGACCTTTGCTGTTTGTAGTAATGAGTTGGAGGAAATTGTAACTGGTCTGATTAGTAAGTTTGCGGATGACACAAAGGTTGGCAGCTCACCTCTGATCCTGCTTGACTTCACCTTTTGTACCAGTCTGCCATGAGGGACCTTGTCAAAGGCCTTACTGAAGTCCATATAGACAATATCCACTGCCCTCCCTGCATCAATCATCGAAAAACTCAAACAAGTTAGTGAGACACAACCTCCACTTCACAAAACCATGCTGCCTCTCGCTAATCCATCCACTTGCTTCCAAATTGGAGTAGATCCTGTCTCGAAGAATTCTCTCCACTAATTTCGCTACCACTGACATCAAGCTCACCGGCCTGTAGTTCCCTGGATTATCCTTGCTACCCTTCTTAAACAAAGAGCTTTTTAAAACTCACCATTATTCTTAGAATTCCCCCTATACCAAAAAGGGCCGACATTCTCAATGGTGAACAGGGATTCTCACTCCCTGACTCCGATGCAGGCTTCAGTGGGTGCTATTCAGGTCAAACTATATTTTCAAGTTATCCCCAGGTATAACCCATACCTTCACTGAAGATTTTATCTACTTACCACTTAGTAGCATTGATGTCCTGGGTCCTGCATTGCTAAGTAAGTAAAGTAGACATTAGGAATAACCATTTTTTCTGGTTAAATTAAGTTATTTTATTATTATATTTTTTCTTTTAAAAGCTGCAAACACTTTCTTTACAGAAAGGTAAAAATATTTTGCTTCTGGATCTTTCTGGTTGGTTGAAGGGACCTTCAGGCCCACCTTGACAATCTTCTTTAAAGTCTGGTCTTCTTGAGATGTATTCGCTGGTTAGCTCCGTTGCTGTATCTTGTCGATCCCATGTACTGAACTATAAGAGTTGGCTCTGCTAGCTATCTCTCAGCTGACTCTGACTCCTGTTTAAATTCTAGTCTTCCTTAGATGTATAGCTGTTTAAGCTCGGCTGCTTGTCTTGTCTTCCCCATGACCGAGCTGTGAGAGCTGAATATGCTTTTCTCCTCTCTCCTCTCTCTGAGTTCTCCTCTCCTTCTGATCTGCTTCTGCTCTCTGGGTTTATATTCTCTTTCTTACAATTATTAAGTTTTTATTACCTTATTGTAAATTAACTTATTTCACTTTGATTGTTAAAAAGTATCTTTGATCTAAACATTCTAATACAACTAATTATTCATTTTGGGCATAACCTCACCTCTCAGATCTGATTACATTGTCCTTTGTGATGTTCAAAGTTCCTTTGTGATATTCAAAATATGCTTTGGTTTCGATAGAGGTGTTACTTTTAATACCCGTCATTTCAATAGTTTAATTTTTCAATTGTCCCCAGCTCATAACTTTGCCTTTGGTTTTGGCTTTAAATTATGTTTCTCGTAGACAGGTTGTCTCCAATTTTCTTTAATTTACTTGATATTAGCAACATTTCACACTTAGAATTGATAGCAAATTCAATTGAACCTCATCCATTCCTTTCCAGCTGTTTACTAAGAGAGTTAATTTCAATGAAGGTGTGAAACCTTTGCTTTTAGCTGTATGCTAAAAATCCACTTGGTTATGACTTAAAAGACCTGCCTGTTTTAAACATTCATCTCTTAATTCAATTGAAACCTTCATTCATGCTTTTCCAGATGCTTCCTAAGATAGTTACTTTCAATAAAGGTGTGAGCCAGCCCGTACCAGCCTCCCCGGACAGGCGCCGGAATGTGGCGACTAGGGGCTTTTCACAGTAACTTCATTGAAGCCTACTCGTGACAATAAGCGATTTTCATTTTCATTTTCATTTTCCATTGTTTTAGCTTAATACAAGAATCCTGTGTGTTTTCTAAGCGTGCTTGAGGGAAAGAATCTGCATTTTATAATCCTGCTCTTTGCAGCTGCTATTAACCCTTCGTGGGATATTTCCCTGTATCCTCTCATGTTTCTCTCAGACCAGATATTGCCAGACTTCCACGTTTCAAATGACACATTTTTCTGTATTTTCAACAACAACAGGAACAACATTAGCTATTCTCCAGTCCTCCGGGACATCACCTGAAGACAGTGAGGATCCAAAGATTTCTGTCAAGGCCTCAGCAATTTCCTCTCTTGCCTCCTTCAGTATTCTGGGGTCGATCCTATCAGGCCCTGAGGACTTATCTATCTTAATACCTTAATATCTTCCCGTACCAGCCTCCCCGGACAGGTGCCGGAATGTGGCGACTAGGGCCTTTTCACAGTAACTTCATTGAAGCCTACTCGTGACAATAAGGGATTTTCATTTTCATTTCATATTTTTCAAGACGCCCAACACCTCGTCTTTTGGGATCTCAATGTGACCCAGACTATCTACAGACCTTTCTCCAAACTCAATATCCATCAATTCCTTCTATTTGGTGAATACTGATGCACGATCAATTACGACGAGATGTGAATAGAGAGTAATGAAGGCTTTATGAAGCAGAGATGTGTAGCCTCCTGCAGCTGCTGCCAAAATGGCTGCAGCTTGGTGAGCACATGCATTATACTCCGCCTACTGGGCGGAGCCAGCAGGCAGGGATCTACCCCCGTACCTGTAGTACAGGAGCCTTACCGTATTACATCTCATGTATGTGATATATACAACAGTGGTGACTACCACATTCACCCCCTGTTAAAAAAAGAGTCCAGCGGGGGTGGTGGATAAACTATTTCCATGCATTTTAAGGTTAACACTTTGGGGAAAGTTCACAAATTCAGCCGATCGGGTGCCTTGATCCTCCGCTGTGAGCGCTGCTGTCCTGGTGGCAATGGAGGCGTCGGCCTCAGCCACCGGTGACTCCGGGAGCGTGTAGACCTTATCTTCATCCCTGGGTGGGACCAAGAGGAGGACGGATAGTCCTGGAGTGGGGGCTGCAGTGAGGTGCGCTGGGGGGAGGAAGGGTGGCGCCGGGGCAGATGGGGGGGGTGGGGAGCCAGGTCTCTGAGGGAGACTGTGTCTTGGCGGCCGTCGGGTTACGCCACGTAGGCGTACTGTGGGTTTGCATGGAATGTCTGCACCCTCTCGACCAGCGGGTCCGCCTTGTGGAGCCGCACGTGCTTGCGGAGAAGAACGGGTCCTGGAGCTGCCAGCCACATTGGACGTCCTGGGGAAGGCAAGGAGACGTTCATGGGGGTTTGCAAGAGTCGCAGTGCAAAGTAGCGATCGGATGGAGTGAAGGGCGGCGAGGAGGCCCACCTGCCAACGGGAGACCGGGAGATTTTTGGACCGTAGGGCCAGCTGGACGGCCTTCCAGACCATCCCGTTCTCCCTCTCCACCTGCTCGTTTCCCCTGGGGTTGTAGCTGGTCGTCCTGCTCGAGGCAATGCCTTGCTGAGCAGGTAATGACGCAGCTCATCACTCATAAAGGAGGATCCCGGTTGCTGTGGAGGTAGGCGGGGAAACTGAACAGGGCGAAGATGGAGTTGAGGGCTTTGATGACTGTGGCAGACGTCATATCGGGGCATGGGACGGCGAAGGGGAATCTGGAGTATTCGTCGACCACGTTAAGGAAGTACGTGTTTCGGTCGGTGGAGGGGAGGGGCCCTTTGAAATCCACGCTGAGGCATTCAAAGAGGCGGGAGGCCTTCACTAGATACACGCGGTCTGGCGGGTAGAAGTGCGGTTTGCACTCCGCGGAGCACTGGCAGTCTCTGGTGATAGCCCTGACCTTCTCAATGGAGTAGGGCAGATTGCGGGCCTTTGTGAGGTGAAAGAACCGGGTGACCCCTGGGTGACAGAGAGCGTCGTGTAGGGTCCGGAGTCGGTCCACTTGTGCGCTCGCACATGTACCTCGGGATAGGGCATCAGGGGGGTCATTGAGCTTCCCGGGGCGATACAAAATCTCGTAATTGTAGGTGGAGAGCTCGATCCTCCACCTCGAGATTTTATCATTTTTGATCTTGCCCCACTGTGTGTTATTGAACATGAAGGCAACCAACCATTGGTCAGTGAGGAGAGTGACTCTCCTGCCGGCCAGGAAATGCCTCCAATGCCGCACAGCTTCTACGAAGGCTTGGGCCTCCTTCTCGACGGAGGAGTGCCGAATTCCGGAGGCATGGAGGGTGCATGAAAAGAATGCCACGGGCCTGCCTGCCTGCCTGGTTGAGGGTGGCGGCCAGAGCGATGTCTGATGCATCACTCTCGACTTGAAAAGGGAGCATCTCGTCGACCACATGCTTTGAGGCCTTGGCAATGTCAGCCTTGATACGGTTGAAGGCCTGGTGAGCCTGGGCCGTCAGGGGGAAAGTGGTGGAGTGAATGAGTGGGCGGGCCTTGTCCGCATAGTTAGGGACCCACTGGCGTAGTATGAGAAGAACCCCAGGCATCGTTTGAGGGCCTTGGGACAGCGGGGGAAGGGGGTGCATGCGATCGGGGTCGGGCCCCAGGACTCCATTTTGCACCACATAGCCAAGGATGGCTGAGCGGTTGGTGCTGAACACGCACTTCTCCTTGTTCTAAGGAAGGTTCAGGAGTTTGGCGGTGAGGAGGAATTTGGAAAGGTTAACGTCGCGGTCCTGCTGGTCGTGGCCGCAGATGGTGACATTATCCAGGTACGGGAAGGTGGCCCACAGTCCGTACCGGTCAACCATTCGGTCCATCTCCCATTGGAAGACCGAGACCCCATTAGTGACGCCGAAGGGAACCCTAAGGAAGTGGTAAAGGCGGCCGTCTGCTTCAAACGCAGTGTACGGGCGGTCCACCTTGCGAATGGGGAGCTGGTGATAGGCAGATTTCAGGTCCACTGTCGAGAAGACCAGGTACTGTGCAATCTGATTGACCATATCAGATATGCGTGGGAGGGGATATGCGTCGAGCTGCGTGTACCGATTGATGGTCTGACTGTCGTCAGTGACCAACCATCCTGTGTTTCTCCCCAGGTTTTGCAACTACCACTTGGGCTCTCCAGGGGCTGTTGCTGGCCTCGATGATGCCTTCCCACAGTAGCCGCTGGACCTCAGACCTGATGAAGGTCCTGTCCTGGCCACTGTACCGTCTGCTCCTGGTGGCGATGGGATTGCAATCCGGGGTGAGGTTCGCAAACAGGGAAGGTGGGTCAACCTTAAGGGTCGTGAGACCCTTTTCCACTGAGGAGTGGCGGAGTTCGGAAGCCTGGAGGGTTCTAGAGAAGAAGGCCACGGGTCTGCCCGCTTGGTTCAGGGTGGCCGCCAGAGCTACTTCTGATGCGTCACTCTCGACCTGGAAGGGGAGGGACTCATCGATGGCGCGCATCGTGGCCTTTGCGATGTCCGCTTTGATGCGGCTAAAGGCCTGGCAGGCCTCTGATGATGGCGGGAAGGTCGTGGACTGAATGAGGGGACGGGCCTTGTTGGCGTAATTGGGAACCCATTGGGCATAGTAAGCAAAGAAACCCAGGCAGCGTTTGAGGGATTTGAGGGTATTGGGGAGAGGGAGTTCCATCAGGGGGCGCATGCGTTCAGGGTCGGGGCCTATCACTCCTTTACGCACTTTGTAGCCGAGGATGGCTAGACGGTCGGTGCTAAACACGCACGTATCCTTATTGTAAGTGAGGTTAAGGAGTTTTGCGGTTTGGAGAAATTTCCGGAGGTTGGTGTCATGGTCCTGCTGGTCGTGGCCGCAGATGGTGACATTATCGAGGTACAGGAAGGTAGCCCGTAATCCGTACTTGTCGGCCATTCGGTCCATCTCCCGTTGGAAGACCGAGACCCCATTTGTGACACCGAATGGAACCCTTAGGAAGTGGTAGAGGCGCCTATCTGCCTCGAACGCGGTGTACTTGCGGTCACTCGCGCGGATGGGGAGCTGGTGATAGGCGGACTTGAGGTCCACAGTGGAGAAGACTTTGTATTTCGCGATCTCGTTTACCATGGTGGAAAGACGGGGGAGAGGATACGCGTCCAGTTGCGTAAACCGGTTGATGGTCTGGCTATAGTCGATGACTATCCGGTTTTTCTCCCCAGTCCAGACCACCAGCACTTGGGCTCGCCAGGGACTGTTGCTGGCCTCGATGACCCCTTCCTTCAGCAACCTCTGGACCTCGGACCTGATGAAGGTCTGGTCCTGGGCGCTGTCCATCTGCTCCGGGTCGCGATGGGTTTGCAATTGGGGGTGAGATTAGCAAACAAGGAGGGGGGCCCACTTTGAGGGACGCGAGGCTGCAGACAGTGAGGGGGGGGGTATAGGGCCGCTGAATTGGAAGGTCAAGCACCGCAGGTTGCACTGGAAGTCCAGTCCTAGGAGTGCCGGTGCGCAAAGGTCAGGGAGGACAAGGTGTTTATAATTTTTAAAAACCTTCCCTTGGACTGTGAGGTCCGCGATGCAGCAGCCGGTGATGCGGACGGAGTGCGAACCTGAGGCTAACCCGATTTTGTGTTTTACAGGATGGACAGGGAGTGCGCAGCGTCTTACCGTGGCAGGGTGAACAAAGCTTTCCGTGCTCCCGGAGTCCAGCAAGCAGCCCGTCTCATGGCCGTTGAGGTGGATGAGCGTCGTTGTTTTGGCGAGCGTGCGTGGCCGTGACTGGTTGAGTTGAATGGTCGCGAGCTGTGGAGAAGATCCATCGTCGTAGTCATCGTCGGCCGAGTAGGTGCTGGCAGGACCTTGTGTGCCAGTCCAGGATGGTGGTGCCCAGGATCCGCACGTGGAGTCAGGGCCCCAAGATGGCGGCGCCCAGGACCCGCACATGGAGTCGGCGCCCCAAGATGGCGGCGCCCAGGACCCGCACGTGGCGTCCGGGGCCCAAGATGGTGGGGCCCGCGGGGCCCTCGTGGTTGCTGGGGGCGGGGTTAGCGGTGCCGGCGGGCCGATTGGAGCGGCTGAGAGCGGGGGCAGAGAGGCGCGCAGGCCGGGCGCAGGGTCCCGGAGACGGGGGGGGGGGGGGGGGGGGAGAGATTGGCGCGGTGTGCTGGAAGGGCCCGAAAAGGCCCGGAGGGGGGGATCCCCAGTCGCTGCGCGGTACAGCAGCGACCGATTTGGCTTGGCAGACCGTCAAAAAGTGGCCCTTCTTCCCGCAGCTCTTACAGAGGGCGGAGCGGGCCAGGCAGCATGGGCGAGGGTGTTTAGCGAACCCACAGTAATAGCAGCGGGGCCCCGCGGACTTGTTGGGGCGTTCCGCGGCGCAGGCCTTAGGGCTGTCGGGAGTGGCGGATGGCGGTGGGGAAGCGTGCCAGGAGGCCCAGGGTGCTGCAGCGTGGCTGGGGACATAGGCGCGGGCGTTTCAATCGGCGACCTCCAGGGAGGTGGAGAGAGTCCGTGCCTCAGTTAGGCTGAGGTCGTCTTTCTCCAGCATCCGCTGGCGGATAGCGGCAGACTGCATCCCAGCCACGTGAGCATATCTAATCAGAAGTTCCATGTGCTCCGTGGCTGAAACTTGGAGGTAGGAGCAATTCCTCCCCAGGACAGCGAGGGCCTGGTAAAAATCGTCTAATGACTCACCGGGGAGCTGTTGTCTGGTAGCCAGCAGATGTCGGGCGAGTACTCTGTTTACCGGTTTAAGAAACTGTCCTTTCAGCTTATCCATGGCCGCGTCGTAATCTTTTTCCTCCCCTATCATCGCGTAGGCCGCCATGCTGGAGTGGAGGATATGAAGCTTCTGTGCCATGGTGGGGGGGCTGCTTGCGGACGTCAGTAACCATCGAAACATGCCAACCAATGTTTGAAGATTTCTGAAGAGTTCTGAGTTTGTGGGCTGATGCGGAGGCATTCGGGCTTGATCCGGAGCTCCATCTTCAAAATTCTAGCTTATTAAATTGATTAACCATCAATTGAACGCGAGACGAGTTGCTGTACCAAAGTAAGGCTTTAATAAGCTAGATGTTAGCCCTGCGGTCGACTACAGTAAATGGACGACCGCCGGGCGTACTGGGTATTTATACCCCGCCCTGGAGGCGGGGTTACTCAACCTCTTGACCAATTGGGGAGCCGTCACATGACTGGTCTCAACCAATCGGTCGAGAGGCACATGACCGATCAGGGCCAATGGTAAGCCGGTGTTCTGCACCAATGGCAGGCAGCTATGTTAATCATACCACCACAAGCTGAAGATCAATGTAGCGGAGGGGGGGAATGGAGGGAGGAGGGGTGGGAGGGGGGTAGACTGCTGCTGAGGAGGGGACTTTCAAGGAGGAGACTGGACGACGGTAGCTGCCGGGGGGCAGGCCAGGTGAGGTGCAGGGCATGGGCCAAGGGCTGGCATTGGAAAGGTCATGGCTGATTGACAGAGGAGGGGGGTAGAGGGCCCCCTGACCAGGTTGGTCATGTGGAACATACATGGGCTGAATGGGCCGGTAAAAAGGGTCCATGTGTTTGCACACTTGAGGCAGCTGAAGGCGAACATGGCCATGTTGCAAGAGACACATTTGAAGCTGGGAGACCAAGTTAGATTGAAGAAGGAATGGGTGGAGCAGGTGTTTCATTCAGGACTGGATTTTAAAACAAGGGGGGGGTGACAATTCTGGTTAACAAAAAGGTGGCATTTGAGGGTGGAATGATAGAGGCAGACCGGGGGGTCGATTTATTATGGTTAGTGGAAAGCTGGAGGGAATGGCTGTGGTTTTGGTGAATATATACGCCCCAAACTGGGATGATGTTGCGTTTGTCAGGAGAGTGCGGGGGAAGATTCTGCACCTGGGCTTGCACTGGCTAATTAAGGGGGGAGATTTTAACACAGTTCTAGATCCTATACTAGACCGGTCGAGTTCCAGGTCGGGAAAGGTGTCGGCACGAGTACATGGGAGGGATGGATCTGTGGGGATTCAGGAGGCCAAGGAGCAAGGAGTATTCATTTTACTCCAATGTGCACAAGGTGTATTCCAGGATAGACTTTTTTGTACTTGACAAAACGCTGTTGGGTGGGGTGGCGGGCATTGAATATTCAGCAATCGTGGTGTTGGATCACGCTCCACACTGGATAGACCTACGAGTGGGCACAGGAAAGACCCAGCGTCTGCAATGGGGGTTAGGTGTAGGGCTGCTAGTGGAGGATGTGATCTGTGAGCGGGTGAGGGAGGCCATCCGAGGGTTCATAAAGAGCATCGACACAGGTGAGACCGCATCAGGGGTGGTTTGGGAAGCACTGAAGGCGGTTATCAGAGGGGAATTCATCTTGATTCGGGCCCACAGGGAGAATACTGAACGGGCGGAGTTGGACAGGCTGGTAGGGAAAATCTTACAGGTGGAGAGGAGATATGCGGAGTCTCCAGATGAGGAGCTCCTGAAGGAGAGTCAGAGACTTCAACTGGAATTTGGGCTCCTGTCCACAGGTAAGGCAGAGAGGCAGCTGAGGAGGGTAAAAGAGGCGTTGTACGAATATGGGGAGAAAGCTAGTAGGATGTTAGCACACCAGCTGAGGAAACAAGAGGCTGCGAGGGAAATTGGGAAGGTAAAGGATATGAGGAGGAAGGTGGTGGTGGACCCGGGGTGGTAAATGATGTGTTTTGTGAATTCTATAGTCGACTTTATAAATCGTAACACCCAGCCGGGGAGGAGGATATGAAGCGATTTCTGGTGGGGTTAAAGTTCCCTAAGGTAGTTGAGGAGCTGGTGGAGGGCCTGGAGGAGGTGATAGACGGATTGGGGGCGATGCAATCGGGTAAGGCCCCAGGACCTGATGGATACCCGGTGAAGTTCTACAAAATGTTTTCTGGGTTACTGGGGCTGCTTCTGGTTAAGGCTTCTAATGAGTCAAAGGAGTGCTCTCCCCAATATTATCAAAAGCATTGATCTCTCTCATTTTGAAGCAGGATAAGGACCCAGAGAGTTGTGGATCATACAGGCCGATCTCCCTTTTGAACGTAAATCGCTGGCAAAGATCTTGGCCATACATATAGAGGACTGTGTCCCGGAGGTAATCGGGGAGGGTCAGATGGGATTTGTGAAGGGTAGGCACCTGACATCCAACATTATGAAATGAAATGAATGAAATGAAATGAAAATCGCTTATTGTCACGAGTAGGCTTCAATGAAGTTACTGTGAAAAGCCCCATTACAGGGCTCTTAAATGTTATAACGATGCCAGCAGAGGGACGTGAGGTTGAGGTGGTAGTAGCCATGGATGTCGAAAAGGCCTTTGACCGGGTGGAGTGGAAGTACCCATGGGATACTCTAGGCAGGTTTGGGTTCGGGCAGGGATTTGTGGATTGGGTCCAGTTGCTATACCAGGCTCCGGTAGCAAATGAAAGAACCAACCGGGTCCAGACAGAATATTTGTAGGGGGACAAGACAATGATGTCCGCTCTTCCCTCTGCTGTTTACTCTGGCCATAGAACCCTTGGCAATGGCCCTTAGGCCCTTAGGTCATCGAATTTCTGGTGGGGGATAGTGAGGGGGGGGGGATGGAGCATAGGGTCTCGCTCTACGCAGACTATTTACTCCTTTATATCTCAAACCCGTTGGGGGGGATGGCTGGAATTATGGAGGCACTGGAAGAATTTGGACGGTTTTCAAGCTACAAGCTAAATATGGGAAAGAGCAAGGTGTTTGCGATACAGGCAAGGGAGCTGGAAAGGAGATTGAGGGAGTTACCTTTGAAAGTAGTGGGGAGGAGTTTCAGGTATCTGGGGATTCAGGTGGAGAAGTGTTGGGGGCAGCTCCACAAGTTAAATTTGGGTAAAGCGGTCGATCAGATGAAAAGGTGTGGACGCTGTAGGGGAAGCCCGGCGAATCATGTGCATATATTCTGGCCGAGTCCGAAGTTGAGGGGATTCTCGGCAGCGATTTGCGGACGTTATGTCAGAGGTCATGGAAGGGAGGGTGACTCCGAGTCAGTAAATGGCAATATTTGGTGTATCAGAAGATCCGGGGCGCGGTGGGGAGGGAGGCCGGTGTTCTGACCTTCTCCCCCCTGGTGACCCGGAGACGGATTTTGCTGGGATGGAGGGATTCAGAGCCTCCAAAGTCAGGCATATGGGTTAGCGACATGGCAGGGTTTCTCAGTCTGGAAAAAAGAAAGTTTGCCTTGAGAGGTTTAACCCAGGGGTTCGCCCGGAGGTGGCAGCTGTTCGTCGACTTCTTTAAGGAAAATTGAACGTCAGCAGTAAGGGGGGAGGAGAAAAGGTGGGGGGTGGGGGGGGGGGGGGAAGAAAATGGGAGGTATGTAAGACAAGGACAGGGAACATAATATACGGGTAATCAGGAGATAAGGCGGGTGTGGCGCTAACAATTGTACACAAAGACTCGAGTGAAGTACAAGAGAGGCTTTATTGCTGTGAGATGCTATTCCTCCGGTGGCAGCTGTAGAATAGTATCTCAGTGAAGGTAGCGCATATTTATACACAAGCTCCCTGTAGGCGGAGCTAGCTGGCAGGGGCTTATCGGAGGAACCTGTATTACAGGTACGGCCATACATCCCCCTACTGCAAGCACACATATCTACAGTGGTTGTATCACCACATTCACCCCCTGTAAAAAATGAGTCCGGCGGGGGTGACGTGGAACTATAACACAAAAGGTGATTTATGTACAAAAGGTCCAAACAACAGAAAACCAAGAGTCCAGCCGGTTAGCAGGTCACAGGTTGAGCCGAATCGGCGGTCGAACGTTCCATTGTGATCGCCATATCTGTGGTGGCGACGTCGGCAAAGGCAGTGTTGGCCAGTGGCGGGATGACGGTGCAGGTGCTGGCGGTGCTGGCCAGTGGTGGGATGACTCCGAGAGCGAGCCGGAATCTCCTGTGTCCAGTATGGGTAGGGGGACAAGGGATGGACCTGGTGGGGACGAATACGGGGGCGCCGGGGAAAAGGAGGGTGGCGCGGGGGGGAAAAAGGGCATGGGATCGGCACCTGAGGGAGTCAGGTCCCGGAGCGAGATTGTGTCCTGGCGGCCATCGGGGAGCCCCACGTAGGCATACTGGGGGTTGGCGTGGAGCAGGCGTACTTTGTCCACCAGGGGTTCCGCCTTGTGGTGCCTGACATGCCTACGGAGAAGGACTGGGCCCGGAGTCGTGAGCCAAGTCGGGAGCGACACCTCGGATGTAGACTTCCTAGGGAAAGCAAAAACACGTTCATGGGGTGTACTGTTAGTTGCAGTGCACAGTAAGGACCGAATGGAATGGAACGCGTCAGGGAGGACCTGCTGCCAGCAAGCGGCTGGGAGGTTCCTGGACAGCCCTCCATACCGTCCCGTTCTCCCTCTCTACATGCCCATTTCCCCGGGGGTTGTAGCTGGTCGTCCTGCTGGAGGCGATACCCCTGCTGAGCAGGAACTGAAGCAGCTCATCGTTCATGAATGAGGATCCCCGTCACTGTGGATGTAGTCAGGGAAACGGAACAGAGCGAAAATGGAATCCAGGGCCTTGATGACGGTGGCAGACGTCATATCCGGGCATGGGATGGCGAAGGGGAACCTAGAAAATTCACCAACCACACTAAGGATGTAGGTGTTGCGGTCGGTGGACGGGAGGGGCCCTTTGAAACCACGCTGAGGCGTTCAAAGGGGTGGGACGCTTTCACCAGGCAAGGCACGGAGCTGGTTCACTTGTGCGCTGGCACATGTACCTCGGGAGAAGGCGTCTGGGGGCTCATTGAGCTTGCCGGAGCAATACAAGATCTCGTAGTTATAGGTGGAGAGCTCGATTCTTCACCGCAAGATTTTGTCATTTTTGATCTTGCCCCGTTGCGTGTTGTTTAACATTAAGTCTACCAACCGTTGGTCAGTGAGGTGACTGAATCTCCTGCCGGTCAGGTAATGCCTCCAGTGCCGCACTGCTTCAACGATTGCCTGGGCCTCCTTTTCAACAGAGGAGTGTCGAATTTCGGAGGCGTGGAGGGTGCGGGAAAAGAATGCCACGGGTCTGCCTGCCTGATTCAGCATGGCAGCAAGGGCGACATCTGAAGCGTCGCTCTCTACTTGGAAAGGCAGTATCTCATCTACTGCGTGCATCCTGGCCTTGGCTATGTCAGAGCGAAGACGGGCGAAGGCCTGTTGTGCCTCGGCCGTGAGGGGAAAATGTGTGGACTGGATTAGTGGGCGGGCCTTGTCCACGTAATGTGGGACCCACTGGGCGTAGTAAGAAAAGAACCCCAGGCAGCGTTTGAGAGCCTTGGGGCAGTGGGGGAGGGGGAGCTCCATGAGGGGGTGCATGCGGTCGGGGTCGGGCCCCAGTAGTCCTTTTTGGACTACGTAGCCGAGGATGGCCAAGCGGCTAGTGCGGAACACACACTTCGGTGTTATACATGTTAAGGAGGGATGCAGTGTGGAGGAATTTAGCAAGGTTAGCGTCATGGTCCTGCTGGTCATGGCCGCAGATGGTGACATTGTCTAAGTACGGAAAAGTGGCCTGCAGTCTGTGCCGGCCAACCATTCGGTCCATTTCTCGTTGAAATACCGAGACCCCGTTAGTGACGCCGAAGGGAACCCTAAGAAATTGATACAGTCGACCGTCCGTCTCGAAGGCTGTAGGGACGGTCCGATTTATGGATGGGGAGCTGGTGGTAGGCGGACTTCAGGTCAATTGTAGAGAAGACCCAGTACTGTGCAATCTGATTGACCATATCAGATATGTGAGGGAGGGGGTACGCGTCGAGCTGCGTGTACCGGTTGATGGTCTGGCTGTAGTCCACGACCATCCTGTGCTTCTCCCCAGTTTTAGCACACTACCACCTGGGCTCTCCAGGGACTGTTGCTGGCCTCGATGATACCCTCCCGAAGCAGCCGCTGGACTTCGGGCCTGATGAAGGCCTTGTCCTGGGTGCTGTACCGTCTGCTCCTGGTGGCGACGGGCTTGCAATCTGCGGTCAGATTGGCAAAGAGGGAGGGAGGCTCGACCTTGAGGGTCGCGAGGCCGCAAACGGTGAGGGGAGGTAGGGGTCCGCCGAATTTGAGGGTGAGGCTCTGGAGGTTGCATTGAAAGTCCAGGCCTAGTAAGAGTGATGCGCAGAGGTTGGGGAGAATGTACAGGTGGAAACGGTCGAATTCCACGCCCTGTACAGTAGGTTTAACCAGGCAGGAGCCCCAGATCGGGGCAGAGTGGGAACCAGAGACGAGGGAGATCTGCTGGTTGGCGGGGTGGACCACAAGGGAGTAGCGCCTTACTGTGTCTGGGTGAATGAAGCTCTCGGTGCTCCCGGAGTCGATGAGGCAGGAGGTCACGTGGCCGTTGACGAGCACCGTCGTGGAAGAGGGTGCCAGGTTGCGAGGACGGGACTGGTCGAGCGTAACGGAGGCGAGTAACGGGCGATTGGCAGCCGAATCTGATGAGTCCAACGAGTAGCGGCAGCGACCCGAGTCCCGTGGTCCCGTCCTGAGGGGAGGACAATATGGCGGCGTCTGGAGTATCTGTGTGGAGGAAGATGTCGGCGGACAAAATGGTGACGCCCATGGAGCGCACATTGTGGGGGTGGGACAAGATGGTGGCGCCCGTGGAATGCACATGGAGGTGGAGGGTGAAGATGGCAGCGCCCATGATACGCACATGGCGGGGCGGCGAAAGATGGTGGCGCCCACTGATTGCACGTGGGGTCGGGGGCAGCGGACGGCAGGGCCCATTGTGCGATCGGCTGAGGCGAGGGGGGGAATGCGGGTGCGATAGCGGCAACCGTCCGGGACTGACACACCGCTGCAAAGTGGCCTTTCTTGCCACAAGCTTTGCAGGTCGCGGTGCGGGCCGGGCAGCGCTGGCGGGGATGCTTCTGCTGACCACAGAAGTAGCATCGGGGGCCCCCAGGGTGCACGGTGTGGTGAGCAGCGCAGGCATAGTGCATGGGGGCGGCTGCTGGGGGGGCCGGTTGTGGGGTCCACGAGGGATAGGACGGATGGGCCTGGGGGGCCGTTTGCGGGGTGAACGAGGGGTAGGACGGGTGGGCCGAGTGGCTAGCGGGGTAGGATCGTGCACTATGGCAGGCGGCCGTCATTGATAGCGCCAGAGTCTTTGTCGCCGCGAGATCGAGGGAGGCCCCTTCCAGCAGTCGTTGCCGGATGGGGTCCGATGCAATGCCCGTAACAAAGGCATCCCGCATGAGTAAGTCTGAATGTTCCGTGGCCGTGAGGGCCTGGCAATCGCAGTCTCGTACTAGAGGTATAAGGGCCCTCCAGAAGTCCTCAATCGACTCACCCGGCTGTTGGACGCGAGTAGAGAGTAGACGTCTCGCAAACAGGGTGTTTGTCGACTGTGCAAAGTTTTCCTTGAGCAGTTCCATGGCCCTGGCGTAGTCAGGCGCATCTCGAATTAGTGGAAAGACGCTGGAGCTGAGTCTTGAGTAAAGAAGCTGTCGTTTTTGAGCCTCCGTCGGGGGAGGGTCCGCTGAAGAGATGTAGGCCTCGAAGACTGCAAGCCAGTGAACAAAGTCTTTCTTGGCGTGGGGCTACTGCGGATCCAGCTGCAGGCAGTCAGGTTTGATCCTGATGTCCATGGTGTAAGGAAAATCTCACAGCAATAAATTGTGGCGCTAACAATTGTACACAAAGACTCGAGTGAAGTACAAGAGAGGCTTTATTGCTGTGAGATGCTATTCCTCCGGCGGCAGCTGTAGAATAGTATCTCAGTGAAGCTAGCGCATATTTATACACAAGCTCCCTGTGGGCGGAGCTAGCCGGCTGGGGCTTACCGAAAAAACCTGTATTACAGGTACGGCCATACATCCCCCTTCTGCAAGCACACATACAGTGGTTGTATCACCAGAGCGGGGGAGTAGTCAGCTATGTTATTTTAGTGCTGTTGTGTGTTTCAAGAGTTTACTGCTTTGACAATTCAGGGTGAATATTATTCATGCCATATTCAATCTTTCATATTGTCCGACTGGCTTTTTTCTTTTGGATTCTATTGTTTGTTCAGAGGAAGTATGACGATGACATACTTCATAGTCATGGTCCGCTCGGTTGTTTAGAACATAGAACATAGAACAGTACAGCACAGAACAGGCCCTTCGGCCCTCAATGTTGTGCCGAGCCATGATCACCCTACTCAAACCCACGTATCCACCCTATACCCATAACCCAACAACCCCCCCCCCCCCCCCACTTAACCTTACTTATAGGACACTACGGGCAATTTAGCATGGCCAATCCACCTAACCCGCACATCTTTGGACTGTGGGAGGAAACCGGAGCACCCGGAGGAAACCCACGCACACAGGGGGAGGACGT
This sequence comes from Scyliorhinus canicula, assembly GCF_902713615.1. Lineage (NCBI taxonomy): Eukaryota > Metazoa > Chordata > Chondrichthyes > Carcharhiniformes > Scyliorhinidae > Scyliorhinus > Scyliorhinus canicula. Next base: position 19,508,968 of record NC_052155.1, read on the forward strand.
GCAGACTCCACACAGACAGTGACCCAGCCGGGAATCGAACCTGGGACCCTGGAGCTGTGAAGCATTAATGCTAACATTTAAGAAATGTTAAACTCTGAAAATTACAAATGCTTCAATAAAATATTTTCTGAAAAAAAGAAGAATATTCGGATCACATTGGTGGTATGGGTGTTAAACTACTGTGTGCTCTGTTTCACAGAGACATGGCTCACCCCCGCCTCACCGGATTGTGCCATACAACCTGAAGGCTTCTCAATTCACCGGGCGGACCGCACCGCGTCATCAGGCAAAGCAAAGGGTGGAGGGGTGTGCCTCCTCCTCCTGGTGCTTGGATGTGGCAACCCTGGCGACCTACTGCTCCCCGGACCTGGAATACCTGACCGTGAAGCGCCGGACATACTATCTTCCACGTGAGTTCACTTCAGCCATTTTCACAGCGGTCTACATCCCACCTAGGCAAAAGTGAGGAAGGCGCTGGACGAACTGTACACAAACAACTACGAAACAGAACACCCAGAGGCCTTGCTCATCGTGGCCGGAGACTTCAACAAGGCCAACCTCAAGAGTGTACTGTCAAAATTCCACCAGTACATCTGTCCCACCAGGGGCAACAACACTCTTGACCACTGCTACTCAAAAATCAAGGGTGCCTACCGTTCCAGCCCCCGACTGCACTTTGGGAAATCAAACCACAAGACTGTGCTCCTTCTCCCGGCGTACAAGCAGAAACTCAAGTGGGAGAATCCAGATAAGAAGGTTGTGCAGTGCTGGTCCGAGGAAACAGAAGAGCTCTTACGTGACTGCTTAGAGACAGTGGACTGGTCCATATTTAAGAACTCAGCGACCAATTTAAATGAGTATGCCACCACCGTCACAGACTTCATCAGCAAATGTGTGGACGACTACGTGCCAAAGAAAGCAGTATGTACATTTCCCAACCAGAAACCATGGCTCAACCGCGAGATTGACTCCCTACTGAAGGACAGATCTGAGGTGTTCACGTCAGACGACCCTGACCTATACAAGAAATCCAGGTACGACCTCAGCAATGCCATCCGAGATGCCAAGAGAGAATATTAAATCAAGCTAGAGTCACAGACAGACTCTCAGCGGTTGTGGCAAGGACTAAACAACATCATGGGCTACAAAGCGAAGCCGAGCAGTATCTCCGGCAGCTGCGCACCCCTCTCCGATGAACTCAATAAATTCTATGCTCAGTTCGAGCAGGTGACCACCAATCCGCTGTCGAGTGCCCCAGCAGTCCATAACTCACCCATACCCACCACCATAGCTTCCGAAGTCAGATCGGCCTTCCTGAAAGTGAACCCTTGGAAGGCGATGGGCCCAGACGGGAACCCTGGTCGTGCACTCAGAGCCTGCGCAGACCAACATGCAGAGGTATTCGCGGACATCTTTAACCTGTCCTACTTCCACTCCGAGGTCTTCAACTTCTTCAAGAAATCCACCATCATACCGGGCAACAACCAGGCAACGTGCCTCAAACACTACCGTCTGGTGGCCCTGACTTCAGTCATAGTGAAGTGCTGCGAGAAGTTGATCATGAAGCGCATCACCTCCATACTCCCAGAACGCCTTGATCTACTGCAATTCGCATACCGTTGCAACCGGTCCACAGCAGTCACCATCTCCCTGGCCCTACACTCATCCCTAGAGCATCTCGACAACAAGGACTGCTACATCAGACTCCTATGTATTGACTACAGCTCTGCATTTAACATCATAATCCCAGCCGAGCTCATATCAAAGCTCCAAAACCTAGGACTTGGCTCCCCACTCTGCAACTGAATCCTCGATTTTCTGACCAACAGTCCACAATCAGTAAGAATGAACAACAACACTTCCTCCACAATAGTCCTCAATACCGTGGTCCTGAAAGGCTGCCTACTTAGCCCCCTACTCTACTCCCTGTACACACACGACTGCGTGGGAAAATTTGGTTCCAGCTCCAACTACACGTTTGCTGACGATACGACCATAGTGGACCAGATCTCGAATAACGACGAGTCAGAATACAGGAGGGAGATAGAGAACCTAGTGGAGTGGTGCAGCGACAACAATCTCTTCCTCAATGCCAGCAAAACTAAAGACCTGGTCATTGACTTCAGGAAGCAAAGTACTGTGCACACCCCTGTCAGCATCAACGGGGCCGAGGTGGAGATGGTTAGCAGTTTCAAATTCCTAGGGGTGCACATCTCCAAAAATCTGTCCTGGTCCACCCACGTCGACGCTACTACCAAGAAAGCACAACAGCGTCTATACTTCCTCAGGAAACTAAGGAAATTTGGCATGTCCACATTAGCCCTGACCAACTTTTACAGATGCACCATAGAAAGCATCCTATTGGGCTGCATCACAGCCTGGTATGGCAACTGCTCGGCCCACGACCGCAAGAAACTTCAGACAGTCGTGAACACAGCCCAGTCCATCACACGAACCTGCCTCCCATCCATTGACTCCATCTATACCTCCCGCTGCCTGGGGAAAGCGGGCAGCATAATTAAAGATGCCTCCCACCTGGCTTACTCATTCTTCCAACTTCTTCCATTGGGCAGGAGATACAGATGTCTGAGAACACGCACGAACAGACTCAAAAACAGCTTCTTCCCCGCTGTTACCAGACTCCTAAATAACCCTCTTATGGACTGACCTCATTAGCACTACACCCTTGTATGATTCATCCGATGCCAGTGCTTATGTAATTACATTGTATATGTTGTGTTGCCCTATTATGTATTTTCTTTTATTCCCTTTTCTTCCCATGTACTTAATGATCTGTTGAGCTGCTCGCAGAAAAATACTTTTCCCTGTACCTCGGTACATGTGACAATAAACAAATCAAATCCAATAAATACATGTATATAGTATTCCCAAATGTAAACAGAATCACATCCTTCTCACATAGCCTCTGAAATATATCTCCTCTTTATGATCAGCTGTGTTGTTGTCAAGCATATATGACACAACGGTCCCTCGCCCCAAAAAGAGGACGCAAAGAGGCTGCAAAGGGATATAAACAGGTTAAATGACTGGAACAGGAATGTGGATGGATCATAATGTGGTGAAGTGTAAGGTTGTTCACTTTGTATTATCAGTGAACTTCAAATACAATATACATTAAATTGTTACACTTCATTTTGGTGTTTTCACTATCGAATTATGGGAAGCCCATACATGAGATGTCTTGAGACTAATTACCTGGATTGAAAAATCTTTGATTTGGATTTTGATTTCACACTGAGAGATGCACAACCCACTTTTCTTTAATTCAGAACTGAGACTTGTCACTTGTAATACAAGAGATACAATGGTGCAGCTGTTGAGTTTATTTATATGTTACTTCCAAATGTCATCGTCATACTTCCTCTGAACAAACAATAGAATCCAAAAGAAAAAAGCCAGTTGGACAATATAAAAGATTGAATATGGCATGAATAATATTCACCCTGAATTATCAAAGCAGTAAACTCTTGAAACATGGTAGACGCCCATAGTCAGCCCCATGAGGGAATTAATGATATGGTGGGGACTTAAAAGGTGCTTTGGAATCAATCATTTATTTATTTTTGGGTCAAAAATTTGGGCTGGTTTAGCTCACAGGGCTAATCGCTGGCTTTTAAAGCAGACCAAGCAGGCCAGCAGCACGGTTCGATTCCCGTACCAGCCTCCCCGGACAGGCGCCGGAATGTGGCGACTAGGGGCTTTTCACAGTAACTTCATTGAAGCCTACTCGTGACAATAAGCGATTTTCATTTCAAAAGCTTTTCACATCCTTTTCATAAATGTTTAGTTTTCCTACAAGTTATTTTAGGTCCAGTAAAATATCATTAAAATAAAGCACAGTAAGTTTTTTTCAGGGTCATATTACTTTGACTTTTTTTCAATTCTAGTTTGAGCTATGAAGTGAAATGAGCATTTCAACTTCAAGATGGATGGTCACAAAGAATACATGGAGCAAATTCATAGCAAGATGTTACAGTTTACTTGTCAAAGCCAAGATCTACTGGTATAAATTATTCAATCTGAAAGAAATGCTTCATCATAAGCTTTACAGAACTCTGGGGAGGTGGTGATATGGTAATGCCAATAGGCTAGTAATGCAGAGGCCCAGGCTAATGGTCACATGATAAGGGTTCAAAGCCCACCACTGGTGGAACTTAAATGGCCGTGATTCCCCCAAAACATTTGCGGCAGGTGTTTCAGGGAGTTCCCACCGCTATTCAATGACACTTAGTCACTTTTTTGGGCCCTGGAGAGTTTCTCACTAGTTTAGCCCAGACTTATGGCGCGATCTTCCCAACAGGAAACAAGGGGCGGAATTCTCCGACGCCCCACCAGGTCGGAAAATCATCGGGGGGGGGGGGTCGGCGTGAATCCCGCCCCGCCGCTGGCTGCCGAACTCTCTGCCGTCGGTTTTTTGGCGGGGGCATGGATGACGTCGTGCCGGTCGGAGGCCGTTGGCAGTGACCCCCCACCGGCGATTCTCCAGGCCCCGATGGGCCGAGCAGCAGCCCGTTTTCGGCCGGTCCCGCCGGCGTGGATTAGATAAGGTGCATACGGGCGGGACCTGGCTCTGAGGGTGGTTAAGGGGGTCCTCGGGGGTGGGGGCGCGGGGGATCTGGCCCTGGGGGGGCCCCCAGGGTGGCCTGGCCCACCGATCTGCAGGTGGGCCTGTACCGTGGGGGCACTCTTTCCCTCCGCGCCGGCCTCTGTAAAGCTCCGCCATGGCCAGTGTGGAGGAGAAACCCCCTGCGCATGCGCGGGGATTATGCCAGTGGTTCTGCGCATGCACCAGAGCATGCTGGCGCTCCCACGCATGTACCAACTCGCACCGGCCGGCGGAGGCCTTTTGGCGCCGGTTGGTGTGGCGCCAACCACTCCAGCGCCGGCTGAGTCCCCAGAAGTGAGGAGGATTCCGCAACTTCCAGGCAGCCCGACGCCGAAGTGGTTCAGGCCACTCTTTGGCACCAGTACGGCCCGCCCGACAGTTGGGGGAGAATCCCGGCCAAGGTCCTCGAGCGAGCGCGTTTAGCATGGGGAATTGAGTTAAGAGCTCAAGCCACCATTTTGAAAGGGTGTCCCAATCTCTCACTGAGCTTGTGGGTCCCCTACAACCCCCCCACCCATGGGCAATGTCACCCCCCCCAACACACATGGACACTCCCACACATCCCCCAAGTGAGGACACCATACTAAGCGGTCCCTTGGAGTACCCTACTTCAGGCCCTCCCAAGCCCCCTTACAGAACTGCCTTCCTTCCAGGACCTCCATGCATCACCCCTCCAACCTCACAGAGGCCCCTATTTGCCTGACCTGTGTAATGTTCTTGTTGGATGGCCTGATTTATATTACAAGAACACTTGTAGCTAAAGCTATAAATGATTTATGAACATTAACAGTGGGTTAAATATATAAAAACAACAGTTGAATAATAGGATGAACATGCACAAACCACTATCTCTCTCCCAGCTCCCTAGTCAGTCTGAGGTCACCTAACTTTGAATATATTCAAGAGGCAGCTGGATATAGCACTTGGGGAGAATGGTATCAAAGGCGATGGGGAGTAAGCAGGATTAGGTTATTGAGTTGGATGATCAGCCATTATCGTGATGAATGGCGGAGCAGGCACGAAGGCCAAAGGCCTCCTCCTGCTCATATCTTCTATGTATCTTTGTATCTATGTGACATTCACTTACTAATGAATCTTGTAATGGTCAGTCGGTGAATTACAACGCAACCATGATATCACTACATCCCCTTTCCTTTGAAGGAATAAATGAATACATTATCATCAGTATATTTACATATGATATCATTAGCCTGTGAGTCTAGCAGTATTAATTTTTTTCTTTAATTTTTTAAAAACTGGTTAAACAAATATATATACAAGAACAGCAAGCACAGTATGTACAAATAGTCGAAATCTACAAATTGAGTCGATCAGGTTTGCTTCTGACTCCAGTTGATCTTCTCAAAGTTTGACCTTGCTGCTCAGAACTTGTAGATTCCATGTTCTCCATGACATTCTCATGCTCAGGAACTGCTGAACTATCTGACACTGCAGCTGACATTGATTCTGACGTAGATTCATCATCCATCATGTTGTTGTGAAAGTCTTCTCTGGTTTTCAAGAGCGGCAACGATTTCTTCTTAAAACCAACCCATCCTCTGTCTGTACATTGTAGGAGCGAGGTGCTACTTCTTCAACTACAATGGCTTTTCTCGACCAATTGCCTGAATCTTCTATTATCACAATGTCACCACTACTCAGAGGTGGTAATGTTCTAGACACTCTATCATAGAACTGCTTTTGTTTTTTAAAAATATTTTGCATTACCTGCAGTACCACTCCATTCTCCTCCTTCTTTTCCAAGTATAGAAGTGTGGTACGCAACCTTCTATTCATGAGTAACTCTGTTGATCAACCATGTGACAATAGTAACAGATTGTAACATCATTCTGCGAGATGTGGGTCATATTGGCTGTCCATTGCTTTCTGTAACGTTTGTTTTACAATATGTACACTTTTTTTGTTAAGATCTTTGGGAGCCATGCCTATATGACCATCACCATTTTTATGTTTCACACATAGCGTGGAATTTACCCTATTGGCACATTCTTCTATCTTCTTGATAATTTGTGGTTTCATAGAACAGACCTAGCAGAGATTGTGGCACACTGGTATACAATCATAGAACATAGAACATTACAGCGCAGTACAGGCCCTCGATGTTGCACCAACCTGTGAAACCCCTCTAAAGTCCATCTACACTATTCCCTTATCGTCCATATGCCTATCCAATGACCATTGAATGCGTTTAGTGTTGGTGAGTCCACTACTGTTGCAGGCAGGGCATTCCACGCCCTTACTACTCTCTGAGTAAAGAACCTACCTCTGACATCTGTCCTATATTATCTCCCCTCAATTTAAAGCTATGTCCCCTCGTGCTGGACAGCTCTCAGTGTCCACCCTATCTAATCCTCTGCTCATCTTGTATGCCTCAATTAAGTCACCTCTTAACCTTCTTCTCTCTAATGAGAACAGCCTCAAGTCCTTCAGCCTTTCCTCGTAATCAGGAGGGAGTTGCCCTGGAAATCCTCAACATTGACTCTGGACTCCACAAAGTCTCATGTAATCAAGTTAAACACTTGAAACAGCGCCAAACAGTTTTCGATGCAACCGGCCTGTTGCCGTAGGCGAAATCGTAATCCCGTCGTAGCCTGGCGAAAAACCAATTATCACCACTTAAGACCCATTTCCATACAATTAACAAGAGCCACCTGTCATACAACGGCCTCGCCAGCAAGTGTCATGCTAGCGCTGATTAGTACTCCTTTTTAAAAATGTGAACCTGACGGAAGGGCTCCTGTGGGTAGCCTAGGAGGTGAGTAGCCATCTTTGCTCATAGCAAAGAGACCGGGGTGCTGGTCTTGCCATCCCAGTGCCCGATGGGGTTGGGGTCCCTGGGTTGGGATGGGACGCATTGGTAGGGTTGGCGGGGAGTTGTTGGAAGGGCAATTGGGGGGGGCAAGCGCTTATTGCACCACCATGCCAACCCATGGATCCCAGTCCCATGCCGGGGGCAACACCTGTCCCTGCCGGTCAGCCCCACCATGCACCCACAACCCACACCGACTGCTGAGGCCTCTGGCTGCGCGGCTGAAGGTAATCGCTGATAGGGTACTGGCAATTATGGTTACATGCCAAGTGGGTTCCTCTGGGTAAGCGGACCATGTACCATGTGTGAGTCATTGCCTAGTATTGTGGATAGCACAATTGCTTCACAGCTCCAGGGTCCCAGGTTCGATTCTGGCTTGGGTCACTGTCTGTGCGGAGTCTGCACATTCTCCCCGTGTGTGCGTGGGTTTCCTCCGGGTTCTCCGGTTTCCTCCCGCCGTCCAAAGATGTGCAGGTTAGGTGGATTGGCCGTGATAAATTGCCCTTAGTGTCCAAAATTGCCCTTAGTGTTGGGTGGGGTTACTGGGTTATGGGGATAGGGTGGAGGTGTTGACCTTGGGTAGGATGCTCTTTCCAGGAGCCGGTGCAGACTCGATGGGCCAAATGGCCTCTTTCTGCACTGTAAATTCTATGAATTCCAATCAATTCTTGATGCCTGGACATTTTCTGGTAGTCAACAGCAGCAGCAAACATCCGAACACCCAGGGGATGGGACACAACTCAGGGACACAACCACAGCCGGAGGATGGGTTGGTGCCACGAGGAGGGGGGGTCACCTGGAGAGACAGGTAAAGGGTCCAGGGATCATCTTGCATCGCGGAAGAAAGTGACAGAGGCATCATAATTGTTGTGCAAGAAGTTGTTTGATTTGTTGTACAGTACCCTATCCCCAATAGTGCTGTCCCCCCAACACCCCTCCCCCCCCCCCCAGCTCCAACCTCACCCCCTCCCCTCCCCCTTGCCCTGGTGCCCTCAATGATCCTCAATGTGCTTGGATCTCCTAGATCTACCACTACGTCTTGGTGTTTCCCAAGATCCACATCCGAGGCAGGGGCAGCCAGCCGCTTGCCTCATCTCATGGCCTTTGATGCCCTTGGCGGACGTCCTCTGGGGGCTCTGGGGCTGGAAGGCCCCGGCTCACTAGTCGGCAGCACATGCACAGCAGTGCCGCCCTGTCCCATGTGTTGATCCCGAGACAAGGCCTCATCAGAGTGGTGGAACTCGGGAGAGCTGGTGGCCACCGTCACTGCCCCATGGGTCGGGCCCGCGTTAGCTCTCATCACCCCCTCCTCCTGATCGGTGCACATAGGGCCCAAGGGTTCACCTTGGGACAGAGGACAAGTAGCTCGAGCCGTAGCTGCCCCTGCATCATCTGGCTCTGCCAGCCTTGGTGTTTCCCCATGGTCCGCACCATCATGTCAACGCCCTCAGTGATGCCCCTCAGTGACCAGGACACATCTCCAAATAACCGGGCCATACTCTCATGCCTCAGACATGCCCACCTGCGACTGGGACAAGCTCCGCAATGCTTTGGCCACTGCCATCTGAGAGCAGGACATGTCAGGCAAAACCCCATAAAGCTTGGCCTGGTACTGGGTGATATCCCACAGTGAGGCAGCCATTCTGCCGAGATCCTCAGCCATGGCCATCTCCGACTGAGTGGCGCCTTGGTCACCTTCACTCATGGTGCCGGCGTTGAGCACCATGCTCTCACCTGCAGTCATCACACTGGCAGTGTTGGCCTCAGTGCCACTCATTGCCGGCAACATCTCCTGCGCCCGTAGCAAGTGGGACTACTCCAATTGGTCATGGATATGCTGGAGTGACACTGACATCTCCCACTTAACGTCCCAGCCACTGCGTAACGTCTCCATCAGATCCAGTAAATTCTGTGCCGGGGTGCAGCATCAGGCTAGGACCCAAGTGGGCCCAGGGATCTAGCAGCCATCTGAATGCTGTCTCGTCTGGGGTTTCCTGCCTCCACCAGATGTACATCAGCAGCAGTGAAGTGTTCACCAGATTGTACTCCAGAAGCCTGTCCATGAGCATGTCCCACCGAGGGTGTGTGTACCTGCGCTGGTGGAGGATGGGGATGATAGCTGTGCCATGACCACAGTGACATCATCGGAACTCTCCTCCGAAGCGTTGTCCTCAGAGTCAGGAGAGGGTGCCACCCGGGATGGGCCGGCGCCATCGCTGCTAGGCCTGCTGGCGAATGGATATGTGGTCGGTAGTCCCTAACCTCTATAGCGGCCACCAGCCTCCGCGTGGGTGACCGCCCCCTCCTCGGCCACACTGGACACCTCCAGGGCCTGCTCCTCATTGGAGGTGAAGATTCTCAAGTCCGCCAGCCTGGGCCCTCTCTCACTGATTATGGGAGAGCTTTTCCTGCGGGGACACATAGAGGGCATCGTTAGCCACCCGCTTGGTTCACAATGGTGGGGTGTGTGAAGGAAAGGATGGGGTGCAGGGAGGGTTGGGGTGGTGGGTGGAGGGATTGCAGAAGGGGAACTGGGGTGGCAGGAGGGTCACCTGGGGCGATGTTCCCTTGGGGGGTTGGTGTGTACTCACTCTGGCTACCCGATGTAGTTCGTTGACCTTCTTCCGTCACTCGAGGCCTGCCCTCCTAGTCACACTGCCCGAGCTGACTGTTGCCGCTACCCTCGTCTCAGGCAGCACTGGCTGTCTAGTGGCTCACCCTCCGGGATCCTTGGGGGAACAGGACATCCCTCCTGGTCTCCACCGTGTCCAGGAGCCTCCCAAGGTCAGCATTCCTGAATATTGGGGTTGGTCTCCTTGGTGCCATTGTTGCGAGCTGGCTGGGTTTGGCTGAGCAACTAAAGTGCTCCTCGGACTTGTTAGCGGAGGGCGGGCGAGCGTGGTCTCGGTGAATTAACTGGCGAGCCGGCATTTGGGGCGGGAAGCCCATGAGGCCTTGTTAAGTGGGCCAATTAATGTTGAATAGTGTTGCCGGCCTCACCGGGCCCAGTGCCGGAAAACACGTGGCAATTCCCGCTCGCTATGCCACTTGGAAAGTTTTACGGAGAATCACACCCAAAGCGTTTGGGAGACTCACTCATGTCTTCTCATCGAACTCTGTGTCAAATTGTGTTTAATGATGTTCCTGTGAAGCACTGTGGTGAATGAGTAATGTAGCCATCTAAGATGGCCACTAACGAACACAAAATGGGAGACTGCAAAGAGTGCAGGGAAAACGGACATGTTAAGAACAAACAGCTTGCAGAGCAATATGCATTAAGACAATTGCAGAAACCGGTTCCCGACAGCTGCAGAGATCAGGCAGCGTTGTAAATGGAAAGCCGTTAGCATATTAATGAGGTGATACCGGGCCAGTCCCAGGTACAATGGACACAAATTAAGTATCAATCGATACATTCAATAGCAGACCAGACACGATGGAGCCAGAGAAGCCCAGGACAATAAGTCCTAAGAACCGCCCCAGCGATCAAGGAACGGCCCTAGGATTGGGGGGTTCAAACCATATCAATTGGGAAGAGGCCCAATCGATCCCCAGCAGGTGAGGGAGCCCGCCCAAAGGGGCGCAGACCCCCTGGGACCTATAAAAGAAAGGTCCCACACATGGTTCAGTCTCCTGTCTCCAGCCTCCGACTCCAGCCTCCAGACCCCTGTCTTCTACATCAGCCGTAGAGCAGCAGCCGCCAATAAGTAAGTGCCTAACGACGACCGCTACCTGAAACCGGCATTACTTACACCCTTGCCGACTGATAGTGATCCGAAGCCTGCAGACCAGACCAGAACAAAGGCCTTGTTCCCTGACCTCGCAGTTCCTTCTGAGCTAAGTATTAGTTGTTTAGTGGTAGAAGTAGGTTTAATCTTTAGCATGAATGTTATTATAATTGTGTTATAATAAACTCTAATTGTTTTGGACTTACTAATTGGTGTACAGCTTTATTGCTTTGAACTTGACCTTGAAACTTGTGACGGTGTCTTTACGGCACCTGGCGACTCCAGAGCTTAGAATGTGAAACAGAGCCAAGTGAGTGTTAAGCACACTCACCCAGAACGAGCAACAGTAACCACTATAAATTCACACTGTACATTACTGTGTCCCTGTGGGCTCCATCTGTGGGCCGTTGTGCGGCTCTCTCCACAGGGGGAGATGAGGAGCATGTGCAGGGCTTTGCCCTTGGCTCCGCCCCCAGCAGGAAGTATAAGTGCTGCTGTCCTGCGAGACCGCCCTCAGTTCAGCATAGTCGCAGGCAGGCTCAGTTGTAAGCCACAGTTTACTTCAACTCGTGCCTCTGAATGAATTGATGGTCGCATCAAGCACCTTGGGACATTTTACTATGTTAAACCAGTATATAATTGCTGAAAAAGATCCATGCAATTGAAGGCTTCTGTCCTGCATTCTTCGTAACAGACAAATTATACCACATTTCAAAGGGAGTGGCAATTTGTACTGCCTGATAAAAGGATGCTGATTGGTCAGCAAGTCAACTCTGATTGGTCAAGGTAATACCATGGATAATGCACCAGGGAACTATTGTCCCCACCGTAATAAGTCCACAGAGGCAGAATCCCCTGCACCAGAGTTCCTTTTGTTAACAAAACCAACAGCAATACGACCGTATGCATTCCGCTTGCTGTCTACACTGGGAGTGCAGAAGATCTGACACTCCCTATTATATACAGAGAAGAGGTTCCCTGATTGGGCCACAATCAGGGAACTCATATTCCAATTGGCCAATCACAAAGTCTTGGTGTAAGTCATTACACCCACCCTTTTATTTTCATTCAAAAAATGTGCAATTCTTGGACGTATTCTTTTTGTCGGCAGAGGACAAATTCCCATGTGTGAAGATATGTATCGCTTAGCAAGCATAATTCAGTCACACTGTGATAACCTTAGGCCGGAATTTTCCAGCCGTTCGCTGGCGGTGGATTCTCTGGCCCCACCGGCAACACACCCACAGTCGCAGGTTTCCTGGTAGCTTGGGGTGGCTTCAATGGGACTTTTCATTGACAGAGGCAGGAAGAGAGAATCCCGCTGCCAGCAAACGGCACGCCACCTCCCACCACCGAGAAATATGCGGCTGGGAGACTGGAGAATCCTGCCCTTAGGTTGGTTGTTAGTGTAATTCTTAGCACGCTATTCTTTATCGGTATTCTTTATCAATATTCAACCTTTGTGTTTTTTTGTGTGTGTGTATGTGAGTGAGACTTAGTGGGCATGATTCTCCGCTCCCCACGCCGGGTGGGAGAATCGCGGGAGGGCCGGGTGACTCATTTCACGCCCCCCTGGCGCCCTCCGCGATTCTCCCACCCCCCGCTCAGAAGAATCGCTGCTTGCCGTTTTTCACGGTGACAGGCAATTCTCCGATCCGGATGGGCCGAGCGGCCTGCCGTTCGCGACTGTTTCACGACAGCGGCAACCACACCTGGTCGCTGCCGTCGTGAACATGGGTGCCAAAGGCCCGTTTGAAGCTTGTGGGGGGCGGAGAGGGGAGTGAGCACCACGGCCGTGCTCGGGAGGGGACTGGCCCGAGATCAGTGCCCACTGATCGTCGGGCCGGCATCTCAAAGCGACACACAGTTTCCCCTCCGCCGCCCGCAAGATCAAGCCGCCACGTCTTGCGGGGCAGTGGAGGGGAAGACGGCCACCGCACATGCGTGGGTTTGAACCGTCAGCCGTCGTGACGTCAGCCGCACATGCGCGGGTTGGAGCCGGCCAACCTGCGCATGCGCGGCTGACAATACATCGGCGCCGCTGTCGCTTCATTCTTGGCGAGCTGCCTTGACGCAAGCGTCAAGGCCCGGCTGCCGAGAATAATGGAGCGCAGCTCCTAGCTCCTCGCGTGGGGGTGAATACGGTGAGAGGAGCGGCCTCCGCGGCCGTCGTGAAACTCGGCCGAGTTCACGACGGCCTTCCCGATTTTTCCCGGGAGCCGAGAATTCCGCCCAATATGTGTAGTTATATTAATTTTTGGAAATTGTGTGAAAATAAATTTCCTGCCTCATTTAAACTCACAAATGTTGCTGATGGATTATTTAATTGGAATACTCACTCCAAGCATAAGAAAAGACATATGTCTTTCCATGCAAACCATACTGATTGCAGACAGGAAGAGAAAAATCACATCCTATGATGTCTTTTTGAGGATGCTACAAAAAGTAGGAGTTAGAAAATTCATATGATATAGTTCATTTGGATTTTAAGCAAAATCCTTTTGGACAACCCCGAGAGGGGGGGCGGGGGACCCGAGGGGGGGGCGGACCCGTGGGGGGGGGGGGGCGGGGGACCCGAGGGGGGGGGCGGACCCGCGGGGGGGGGACCGGGGGGGGGGGCAGACCGAGGGGGGGAGGGCTGAGGGGGCGGACCGCGTGGGAGGGCGGCCACCGCGGGGAGGGCGGCCACCGCGCATGCGCTGGTTGGTACCGGCCCAACTGCGCATGCGGGGGATCCGAGTCTCTGGCGCCCCCTACCACATGGCGCCCCGGGCGACTGCCCGAGTTGCCGGTGCCTTGAGCCGGCCCTGGGTGGGGTTGCGGGGATAGGGTGGAGGGTGCGTGCTTAAGTGGGGTGCTCTTTCCAAGTGCTGTGCAGACTCGATGGGGAGAATGGCCTACTTCTGCACTGTAAATTCTATGATTCTGTGATTCTACTGGTCAGGTTTTGGTTGGATGAGTATACATTGGATACAAAGTAGAAAAATCAAAAAGGATGATTGCAAATGTAAGGTAGAAATATCAGCCATGAGCAAAGTACTCTGAGGAAAGATTAGTGAAATCTCAGTGAATAATGTAAATACAATTAACAGAAAAACATATTTTCATATATAGGTGTCGAAAAATACCATTTGTTGTGCCATTATATGGGCACCTATTATTTAATTGGAATACACACCCCAAGCATAAGAAATAACATAGATGGGACTGGGGGTCAGTTTAGCTCCGTTGGCTCGACGGTTGGTTTGTGATGCAAAACAAGGCCAACAATGCGGGTTCATTTTCCATAACAGCTCCAAACCTTGCCCCTCACCTGAGGTTGGTGATTTTCAGGTTAAATTGCCACCAGTCATCTCTCCCTCCTCAAAGGGGAAAGCAGCCTATGGTCATCAGGGACAATGGCGACTTTACCTTTATGTGGGCACCTTTCATAGCTTCAGGGTGTCCCAAAATGTTTTACAACAAATGAAATTCTTTTTGAAGTGAAGTTATTGTTGTAATGTAGGATGTGCAATAGCCAATTTATGCACAGCAAGCTCCCGGAAACAGTAACGTGATGAGTGATCAGATTATCTGTTTTAGTGATACTGATTGAGGATAAATATTAATCAGGGCACCAGCGCGAACAAACCTGCTCTACTTCTTACATGCCATGGGAACTTTTACAACCACTGGGAGGGCAGACAGGGCCTCAGTTTAACGTCTCATCTAAGAGAGAGCATGTTCAACAGTTCAGCATTCGCCAAGTCTTGCACTAAAGTCAGTCACTATGACGAGTCAATGACAAGTCAATGGGAATCATGGGGAAAACTCTCTGCTGGTTGGGAGTCATACCTGGAACAGACGAAGATGGTTGTGGTGGCTGGAACTCAATCTCCTCAGTTCCAGGACATGCTCAGAGTAGTGCAGGAGTTCCTCAGAGTAGTGTCCTAGACCCAACCATCTTCAACTGCTTAACTAATGACCTTTCTTCAGTTATAAGGTCAGAAGTGGAAATGTTTTCAGATGACAGCACAATGTTCAGCACCTTTCGCGACACCTCAGACACTAAAGCAGTTCATGTCCAAATGCAGGAAGACCTGGATGATATCCAGGCTTGGGCTGACAACTGGCAAGTAACATTTGCACCACACAAGACCATTTCCATCAAGAGGGGATCTAACTATCACCTCTTGGCATTCAATGACATTGCCATCACTGAATTCCCCCACTATCCACAACTTTGGGGTTACCATTGACTACAAACTGAACTGGACTAGCCATATAAATTCTGTGCCTACCAGGTCAAAAGCCTGGAATCCTGCGGTGAGTAACTCACCTCCTGATCCCAAAAACCATGTCCATCATCAAAAAGGCACAAGTCAGGAGTCTACTGACTTGTGGAAGACTCTCCACTTGCCTGGATGAGTACAGCACCAATAACACTCAAGAATCTCAACGCCATCACATCAAAATCATTAATATATAATTGTTTGATATCCCTTAGACTTAGAAGAATGGAATAATTGGAACATATAACTTTTTACAGAGGTTTGGTAGGATAGATGCACTTCCCTGGCTAGACTTAGTGGTAAAAAAGAATAAGGGGTAGGCCATTTAACATTGGGATGAGGAGAAATGTATTTCCTCAAAAGATAGTGAACATTGGAAATTACCCAACTCAGAGTATTTTGGATGTTGAATTGTTAACTACATTCAAGATAAATGATAAGAGTAGACAAATGTCTGCTTATAAGAACAAGAAGGCAATAATAGTAGGAGACTTTAACGATCCCAATATCAACTGGGATTCAAAAAATATAAGATGAACTGAGGGAGAAAGATTCATGCAGTATCTCCAGGAAAATCTTTTCAACCAATTAGTGACAGACCCAACAAGAGGGGCTGCAATTCTAGACATAGGGCCCGATTCTCCCCAAAACTTTCTATGTTCATTAGTGGCGTGTTTTTCAGGGAGTTTCCCGCCGGCTATGCTGGCAAGTTCCCCACCGCTATTCAATGACACTTAGTCACTTTTTGGGGCCCTGGGGAGTTTCTCACTGGCTTGGGCCACACTTAGAATTTATTTTAGCACTGTGGAGCAGGACTCAGTGATCGGGCCGCCATTTTGAAAGTGTGTCCTGAAATGGGACCAATCAGAGATGAAGAAGGGAGTTGGTGTGTAAATGCAGGGGCTGTGGGAAGGGTTTTAAATGAATATTTTGTCTCTGTGTTTACAAAGAAAATGGATGATGCAGATATAGTAGTCCAGGAAGAACACTGTGGGATATTGGATGGGATAATCATAAAAAGAGAGGAAGTACTCGAAGGGTTGAGATCCTTGAAAGTTGATTGGTCACCAGGGACAGATGGATTGTTTCCAAGGCTACTGAAGGAGGTCAAGGAGCAAATAGCAGATGCTCTGAGGATGATTTTCCAATCCTCATTCGATACAGAGGAGGTACCGGAGGACTGGAGAAATGCAAACGCGGTTCCATTGTTTAAAAAGGGATCAAAGGAAATGCCAACAATTAGAGGCCAGTTAGTCTTAGGTCGGTTGGGGGAAACTTAGTAGAATCAATCCTGAGAGATAGGATTGACTGTCACCAGATAAAGGCATGGACTAGTCACCTTCCAAAATTGACATGTCACCTCCAAAAATAAGAGTTGTACTGCCAAATTTAGACCCCCGATTGCCTGGAGGAATACAGGGGAAGATCAAACGGAAAAAGAAAGCGTACGATATGTACAAAGAACTAAGCACTGCAGATAGCCTAGACTATCGGTGCTGGTTTAGCACACTGGGATAAATCGCTGGCTTTTAAAGCAGACCAAGGCAGGCCAGAAGCACGGTTCAATTCCCGTACCAGCCTCCCCGAACAGGCGCCGGAATGTGGCGACTAGGGGCTTTTCACAGTAACTTCATTTGAAGCCTACTTGTGACAATAAGCGATTTTCATTTCATTTCACTAGTATAGGAAGTGCAGGGACAAAGTGAAAAATGAGATAAGGAAATCAAAGCGAGGGCATGAAAAAGATTAGCAGGTAAAGTTAAAGAAAAACCAAAGATGCTTTTCCAACATGTTAATGAAAAATGGTTTGTTGAGGAAAAAGTGGGACCGATCAGAGATGAAGAAGGGAGTTGGTGTGTAAATGCAGGGGCTGTGGGAAGGGTTTTAAATGAATATTTTGTCTCTGTGTTTACAAAGGAAATGGATGATGCAGATATAGTAGTCCAGGAAGAACACTGTGGGATATTGGATGGGATAATCATAAAAAGAGAGGAAGTACTCAAAGGGTTGAGATCCTTGAAAGTTGATTGGTCACCAGGGCCAGATGGATTGTTTCCAAGGCTACTGAAGGAGGTCAAGGAGGTGAAGGAGGTCCAATCCTCATTCGATACAGAGGAGGTACCAGAGGACTGGAGAAATGCAAACGCGGTTTCATTGTTTAAAAAGGGATCAAAGGAAATGCCAACAATTAGAGGCCAGTTAGTCTTAGGTCGGTTGGGGTAAAATTAGGAGAATCAATCCTGAGAGATAGGATTGACTGTCACCATAAAGGTGTCAGATAAAGGCATAGACTAGTCAGGGATAGTCAGCATGGATTTGTTAAAGGAAGGTCTTGCCTCGCAAATTTTATTGTATTTTTTGAGGAAGTGACAACAGGGGTTGATGAAGGTAGTGCAGAGGATGTTGTGCACATGGATTTTAGCAAGGCATTTGACAAAGTCCCGCATGGTCGATTAATTAAGAAAGTGAAAGCCCATAGGATACAGGGCAATGTGGCAAAGTAGATTAAAAAGTTGGCTCAGTAACAGGAAACAAAGGGTAATGGTCGGTGGCCGCCCTTGCAGTTGGTATTCCGCAAGGTTTGGTGTTGGGACTCTTACTGTTTGAATTACATATTAACGATTTGGACATGAACGTGGGAAGCATGGGCAGCGTGGTAGCACAGTGGTTAGCACTGTTGCTTCACAGCGCCAGGGACCCAGGTTTGATTCCGGTTTGGGTAATTGTCTGTACAGAGTCGGCCTGTTCTCCCCGTGTCTGCGTGGGGTTCCTCAAGGTGCTCCAGTTACTTCCCACATGTCCTGAAAGACGTGCTTGTTAGGTGAACTGGACATTCTAAATTCTCCCTCAGCGTACCTGAACAGGAGCCGGAGTGTGGCGACGAGGGGATTTTCAAAGTAACTTCATTGCAGTTTTAATATAAGCCTACTTGTGACACTAATAAAGACTATAATTATTATAATTGGGAACTTTGCAGCAGACACAAAGATTAACTGAGTGGTGAACAGTGTCAAGGATAGCTTTCATCTTCAAAAGAATGATAAAGTGATAGATGGAATTTAACATACAGAAGTGTGAGGTCATGCCTTTAGGGAGGTCAAAGAGTTTTAGGGAGTATACAACAAATGGGAATATACTAAGAGGGGTAGATGAAGTGAAAGATTTTGTTGAACAAATACACAGGTTCTTAAAGGCAAGTTCAAGTAGACAAGGTTGTAAAGAAAGCATATGAAATGCTCTCTTTCATTGGCAGATGTATAGAATATAAAAATAATGTTGGAATAGTATAAAACACTGGTGAGGCCACAACACTGGAGTATTGTGTGCAGTTCTGGTCACCACATTGCAGGAAGGATGTTATTGTTCTGGGGAGAGTGCAGAGGAGGTTTATAAGAATGTTCCCAGGGCAGAGAAGTGTAGCTACAAGGAGAGATTGGATGGTTTGGGGTTATTTTCTTTGGAACAAAGAAAGCTGAAGGGTGACTTAATTGAGGTATACAAAATTATGATGTGAAGAGATAGAATGGACAGGGTAAAATTGTTTTGCTTGGTAGCGAATTCTACATCCAGGGGACATAGATTCAAGATAAATGGCAGAAGGTGTAGAGGGGACATGAGGAAGCACGTTTCTTTGCAGAGGGTAATGGGAATTTGCTGGCCGAGTTGGTGGTGGAGGCAGAGACCCGAAACTCTTTTAAAAACTATCTGGATCTGCACCTTAAGTGCTGCAAGATGCAGGGTTACGGACCAGGTGCAAGAAGGTGAGATTTGAAAGGGCACCTGGGTGTCCTCAGGCTGGCATAGACAAGATGGGCCAAATGGCTTCCTTCTCTGCTGTAACTTTTCTATGATTCTATGGAGCTTGATATATTTTTAGGTACTAAGAGAATCAAGGGATTATGTAGATAATGTGGAAGATGGAGTTAGGATAGATCAGCAAGATCTCATAGAATTGCAGAACAGGCACAAAGGGCATTTGCTCTTAATTTATCATTATTTCAATGATCTATATTGTTGGCATGCAGCTCCATGTTTATTCACTAATTATATCCATATGTGCTGCAAGTGTTACCAAATGTTCTGACTTGCCTAGTTCTGGAATTTCACACAATCTTGTGTATCAATTAAACCAGTAGTCTGAGTATTTTACTGTGTAAGTTAAATAATGAATACTTTATTTGATAGTTATCTAATCTCAAAGAAATGACTATGAATCACACAGTATGTTTATGGGATTTTTATCCTTTATCAGATGACTCCTGTGCACAGTAATGCTAATCATCTAATATAGTGTTTAGAATTTTCACTATTGCCAAATGTTAACTGGAGCTGATTGCTTGGTTACTCAGTCATGTAGCCTTTCCCATCTCATCACAAAATTGCAGCAATTAGGTGGCAGCCAGCAAATTGAATGACTGGCCAATTTTTAGGAAATTGGTCACCGTCTGTTACCTTTGTATGCAGTGGGCCATTAGATATACAAATATTTAATGTTCATATGCTTTAACAATTGCACACAGATGTAATAAATAATTAAAACTTTGGCCTGCAAAGGAAATGCAGAACCTTCTCTATTTCAGTAACACTAAACAACTCCTATTTCGGTTATGATCTCTAATGTCCATTATCTGCTACTGTAACTGGAATTTCTACTGTTCTGAATTCTTCAATAATTTGGAGTTTGAAAATAATCGAGTCATTTTGTATAGATAATTCCCAATAACTAGAAGAACTTAAAATAATCAGACGCTTTCGATAGACATCAGAGAAAAACAATCAGAGCAGGCCAATTGGTTGGGTTAATTTGCCATCTGCAGAATTGACGTAGAGGAGCCTTGACCCTCAAAATGGACGTTTTCAATAGAAGTCAACGTTGACACTTCGAAACGGATGTCGCTTTTTAAAAAATTGAGCTTCTTTCCAACAAATATTTGCAAATATAATTTTTTTTTTGTAAAATGGAAAACCGTCCTGTATTCAGGATGTTCCAGGTGGATCCCTTTCCTGTTACAATGCTAAAAGGGTGACTTCGAATTTCCAGGAAAACGCTGTGAATTCCAAAAATTTCGAGAGCGTAAAAGTTATATGGCAGTCAATAAAATCCGTGGATCTTTCTGTCTCCAGGCGTATGACCTATTGCCCCCAAATATCTGCACCTGAAGAAGACACTACGTGGAACTAGAAGAGGGTCGGTAAAATAGAAATTACTGCTTACTTTTGCTTACACTTAGAGGCCACTTTTAAATTTTGATTACAATCGTTTTGTCTTTTGAAAGGCCACATCTATCCTTATATTCCTAGCCAATAAATACGGATTACAAATCGCTCTGACATTTGTCCGTATGTTTCATCCTCCCTATTTATATCGTTTACATTTTTTTAAACCTGGCATTCCAAGTATGAAACTGATTTTAATCAACTTTAAAAAATTGTTTTCTTCATCCACCGATTGTATATTTATCATATGGATCGTATATCGCATACCATAAAAACATCACCCCACTGAGACGAAATAAAGCAGCTGACAAGATGGGTTTCTGTCCAAGATTAGTTTTTTAAAATCTATGTAAGGATTTTAAAAATGGACGGCCATGAATAAAGTCTCAATCTCTTTGATATCCCATCTGTAGCATCGTTTTGGAGATTGAATTTCCTTTCCAGCAGTGTTTTCAACTGTTTTATATCGTCAAGCTCATTTTGCTTGCGTTTTGATTACGTTCCGTGTGTTTGCCAGTGGCTCCAGTGTCAGTTCGGAGCAGTAAAACGGAGAGTTTCCACGTTCCATCCTCAGGGCATGAGTCCAATCAGCACGATCGTGTGGTTTGTCAGAGTGCCTTTTATTCTAATACACCAGGCAGTACTTTTTCTCCACAAGCATCGCATCATTTGTGAATGGTCGATTTGAACGCCAATCATGATAGAGGAGGTGGGGACTGGTTTGACAAAGTTTCATTGAAGGTAGTTCAGTCAGATGTTAGCAGAGCAGCTGGAAGCCAGAACCAGAGAGGGGCAGCACAGGGAGGCTGAAATTTCAACTCTGTATCAGCAGGATTTAAAACACATACATTCAGCCTGTCACAGAAACGCACCCACGCGCATCTGGTTTTGCAAAACAAAAAGCGTACGTGTTTCTAAAAAGCTCATTTTTGCCTCGAAAAAGCAGGGATCACAGAGTAAACGGATACATTGTCCCTCGGTAATGGAGTGCCCTCGTATTCACGTTACAGATGTGAATCTTCTTGGATAAAAGCTGGATGGAAAAAAAAGCTAGTCCAGATGCACCATCAGTGAAACGTGTTGGCCTCCGATTTTGCTTTAGCGATGAGTCATACAAGCCACGGGATTTAAGTGCAGAAGTTTGTGAAGTCCACTTGCTAGAAAACAGAAAACCAGTTCGTTGTTGGATCATTTCTTGCACCCGTTCGTAGCATCGTTGCCTGTTTTTTGAGTCTGCATAAACTGCTTTTTTTTAAAAAAAAGGACAACTTCGAAGGAGGCGAGATTTGCTGCTGTCGAAACCCCCTGGGCGTTTTCTCATGAAAATAATTTGATTCCCATCAGATAAACTGGTGCTACTTGATGGGCTATTCCGGCGATGCGAGCATTGAGACTTTCCGGTTCTGGAGGATAAATCGAAATGAGTTCCTTGTGGACACCATGATACGGTTGCTTTAAATTTCGGCGAGGCCGGACCTGCAGTTGACTGGGATTTTTGTACATTGTAAATGATAACCGGCTTGCTCAACAAGTATTTGAACACTCTGCATATTTGAGAGGAGAACCCATCTGCTTGCAATGGCTTCAGAAGTGGTGTGTGGGCTGATCTTCAGGTTGCTGCTTCCCGTCTGTTTAGTTGCTGGTAAGAGTCCTTTTCAGATAAGGAAAATAAACACTAGTGTTTAGACCCAAAGGCATTTCTGGTGCATATTTCCTTTGAATGCAATCATCTGAAATCAATGCTAATATGAATTTAAAGTAATTTTTAATTCTTGGCGCAAGCTCATTTATTTATTTCACATTGTAGCCACTGACTGCAATATATAATGCTGCAGTATTACATTTTAGACAACATATTACACATTACCGAAAAAAAAGACGTGAAGTGAGCCACGCGTGTCCGTGAGTGCATGCCGGAATTTACAGCACAGGGGGGCAAAACCTCACATTCAATTGATTTTTTCTTTCCTTTAAAGAGTACTTTTAGAATGCATTTTAGAAGTAATGATCGCCAACAGGAAGCTGTTTTGCAATCGATCAGGTGTATTTATCCATATCTATTGCTCTTTCATAAGGCGATAGTAAATGTCAGCGTCGACTGAAATAAAGTCGTGTGTTTCCCCACTTAAATCAAAAAATTGTACCAAAAGAAACACGGATTGGTGTAATTACAACTGCAGATTAGTTTTGCTGTGTTCAAAGTTTAGCAAAACCGGGAGGTTTATTCCACGGCAAAGAATGTAAGCTGGAAGAGTAGATTGGCTTAGCTCGGGAGAAACCTGTATTAAGTTACTGAAACCGATCAACTTGTGTGACCAGTTAAGGGCGAAATGGCCCTGACCTGAAGCCATAACTGTGGTCAAGGTCTGAGTGGAATATGGAGTGCATGGTTCGCAGTCGCCCAGTCGGATGAGTTCCTGAACTAGTTCAAAGTTTCATTGCAACTGGCGTGAAGAAAGAAATACATCTGCTCTGGTCGGTTGCCGGTGGAGTTTATCCGTTTTCCTGACCTGGTATCCTTTTCCTATCTGCCGGGATACAGAAGGGTTAAGAGAGGAGGGGCGGATCGCTAGTCCTGGTCTTTGTCCCACTGGACTGGGGTTAACTCCAATCTGGTTAGGAGCTGCATCATTGCCAGTGACTGTAAATTTAGCGTATTCATTAACCGTCAATATTGTCGGGGGAGAATTGCGAAATTGGCAGTAAATCGTCCGTGCGATGAACAATGGTAGATCTGAAATTCGTATTACATCGTGGTGTTACATTTATTTTCATGCTACCTGGTAAATGTTTTTTCTGACAAAGAGCGCGGACGAGTTAAATACAAATCGGTCCGACTCCAGCTTTCACACACAAAATGTGAGCAAAGCAAAGTCAAAAGAGAATCAAAGTCTGGAAAGTTTGATTTTAGATTTAGAAAGCCTCTGGAGCCGGTTTGTGTTGCACCCCCTCTCCCCAGAGCACGGTTTGTGTTTGCCCCCCCCCCCAGCACGGTTTGTGTTTGCCCCCCCCCCCCAGCACGGTTTGTGTTTGCCCCCCCCCCCCAGCACGGTTTGTGTTTGCACCCCCCCAGTACGGTTTGTGTTTCCCCCCCCCCCCAGTACGGTTTGTGTTTGCCCCCCCCCCCCCAGCACGGTTTGTGTTTGCACCCCCCCCCAGCACGGTTTGTGTTTGCACCCCCCCCCCACCCCGAGCACGGTTTGTGTTTGCACCCCCCCCCCCCCAGCACGGTTTGTGTTTGCACCCACCCCTACCCGGAATGTGGCAGGTAGAAACCCAGACGTCCGAGTTGAGCTAGTATAAATAAACACCCTCCATCCCATTCACTGGCTGCACAGTCGCGCATTCAGCATATTTCGCGCGTGCCCCCCCCCCCCCCCCCCGTTAGTATCTTTTTAAGGGTTTCCAGATGAGATGGATGGATGAATAGGAGGGGGGGGGGGGGGGAGAGAAGAGTCATCTACCGCCTGGTCGACGCCCTGCAAATTTACCAACAATTAAGAATTAAGCGTGTTGGCGGCTGTGAGAAGTTGGCGCGCGTCGGGGTGTCGGGCAAAAGGCGAGAGCGGGCGGTGGCTCCCATGTGCGGGCGGCCGCCTCGCCTCGTGCCGGGCGCGGTGGGGGCAGCACGTGCGGCTCTCCTCCCGCGCGCTGACCTGGCGGCCACCTGAGCTCAGCTCGCGCGCGCCCAGCCAACCGTCAACCCCACCTTCTACCTGTTTGAGGTGCCTCGTGAGATTTGACAGTTGAAAAGCGACCCGGGGGAGGGGGAGGTTAGGGGAATAATTCCCGCCACCGAGTGAAACGGTCTCCCGTAAAACTCGAGGGCGGTGTGTAGCCGAGAGAGCTAGAAACCAAGAACCGAAAAGAAAAACGAAAGGTACTTTATTTTTAAACTAGTTTGCTTCCCACGTTTTCCCGTTTGATAAAGTATGGACTTTTTTTATTTGAGGGGCTGGCTGATTCACACCTGCGACATACAGAGGTGGTGTGGTGGCTTCAGCTTTTGTGATGGAGCTCCTTGCAGCGCAGAGGGATATTGGGGATCGCGACGTACAGCACGGGAGCTCAAAATATTGCTGTTAAATCGGAAGGCAGCGGCTGCCAATTCGGGATTCCTATTGTTGGAAATTTCCTGGGGGCACAGTTACTACATGAGCACAGGCGTCCTTCTCTTCCTGTACAGCCCATAACCTTCACCTTTATTATACACTGTCGTAGCAAATCTTTCCCAGCAAATCGGCTATTTTGACTTGACGTTCAGGCGACCCCCGCCCCCATGATGACACATTGCCGG
Organism: Scyliorhinus canicula; assembly: GCF_902713615.1. Classification (NCBI taxonomy): domain Eukaryota; kingdom Metazoa; phylum Chordata; class Chondrichthyes; order Carcharhiniformes; family Scyliorhinidae; genus Scyliorhinus; species Scyliorhinus canicula. Next base: position 19,533,938 of record NC_052155.1, read on the forward strand.
ATGGTGAGCAGTCCCAATTTCCAGCAACTTGTGTAAAAAAAAACGTTCTGAAGGAAGGGTGAAGTAAAACAAAAATTCAAAACACGAGATAAAGGGGTCAGCGATTTTTTATGCCAGACTGGGTTCACTTAGGAAATGTTTATTTTTTTATTGCTTGAGATGATTTATTTGTAGACCACAAATTTAATTGGTAATCTACCATGGAAAGCAGCTGTACTTTGAATATTACCCATCTGTCAGACTTGGGTAATGAATGAGGATATATGAAGACCTACATCCTCATGAACATTTTGGTGTGAGCTGAAATCCAGGGCAAAAGGGCAGAGCTAGACTGGTAAGACCTGTAACAAGTGCAAACAGTTAACCTATGTCAGTTTTCTTATCCGTTAAAACTACTTTTATTTTCCATGATCTCAAGGGTTGTTTCGATTTAGCAGCCGTCAGGCAGAAGAGTACACACCACAACAAGTTAGTTGTTGATTTTATGTCAGAAGTCAACCTTTTGCATCGATAAAATTACATTTCCTTGTACGTTTAAAAGAGGAGGCAGATCTGAGATGTTAAAAATAATTATCATTTGGAATTTATGTTGCATGCACATGGGGGAAATATGCTGCAGTAAAGTTGTTAAAAGAAAACCTGTAAGAAACATATGAACTAGGAGTAGGCGATCATGAGATCATGGCTGATCCTTTGTGGACTCGGATCCACTTTCCCGCCCAAACACAATAACCCTTTATTCTTCAAAAAACTATCTATCTTTATCTTGAAAATATTTAATGAAGGAGCCTCAACTGCTTCACTGGGCAGGGAATTCCATAAATTCACAACCCTTTGGGTGAAGAAGTTCCTCCTAAACTCAGTCATAAATCTACTTCCCCTTATTTTGAGTCTATGCTCCCTAGTTCTGCTTTCATCTGCCCAGTGGGTACAATCTCCCCGCATCTATCCTATTTATCCCTTCATAATTTTATATGTTTCTATAAGATCCCCGCACATCCTTCTAAATCTCAACGAGTACAGTCCCAGTCAACTCAACCTCTCGTAATCCAACCCCCCTCAACTCTGGGATTAACCTGGAGTAAAGTTATGAAAACTTGTATGCTTCTGGTGAGCTTTAAGTAATGTAGCCTGGGTTTACTGGAGGAACATCCAGTAATTAATTCATCAAAATCTTCCCTTGTTACTAATTATCTTTTTGGTAGCCACAAGGGTACTGTCACATATTCAAAACAAATACATTTTCAAACATACCACACAGTACAGTGATACTTATAGTAAGAACCCTTCCTTATGCAAACAATTTGCAACAATATGATTTCTAGAGTTAACCTTCATAACGTATGATACTGTAAATTATACATTTTGATTTAAGGAATTGTGCTAATATGTTGAGGCATTTGCTTATTGGGCCCTGTGAATAATGTACAATTTTTATTTACTTTGTTCAGATTTGTGTGCAAAATGCATTCGGGAGAGTACATTTATAGCTTACATGGCTATGAAATCCTTGCCCTACAACCTTTTATTTAAACACAATAAATACTTCCATTTGTCACTGAGTGAAACTTGGTGTATATCTCTTATTATTCTTCGTTATACTCAAATGGTGATAATACATTCTTGAAGGCTTTTAAACATTCAGATAAAATTACATGAGTCAAGATGAATATTTTGTCTCAGGACAAAAATGGACAAACATCAATCGTTAGAAGATAAATATTTTTCAGAAAGTTTATAATCTATGCCAGGGGTGGGCAAACTTTTCCGTGCAAGGGCCACATTCAGAAATTCACAATTTTAAAGGGCCGCATAGTATATTAATTAATAGTCCCGGTTGTAACCAATTAACGTGCGGCATATATCTCAGCGCTTCCCCGGGCGGCATCCTGCCTTTAGCCCTCTTTTTCTCTACTTTTCAAAATGGCGCTTCACCCGGTTATGATTCTGGGCGCCTCATATAGAACATAGAACAGTACAGCACAGAACAGGCCCTTTGGCCCTCGATGTTGTGCCGAGCAATGATCACCCTACTCAAGTCAACGTTTCCACCCTATGCCAGTAACCCAACAGCCCCCCCCCCCGATCTTGGTGGGCCGCATAAAGACCTTTGGCGGTTTGCCCACCCCTGATCTATGCTATGTGTCTCTATGTTCTCACGACAAAAATAAATCAAAAATAGTAAAATTGGAAAATAGACATCAGTCAAAGCATTTGTTACAAATTAGGAATGTAATCCAAATTTTAGATACAGCACATGGTTGCAGAAATATTTTGTGAGAACATTGTGCCCCTTTGCGAGGCACAATGCTCAATTTTGTAAATTATTTTTACTACTTCTTTGATCAAGTTCAACATACAATTTTTCTGTTGGAACACATCAAGGTATTAATCTAAAGAGATTAATCTTGTTCCAGTTCTCCAAATCCTCTGCATGGAATTGCCTGGGGTATATTCAGCAGACCAAGATTGTTGAGAACTGGATCTATGAAGGACTGCAGACACAATGCAATTTAACAAAACAAAATAAAAATAAAGACCTGCATTTATGTAACCACCAGACCTTACAGCTAATTAAATACATTGTGAAGTGTAGTCACTGTTTTAATACAGGAAGCACAGCAGTCAAATTGTGTTTAGCAATGTGATAATGACCAGATAATCAATTCTGTGATGTTGATTGAGGGATAAATATTGGCCAGAACACTGAGGATAACTTCCCCTGCTCTCCTCCAAAATAGTGTCAAGAATCATTCACCCAAGGAGGCAGATAGGACCTCTGCCTTAACCAAAATACAGCATCTCTAACAGTGCAGCATTCCCTCAGTATTGACCTAGAGTGTCAGCCGTGATTGTATTTGCTCAAAGCCTGGTGCAGGACTTGAATTCAGAACATTGTGGCTAAGAGGCAGGAGTGTTACCAGCTGAGTCACAGCTGACAATTAAGTTTGCGTTCATGCTGATATTTAGCTCAGTTGGCTGGACAACTAGTTTGTGATGCAATTCCTGTACCAGCTGAGATTATATATGAAGGCCCCGCCTTCTCAACCTTGTCCCTTGCCTGAGGTGTGGTGATCCTCAGGTTAAATCAACACCAGTCAGATCTCTCCCTCAAGGACAAAGCAGCCTATGGCATCTAGTGACTTTACTTTTATTTTAGTACATTTTAGTTTTTAAATGTTAAAGGAAAATTATAGGTGTGTATTACATTCAAGCATAATAATTTTATCTCTAATCTTATCTTGCAATTCCTTTGAACAGTATTTTGGATGTTAATCACAGAACTGTGGTTATGAATTGGCGGAGGGGAAGAAACCTGAGGTGGACATGTTCACTTAAATGCTGGTTATAATACCGTAGAGTTTTATGAGCTTAAACAAAGTCTGACAAAGCCCAATTCCAGAAAGATAATGCAAAACAATCAAGCAATACAACACCAGACAAAATGAAGAATACAATGCTGTGGCTTCATTGAGTGCTGCAGTCTAATCTCAAATTACTCTTTATTTCGCCCCCGCCCCTGTATGCATGCCAGTAATGCAATTTAAGTAATATTTTGCTATTATGTGAAGCAATATTGGGTAAATTACAAATATTAACTGAAATGCAAACAGGTTTTGCAGGAACAATGCTTGTCAAATCTAGTTATATACAAAACTTGTTCAATAGAAAAAGAAGGAAGACTTACATTTGTGGAGCACTTTTTCACAACCACCAGATGGCTCCGAACACTTTATAGCCAATGAAATACTTTGAAATGTAGACACTGTTGTAGTGTAGGAATAGTGAGATATAAGCAGTTAGAAAGTAAAAAGTACACTGGGAAAATAATGCATATCATTAGTTGAAAAGACTTTACGATTTAGAAGGAATACTCATCATCATGCTAGCATTTCTTCAATATGCTCAAGCTCCAAAGCCTTGATCGAATAATGAATACAAAACCCCATTAAGATATTGTAACCGATATCCTTCAATAGAACAGTAAAAGTCTTGGGTGGAATTCACCAAATGATAACTGTTCGGTGGCCTCTAAATTCGTGTTGTGCTATGGCGTGGTACATGTGATGGGAAGTGCAACAGATGGAACATTGGCTCAGGTGACTTTTAGTGGTCCAGTGTGTTCACCTGAAACAGACATTAGATTCTTGAGCATTCAAATCAGGGTCCTACATTAATTATCTGTGAATGTGAAATTAAAGACAAATAAGTATAGCTTGTGTCACGCATACTCTGCTTAGATTTATTGAGTCTGGAGTGACCTAATAAGTGGTGCTTTAGGAGACTGCTGAAGGCCATTCAAAATATGGTGACGGGCGGATTTTCGCAGGGATCTGTGCTGGGACCTCAAATATTTTACAATTTATATAGATGAGGGGAGCTAAGGCCTGGCAGCTAAATTTAAAGATGACACAAAGGTTACAAAGGTTGAAAAGTATCTTATGAAGAGGACATAATGAGGGTACAGATGGATATACATAGGTTGAGTAAGTGGGCAAAAATCTAGTGGATGGCGTATGATGTGGGAAAATGTGAAGTTGTTGACTTGAGCAAAAAAAATTAAAAAGCAGAGGATTAAGTAAAAAATGACTGCAGAATTCTGAGGTACAAAGGGACCTAGGTGTTCCAGTGCACGAGTCACAAAAGGTTAGTATGCAGATACAGCACGTAATCAAGAAGGCTAATGGAATGCTATCATTAATTACAAGAGGAATTGGAGTTGGCTTGTAACTTCTGGCTAGCGGTGAGAAGCCGTGGGCTGCTATTTTAATGAGTATTTTAAAGGTATGTCGACATTTTAAACAATTTTCTTTTGCTCTTTTAAACAGGCATTACTAGTGGTGATTCTTTTAAAGTAATATTTAATTTGTTTTATGCTTAAAGGTGAGTATTTAGAAGTGAACATAGTTTCACAGATTTAAAACAATAACCAAACCTATTTAAATCTGCACTATATTATTATGTAACTTGGTGTGTGGCACGCTTAAAAATGTTTGTATGTTTTCATTTAGATATGGTCATAAGATTTTAAAAGCATCCCAGGGCTTTATCCTGTCACTGTCCTTGTAACATCTGATTTTTTTTGGATTTGTGTTACAAAATCACTGCAGTGCAGAAGAAGCCATTCAACAACTCTGCACTGACACTCCGAAAGAGCACCGTACCCAGACCCCCACCCTATCCCCATAACTCCACCTAACCGTTAGCCACTAAGGACAATTTGTAAGGCTAATCCACCTAATCTGCACATTTTTGGACTGTGGGAGGAAACTGAACCACCCGGAAGAAACAACGGCACGGAGGCACGGTGGTTATACTGCTGCCTCACATCGCCAGGAACCGGGGTTCAATTCCGGCCTTGGGTGACTATCTGTATGGACTTCATACGTAATAGGGCAACACAAGGTACACAATGTAAATACATAGTCACAAGCATCGGGTGAAGCATACAGGAGTGTAGTATTAATCAGATCAGTCATTTAGGAGTCTGGTAATAGCGGGAAAGAAGCTGTTTTTGAGTCTGTTCGTGCGTGTTCTCAGACTTCTGTATCTCCTGCCCGTTGGAACAGTGAGTCAGTCGGGTGGGAGGGATCTTTGATTATGCTGCCCGCTTTCCCCAGGAAGCGAGAGGTGAAGATGGAGTCAGTGGATGGGAGGCAGGTTCGTGTGATGGACTGGGTGGTGTTCACGACTCTCTGAAGTTTCTTGCGGTCCTGGAGTGAGCAGTTGCTATACCAGCTGTGATGCAGCCAGATAGATGCTTTCTTTGGTGCATTGTAAAAGTTGGTAAGGGTTAATGTGGGCATGCCAATTTCCTTAGTTTCCTGAGGAAGTATAGATGCTGTTGTGCTTTCTTGATGGTAGCGTCGACGTGGCTGGACCAGGACAGATTTTTTGGAGATGTGCACCCCTAGGAATTTGAAACTGCTAACCATCTCCACCTCGGCCCCATTGATGCTGACAGGTGTATACAGTACATTGCTTCCTGAAGTCAATGACCAGCTCTTTAGTTTTGCTGGCATTGAGGGAGAGATTGTTGTCGCTGCACCACCTCCACTAGGTTCTCTATCTCCCTCCTGTATTCTGACTTGTCGTATTTGAGATCCTGTCCACTATGGTCGTATCGTCAGCAACCTGTAGATAGAGTTGGAACCACATTTTGCCATGTAGTCGTGTGTATACAAGGAGTAGACTAGGGGGCTAAGTACTTCAAAGTGTCTTCAAGTGATTAAGTGTCTTCAAAGACACCTTGCAGGCTTACCTCAAGAAATGGAACATAGACGTCAGTGCCTGGGAGACCTTTGCTCAGAAGAGAACGACTTGGAAGAACCTTATGATTGAAGGTTCACAATTCTCAAGAACACACAACAGCAAGAGGCAGCCCGGAAAAGGAGCCTGAGAAAGGAATACCCGCGTCTTAACGTTCAAGGATCGATTCCACCTTTTGGAAACTCCTGTTAAGTGAGTGATTGAAGATGTGGCTCTAGGATTGGGCTTATCAGCCACGCAAGGACCGTGACCAGTAACACTGAGTATCTTAGGTGGATAATCATATCTGTTAGCAAGTGATTCTATCCATTCTAGTTCCTTTAATGGAATTAACAGCCTCATGGCAAACCAAAGTTTAAAAAAGATCTTCCTTTCATTTTATTTGATTTTAATTATACTTATAAACACTAATAATATAAAATATTAGCCTACCAAAAAAAGGCCTGCCCGCCCCCCCCGAAAATTGTCAGTGTAAAATCTCACCAAAATTGGGGTAAATGGCCCAAGTTGGCTCTGTAGCTGGATTTTTCATTCAGCTGCTCCAGCTGTCAAAAAAAAATTCCGGTTGGGAGTTTAAATGATAAGTGCGCATGCCTTAATGTCTGCACTTCGGGTCGTCATGCTGCGCATATGTGGCGCACCAGTCACTTGAATCATGAATTATGCAGGAAGTTACGGGCCATTATGTTATGCCTCAGTTATACAGGGCATTAGTGAGACCACATCTCGAATACTGTGTGTAATTTTGGTCTTATTTAAGGAAGCATGCTGGAGGAGGTTCAGAGGAGAGTGATACCTAGAATGAGTGGGTTTTCTAATGAGTAAATGTTGGACAGTCTAGGCTTGTTTTCACTTGAGTTTAAAAGAGTGAGGGGTGACTTAATTGAAGTATGTAAGATCCTGAATGGTCTCTGCAAGGTGGATGTGGAAAGGATGTTTCCTCTTGTGGGTCAGTCCAGAACTAAGGGGCACAGTTTTAAAATTCGGGGTCATCCTTTTAGGACAGCGATGAGGACGGTTGTGCAGTTTGGAACTCTGCCATCAGAAGATGGTGCGGGTCGGGTCATTGAATATTTTTAAGTTGGAGGTAGATGGATTCTTGTCAGGCAAGGAACTCAAAAGGTTATCGCGGGCAGATGGAAATGTGGAATTCAAAACACAGGCAGATCAGCCATTATCTTATTGAATAGTGTAGCAGGCTGAATGGACTATTCCTATTTTGTATGTTTGTACCTTTGCATGGCTCAAGACATTTTCTCATAGATCCATCATTTGTCTTCATGTAGGATGTTGGTATCAGTTCGCATATATAAATACAAGACACTCTAACCATATGAGGGAGCTACAGTGGTAGTATACCTGTGCTGCATTCATGAATTACATGCACTCAAATGTATCTAAAATTTTAGTTCCAATGTCATTGCCACATTTTTGCCTTTTTGAATGCATATCATAACTCCACTAGGTAATGGAAATATTGCTGAAGTTGATTGGCGATTGGAATAAATGTCCCGCGTAAAAATTAATTTCACATGATAATGTTCCAACAACTCATTGCTATTGTAATATAGAAGATCCAGTCAATACATGAACAAAGATTTAACTGACCAATAAAGGTTAAGGTTCAATTGGCTATCAGTAACTTAAAGCCACATATTTCCATTTTCTTGGTCTGGGTGTTTGTAGCAGAATTATCAAAGTGATTAAATGATTAATTTTGATAACCAGAAGTGGATAACCCAAGATTAGGTTTATCCTGGGCTGAGTCAATGGTCAGACATACCTTTTTAGGCCTCAACAAGTCATGGTGACCTCCTTTGTGAGAACCAAAATAAAACATCACATGAAAACCAAATGTTAATACAGCTGAAAAGGGGAATTTGCCATATTGTACATTTTTATTTTTATTTAACCTGCATGTTGATATTTTGTGGCATCATTACTGTTAGCATTAACCAGTGGGGTTATAAAACAGATAGGTTTAAGCAAACTCCCATTCACCTCTTTGGCTTTCCAAACATTGTGTTGGGCTTCCCAGTGGGTTGAGGGACAAGCAATCAAGTTGCGAGCCCCGAGGCAGCAATGGGTTGGCTGTAGAATAGAGACTCAGACTTGATGGTTCAGGTATCAACCACAAGGCCCTTGTCAATGTGCACACTTTTTTCGCTGGTGGGCATGGCCCAATGAAGTGAACTGTGAGGACCACAGTTCACTAACAGAGCCATGGTCAGCAAGTCTCCCCACACCCCTCCAATTTTCTCTCTGGAGTGGCACCAAGTATGAAACATTAAAATGGGTCACAGCAAGAGAGTGATATCATAGTTGTGTCATAATTCACCAACTGACCACTCGGAGCCTCACTAGTATATAGGTGAATGTTAAAGTCAGATGATACCTGACTGGCTGGAGGAAGTTGAGAGAGAGGTTGCTTCACATGTTCATACTGTTTTTTCATCTGTTGTTGTGCATATAGGCTTACCCCACAATTAAAGTTAATAAATCATGTATAACTAGCTACAAGTGTTCTTGTAATAAATCAGGCCATCCGACAAGAACCATTACAAGCAAGAAAATGTCTTGGAAACATTGATTTAAATAGTGCCTTTCTTCAGGATTTCAGGGAAGTCTTGAAACACGCAGATAAAATATTTTTAAAGCTGTCACCGTTGTAATATAGGGGAAACAGGACAGCCTATTTTGTGCACAGAAAGGTAAAACTGCAGTTTGGCAAATTACCTGTAATCAGTTTTAATGATGTTGGTTGATGGATATATGTTGGCCAGGACATCAGGGAGAAGACCCCGTGAAGAATTTGTCTATTCCCAAACTTGGCAATTTTACCCGACTCAAACTGCACAGATAAACAGCTAGATATCACACCTTAATTATTTTAAGCAAACAGTTATGCTTATCCAAGGTAAGGAATATTACTTAATATGAGGAAATGCTGTCACTTCAAACACATTATCAAATGTTTGTATACCAAATTAAATCACAGGTAGACACACACCATAAGCTGCTTTTGTTTGCTTCAATAATGTGCCTTGACTGACTTTAGAAGAAGAGCCTACTGCATAAGTTGATGTTTCTGTTTCCTCCCGACCCCTCCCAAAAAAATCTATCCTTCTTCTCTAAGTAAACTGCTAATTTAATTCTGCTCAAGAACAATTTTGTGCAGTGAACCCACTTTCATTAAGATCTGGACTGTGAATGTTTAATTATTAATAAAGAACCTTAACAATCAGCAGAATAATTCTGTTGATTCATCTGTTATGTTGAATTTAAAACTGAATCCCAGAGGTGGTGGGAAAAGTTGGGGTTAATTAGGCCATCTAATATCCATTTATCAGACATTACAAGGGCTTCTGCGGGTCCAAATATGACCGACGGGAGCGTGGCAAACAATTTTATCTGGCCTCCTTCTGAACATGTCTCAGTACAATGAGGTCAAGGCATAATGTCTGGAGCTCCTTGGACTTCATCATTTGTATGTGGAATTATCTTGGGTAATTGTTATGGGCCAGTGTTTTAAAAACTCCAAAATGTATTATGGAGTTCACCTGACCTGTAACTTTTTTATGTTGAATTTGGCGAGGATGAGCACAAGAGCCTTCCCTTCAGGTGTTATTCATCAGTCTTCCTAGACACTTTAATCAAAACCAGCTTTATTCTAAGAACTTAGTTTTTAAAAAAATATTTTTTATTCTCCTTTTTCACATTTTCTCCCAATTTACACCCAACCAATAAACAATAATCAGTAACGAATGTAATGTCAATCCCCATATCAATAACAATAATCCCATCTTCCCACCAAAGCCCCAAACATTAGCCTGCATGTTAACATAAACCAATGACAAAGAGGAATCAGGAATCCACCATAGTCACCATTGACACATACAGTCCTTCTCCTCCAAGCCTCCCAGCCCACAAACCCCCTCAATGTTCGATGTGATCCAATTCTCACAAGTGCAGAATGAATAATGCCCATGTTTCTAAGAACTTAGTTATCATATATACATATATATAAACACACAGTTTGTGAGGGCCACGACGAATCCAGCACGAGTTTTCAGGATACAAAGAAATAACATTTATTTACAATAACATATATATACAACAGCAGCAGCAACTTCTCTTGTTGCTCACTCCTCTTTCTCTCTCTGGGTCCAAACTGGCCAACTCTATTTATGCAGGGAGTCTGCTTATGATTTCTCCGCCCCCCCTCATTGGGGAAGCTCATACTCCCACAGGATTGTGGGATTGTCATTAGTTCCCAGCCAATGGTAAGCAGGCAGGTTTAACATCCCTCCCCCCCAAAGTCCAAGGAATCCACCGAAGACCCTGGCGAAGGAGGGCATCGGACTTGTTTTGCCGCAGGCTGGACCACCATTTGCCCGAGGCGCTGGATCGGGCAGCATGTAACGAGATGGAGACTGGCGTAACGGTTGTACATCCATGGCCGTGGGCCAAGGATCCCCCTCGAGGTGTCTTGTGTCTCCATCTCAGAGTCAGAGTCTGCTGCCTCAGTCATCTCGCGTATTATCTCCACGCGGTTCTGTCACGACCTGGCGCAGGCTTTGAGTGAGGCACCGAGGACGATTGTGAGAATACTTTCCATTGTGTCTGGTCTCTGCGGCTGTAGAATGAGCTCCTGGGGCGGGGAATCTTTGGAAGGGATAGTCTTTCTGGATCCGAACATGGTCAACATGTTTGCGCTGGAGACGCCTCTGGGCTTGTAGCTGGTAAGAGATAGGACCCGTTTGGCGAAAGATTACGCCAGGGACCCACTGGGCACCACCAGCAAAATTCCGAACGAACACTGGGTCACCGGGCGTAAACTGCCGAATCGGCCGATGCTGAGAAAAAACCATGTCCCTGCCGTTCTTGTGTGGGGTGTACTTTTGCGCCAATGTCTGGGAAAACCATGCTAAGGTGGGTGCGAAGTCTCCGGTTCATTAGGAGTTCTGCGGAGCTACCCCAGTCACCGCATGGGGGTGGTCCTATATGAAAACAAAAACTGAGCCAGTCTCGTGTCCATCGACCCGGAAGACTGCTTCTTGAGGCCTCGTTTGAATGTCAGCACTGCGCGCTCCACCAACCCGTTTGAAGCCGGGTGGTAAGGGGCAGTGCGGATATGGCGTATGCCGTTCATCTTCATGAACCTCGAAAACTCCTCACTTGTGAACGGAGTGCCATTGTCCGTGACCAGCACCTCGGGGAGGCCATGCGTACTGAAAGACAAATGCATCTTCTCGATTGTTGCGCAGGACGTTGTGCCTCCCATCTTATGCACCTCTAGCCGTTTAGACTGGGCGTCGATTAATAGCAGGAACATGGATCCTTGAAAAGGGCCAGCGCAATCCGCATGCAAGCGCGCCCAAGGCCGCCCTGGCCATTCCCAGTGATGTAGGGGCGCGGCCGGCGGAAGCTTCTGATGCTCCTGGCAAATGGAGCAGTTTTGGGTCACCTTCTCAATGTCAGTGTCAAGGCCTGGCCACCAGACATAACTCTGGGCCAATATTTTCATTTTGGTCACACCTGGATGCCCATTGTGCAAGTCTCTCAGTATCAGCTCCTGTCCTTTTTCCGGGACAATCACACGCGTCCCCCATAAAAGGATGCCGTCTTCCACGCTGAATTTGGACAGCTTGGAGGAAAATGCCCGCAACTCGCCTGGGAGCTGTCTATGCTGCCCACCATACAGGACTATGTGCCGAACCTTTGACAGGACTGGCTCCGTCTGGGTCCACTCACGGATCTGTGATGCCATGACAGGCAAGGTGTCCATAAAATTTAAGGTTGCAACCACCTCACCGGTCGTGGGGGTCGACATGTGGCTGGTCGATAAAGGCATTCGGCTCAGTGTGTCAGCATTCCCTATCTGGCTTCCTGGTTTGTGCTCCAGAGAATACTTGTATGCAGCGAGCAACAAAGCCCAGCGCTGGATCCGTGCAGAAGCAATGGGCGGTATTGGGTTATCCTCTCTGAAAAGTCCCAGCAGAGGCTTATGATCGGTCACGATAGTGAAGTGGCGGCCATATACGTACTGGTGGAAACGTTTCACCGCAAAGACCACTGCCAGGCCCTCCTCCTCGATCTGTGCGTACTTTTTTTTCCGCTGCAGTCAATGTGCGGGAGGCGAAAGCTATTCGGCTGCTCGGCCCTGTTCTCCATCTTGTGGGACATGACAGCCCCAATACCATACGGGGATGCATCACGTGTGACGAGCAAAGGCTTTCCAGGATCATAGTGGGCTTGTAACCCAGACGACGACAATTGTTGTTTTACCCGCCGGAAAGCGGTTTCTGCGGCTGACCCCAAACCCAGGTGTGATTCTTCTTTAGCAGAAGGTGCAACGTAGTTGCCAGATTGGGGAGGAACTTTCCGTAATAGTTACGAGGCCGAGAAACGAACGAAGATGCGAAGTGTCAGTCGGGGCAGGGGCCTGTTGAATCGCACACACCTTCTCTGCGACGGGGTGCAAACCTTCGCGGTCCACCCGTAACCCAGTAACCCACTTAACCTTTTGGACACTAAGGGACAATTTAGCGTGGCCAATCCACCTAACCTACACATCCATCCTCGTCACCAGTTTTGTTAGGGCCACGAAGAATCCAGCACGAGTTTTCAGGATACAAAGAAATAACATTTATTTACAATAACATATATATACAACAGCAGCAGCAACTTCCCTTGTTGCTCACTCCTCTCTCTCTCTCTGGTTCCAAACTGGCCAGCTCTATTTATGCAGTGAGTCTGCTAATGATTTCTCTGCCCCCCTCATTGGGGAAGCTCATAGTCCCACAGGATTGTGGGATTGTCATTAGTCCCCAGCCAATGGTAAGCAGGAAGGTTTTAACACACAGCAAAAATTTTTATCAATTACAAACAAAGATACCCCACAGCTACAGTAATCTATAAATAACACTTAATTAATTCCCCCTTTTACTGTTCCAATTCAAAAACAAAATTCCATAATCCAAAACCCCTTTTCAAGGGCATGGTCCAACATTCTGCATTCTTACTTGAATAAGACTGGCTTTCACTGAGATTCTGACCCCGTCTCACTAGCAGGTTTAAACCCTGCCGGAAAGCAAAATATATCTTAGAAGCCACCACCAAGGTGATTTTTACTGGAACAAATATTTAAAATAAAACTAGAGAGAGACAGGCCAAAACACTTCTTTTGCCTGTCTGAGTCCGCAGCAGTCAAATCTGAAAGTGAAAGTAAAAACAGCTCACAGAGCCACAGCCCAGCTCCACCCACACAATGACATCACCAAAGTCATGTGATAAGACAAAACCCTTTCTTAAAGGGACACGTGTGTATGTTTGGTTGGGGGAAAAGAGAGTTTCCATATTTCCACTTGCTTAACTTTTATAAGTAAGCTTTCTTTTGAACCACATCTCTTTTAACAAAATAGTCACTCAACAATATATTTTAATATATTTAAAATTGAGAAACAAACTACTTATGAGCAATAAACATGCATGTCTCTTGTGTTTACATAGTACTAAAATGGTTGATATGTGTGTATTTGTGTGTACGTTGTGTGTGTGTGACTGTGCACACCAAGTGTACACTTTAGTGCCAGCCCATTTGAAGGGCGGAATTTAGAGTTCCCACCAGTAGGAGAACCCTGTGTCATTTTTCTCCAGGAGGCTGATACAATTAATAAATAAAACAGAAAATGCTGGAAAAACTCCGCAGATCTGGCATAACCTGCGGAGAGAGAAACAGAGTTAATGTTTTGAGTATTTATGTTCTTCTTTAGAGCTGAAGTGAGGTAGAAATGTGATGAGCTAAAGTGGAGGTGGAGCAAGTGCAGCAAATGGAAGGCCAGAGATAGGTGGGAAATCAGGTTGGGGTCATGCTTGCGGACTGATCAAAGGTATTCTGCGAAGCAGTCACCCAGTCTGCGTTTAGTATTCCCAATGCAAAACAGTCTGCATTGTGAGCAGTGAGTACAGTAGACAAAATTGAAGGAGATGCAGTGTCACCTGAAAGGTGTGTTTGTGGCTTTGTTGAAAGCTCCATTTTGGAAGGCAGCATCATCAGAACACTATTATAGTGTTTTCAAACTTTTTTTTCTCGGGACCCATTTTTGCGAACCTTTGGGTCCTATGCTGACCGCCTTCGCAACTGACCTTGGTGACAAACGCAACGTTAGCTTACTTTTAATGCAAAAGGAGCCTGTTTGGTCCTCACAATCTCACTTGAATCAAGTTCAAAGGAGAAGAGGGCACTGCGTAAATCAGGTACAGACTTCAACCAGTTCCTTTGTGCCGTCTTCATCTTTACGAAAATGAAAAATCCAATCTCGCACATGTAGGTCGTCGTGAAGGGCAATATCAACCAAATTAGTGTTTTACCCAGCACTAGATACTCCTGGGAGATGCTGCACCAGAATGCTGACAGCTTCAGGGACTTTTGCTCTGATTTTAATGTGGTATTACAGGTCAGCTATAGCAGCGTAGTCCTTTAATTTGGAGTCAGCTTGAAGTTAATAACTGAATCTGGGTCTCAACCACAAAAGGATTTTTTAGCCACCACTTCTCTTTCAATATCCGAAACTTCTCTCATTTGTCAGTAATTCCCTGCATATAACATACATTGGCTTTGCATCCTTATTTGCATGAGCACAATTGACAAAACCAGACCTCAAGAAATCATCTTCTCCTTTGTTCCCAAGTTAAGTTTCTTCTTTATAGGCTGTTCACCAGAGGCCCCAGAGTTCTGCGCAGAGCAAACACTAGCACTGCTCTGTCCTGACCTGGACCCGCCTGAGCAGCTCTCTCTAACAGATTCTGTTGTGAGATCTTGTCGAAGAGGTAAACTGCCTATTTGAGTCTCTGACCGTCTCTTACTTTTAAGAAACTCATTCATCTTCAGTTTAATTGCTTGGCAGCAGCTGGAAAATGGAAGCAACACTGCACTGTGATTTGGTGCCAAAAGCATGAACCTGGAAGGTGCTTAATGTCAAGTGTGTATGCAGGGCATGTGACTTGCTCTCCGCTGCTGCTTCTGGCTGGAAAACTCCACGCAGCCTCATTTATTTTCATTTAAAAGGCGAAAGATTTATACGATCTGAAGAGAAACCACAGTGTTTTATTTTCATTTAAAAGGTGGCAGCGGCTGCCATTCTTTTTTTTTGTTTGCAATAATATTTTATTTTAGACAGGTAGGTACCAGAGATCCCAACATAATCAATACCAAGAGCACTATCACAATCTATATTAAAAATTCATTATTTTTCAGAATGCAATTTCATAGCAATTAATGTCACAATGCAGAAATTCAGTTCACGTCAAAATGCAAAAATGCTAAATTTCTTCAAGATAGCAATTTCAAGTCACGACATATAAGTTTAACGCTCTGAAAGGTACAACTGAAGCCTGCATTCTCCAAACATTATGGGCGGGATTGTTCGCCAGCGTGATTCTCCGTTTTGCCGGTGCCTGGGGGTTTCCTGACGCGTGGGACTGCCCCACAATGGGAAACCTCATTGACCGGACGGCCTAATGGAGATTCCCGCCAGTGGGTCAGAGGAGAAATGTGGCATGGCGGGGCGGAGAATCCCGCACCATGTTCTCCTGCACGAATGTCAAAATGAGCTGTTGACTTTTCAGGGTTTCTGTCGTTTTACACCAAAGTTCGGTTTATATCACAGTAGAGCCAGGCACTAGTTTTCACTTCAGATACTAAAATAAAATGTAAAAGCCATGGACACAATTCCTGAGAATAACCACGTTGACTGTCATTTCCGAACCCGGGGAACGGACATTCGTGTTTCTCTCCCCTCTCCACCGGAGCCACTGCCATTCTCAATGTAAAAGATGTGGTGGTATGATTAACATAGCTGCCTGCCATTGGTGCAGAACACCGGCTTACCATTGGCCCTGGTTGGTCATGTGCCTCTCGACCGATTGGTTGAGACCAGTCATGTGACGGCTCCCCGATTGGTCAAAAGGCTGAGTTAAACCCGCCTCCAGGGCGGGGTATAAATACCCAGTACGCCCGGCGGTCGTCCATTACTGTAGTCGACCGCAGGGCTAACATCTAGCTTATTAAAGCCTTACGTTTGTACAGCAACTCGCCTCGTGTTCAATTGGTGGTATATCAAAAGATAGTCGTGGCTGTTCTGCGCTTGTCCAACAATCGGGACTACCGCAGGAACGGCGTGAACTGCGACCCTCCCGACACCCGCTTGCAACCCAGTCACGGGTGGCGACCCTGACTTTGAAAACCCTGCTGTAATAGAGACAGAGGAACTGGGAGAATGGGATGGAGTCCTTCCAGGAAGCAGGGTGTCATAGCTGTAGTCGATGTAACTGTGGACTTCAGTGGGCTTGCAATGAATATTTGTAGACAGTTGATTACCAAAAATGAAGACTGAGAAGTCAAGGAAGAGAAGTGTTAGAGATAGATCATGTGAAAGTGAGAGAGGGGTGGAAATTGAAAGCAAAATCAATAAAGTTTTCCAGGTCCACATGATAGCATGAAGCAGCACCAATACAGTCACCCAAGTACCGGAAAAATAATTGTCAGAGAGGGCCTGGGTGGGACTGGAACAAGGAATGTTCCACATACCATGGAAAAGAGGCATAACTGGGACCCGTGTGGGTACCCGTAGCCACACCTTTACCTGGAGGAAGTGAGACAAGTTAAAGGACAAATTAAAAACAAATTACTGCGGATACTGGAATCTGAAACCAAAAAGAAAATGCTGGAAAATCTCAGCATGTCTGGCAGCATCTGAAGGGAAAGAAAAGAGCTAACATTTCGAGTCCAGATGACTCTTTGTCAAAGCTGAAGGAGAAACTGTTCAGTGAGAGAACAAGATTATCCAAGGCTGATGAGAGTAGTCCCCTTTGATGAGAGTAGTCCTAGAAGGGGTTGTTCGGGTTTCTGTTTAAGGAAGAAGTCGAGCTGTTGGGGAATGGATATTGAGAGGGATTTTATGTGATTAGGGCCAGGAAACTGGAAATTGATATGATGTAGGGCGTCAGAGGAATCATGAATGTTGGTGGGAAGAGACTGGACAAGGGGAGAGAATGGAGTCAAGGTGGGAAGAAATTGTTTCAGTGGGGCAGGAACAAGCTAACCTTAGTCCATAATGATTGAAGACATTGCAAAACATTTCAGAGTCAACAGGGCATTGCATCTTCCACCATATCAGAATCCAAATGTTATCTATTCCAAAAAACATAATATGGTTATCAGTTAAAAGGCACCAAAACAGTCCTAATAGTTAGATGACCTACTTAAACCACCTGTGTTTGATGTCTGGAATGTTAAGGCTCCCCCTCCCCTTTGGGATGGTTGGGGGTTGACCTGAAGTTGGTAGTTTGAGTGGCAGGGTAAGTAGCAGATATTAACTTCCGGATTGCAGCACCATGTGTGGCCAATTGAGATCCTTAAGGCTAATTAATGGCCACTTAAATTGACACCACTTTCCATTGCTGCTGGTAAAATATGTCTGATCAGCATCTCCAATGACACGATTGCCCATAAATGAAGGCGGCCTCCTGGGGGGAGGAGGAGGGGGGGTTCTCAGTGTGGAAGGAGAGTCCATCCTGATTGGGCCCAAACTCAAAAACCTCCCCTGCCCTCCCGATTGAGATCCCCCCATCCTTGTTTGTTTTATCTGGTGATCCCTGACCTCACTGAGTTATACCTCATGTTATTAAATGGCTGATAACTCTTGGAAGTGAAGTGGGGGGGGAGGGCATCCTGCCATAGAGGGCAGAATGCGAGGTCCCAGGTTTGATCCCGGCTCTGGGTCACTGTCCGTGTGGAGTTTGCACATTCTCCCCGTGTTTGCGTGGGTTTCGCCCCCACAACCTAAAGATGTGCGGGGTAGGTGGATTGGCCACGCTAATTAGAATTAATGAATTGAATTAATGAAATGAATTAGAAAAAATGAATTGGGTACTCTAAATTTATAAAAACAAAAGAGAAAAAATATATCTATTGTGGCTTCCAGGGCCGTCGGAGGCGGGATTGATTTCCACCGGTGACAGGGCTACTATCTCTGCATAAATCCTGGCACATATATTGAGTTTATCAGATCATCTTTACCAATTATGAAACCAGCATTTAACTTATTATTCATCTGTTATAGTTTTGTCATTTATTGCCATTCTGTAGCAGTCCAAATGGATTCAAGGAGAATGAGGGGTCGGTAAGGGGGTTAAAATGGGGAAGGTGGGACATAGGGGGCTGGATTCTCCGAGCCTCCACGCCGAAATCGCGTTCGGCACGGAGGCTTAGAATGGCAGTTTACCCTGAAATCGCTCATGCACGATCCACGGGCTGCTGCTCGGGGGCCATTGACAGAGGCCTGCCCCTGCGATTCTACGCGCAAAGCTGACCGAGTTCCCGACGCGTGGTTCTAACCACGTATCGACTGACGGAAACCTCGGGTGGCGGCTACGGACTCAGTCCACGGTTGCCCTGGCGTGGGGGGATCAATCATGGGGGGGGGGGGGGGCCTCATCATAGATCATAGAATTTACAGTGCAGAAGGAGGCCATTCGGCCCATCGAGTCTGCACCGGCTCCTGGAAGAGCACCCTACCCAAGGTTAACACCTCCACCCTATCCCCATAACCCAGTAACCCCACCCAACACTAAGGGCAATTTTGGACACTAAGAGCAATTTATCATGGCCAATCCACCTAACCTGCACATCTTTGGACTGTGGGAGGAACCGGAGAACCCGGAGGAAACCCATGCACACACGTGGAGGATGTGCAGACTCCGCCACAGACAGTGACCCAAGCCGGAATCGAACCTGGGACCCTGGAGCTGTGAAGCGATTGTGCTATCCACAATGCTACCGTGCTGCCCTCATGGACGGCCAGGGGAGCGATCAGGCAACACGGATCCGTGGGGGGGGCCCTACATTTTTGATGATGCTCCGTGGTCCGAGTACGCTGCGCACGCATGGACTCCCAACTGGAAGTGTGGGGCCCCGGATCCGCAGCCAGAGTTGCGAGAAGCACTCTGGGGCCCTGCCAGCTCCCTGCAGGTTGGAGAATTGCTCAGGACTTTCTTAAGGAAGTCCAAAGTGAAATGCCAGCGTTATTACGCTGGCGTGGTGACATAGCCTCATTTTTGGAGAATCCAGCCCAGGGTGTTTTAGCCGGGCTTTGGAGGATTGTGGTTTTTATTGGGATGATGTGTCGTTCTTCTGATATTCTGTATTATGTGATATATGTTAAATGCCTTGAATAAAAGTATTTTTAAAAACTCTATGGGTGCATACTCAAATGTAACAAATGAAGGACATTTTTAGGCTTGCTGTTCTACTAATTAAAAAGAACTGACAGAATACCCCATTAAAATAGCAGAGATTGCAATTTGTAGCAAATATACGAAGTGTCTTCAATTTTCAGGCTCTGATGAAGTTTTGGCAGCAAGATTTAAAATAATCTTGGTGTGACAGAAAGCTCAATAACCAGAGAATATGGATTTAAGATAATTGGGAAAAGGTGAGATGAGGATTTTCATTATGCAGTGGGTTACTGCGATTTAGAATGCACTGCTTGAATGGGTGATAGAAGCAAGTTCAACAATTCCTGGATTTTGCCGTGGTAATAACAGTGAGATTGTCAATGCTCACTGTTATTGGTAAAACTAACAGCAACTCCTGTCATCCACACATGGTGCTACAATCCAGAAGTCACTTTCAGTGATATTCTGTTCTCGGGCTGCATGGTTTGCAATCTTTGCAAAAGGAATCAACACAGACATCATCCCACAACCTGAATTTAAACTAATTGTCCACTATTCTCAATCTAAGGAAGTTTTTTGAGGCCTATTCAATCATGCACAACTGAGCTTTTAATGGTATAGTCAGTGATTATTGTTTTTTTTTGCTCCTTCATGCCTTTCCCTTATTCCATGTGTCTGTCTGTGAGTAGGATGGTGTAGAAGAACATATGGTGGAATGGTGCATGAGTGGCAGATGAAATTTAATGTAGAGAAGTGTCAAGTTATTCATTTTAATAGGAAGAATGGCGAGAGACAACAGGCAGGATTCTCTGTTCCAGAAAATGCTTCCGCCAGCAGAGAAATCAGAACATTTCACGCTGCTCTTCGGAGTGCTGGGGAGGCCTGATTTCATCTATGCAAATTGGCTACCACACTGCCCACGTGCACCCCATTCGAGTCCTGATTTCCCAGGCATGTGATTCGCTGGGGTTGGGAATCCCTTTGAAAGGCTGACAAACTGGAGTAGCTTTTAAGCGCATCAGTCACCCCAGACTCTCATTCCAGTCAAGAAGATGGCTGCTAAATACTTGCACCTTGCTTCCTTGATGTGAACATCCACAGGATGTTGGATGCCGCTGAGGAGAGGAGGGACACAATCTTTCCTAGGGTGGGGCAGAGACACTAGCCAGCTGCTATGAATAAAGCCTGGGATGAGGTGGCAGATGCAGTGAGTGCTTGCAGCCTCACCAAGAGGACCAGCATGAAATACAGGAAGAAGATGAACAACCTTCTTCGAGAAGTTCGGGTAAGTAATCACATATATGACACTGGCATCACTCTTGTCCTTAATCCCTGACATCTATCCCAGAACCCTTATATGACCCCCCACCTCCCCAGAACCTCCAACACATAGCCTGCCCTGTTTTGCCAGGCACCTTGCCAACATATGCCACCAGCTAGAACCCCCCCCCCCCCCCCCCCCCCTCCCCTTCTCCATTATGGCGTGCTGACATTTCACTATGTCCTTTCTGTGTCCTCAAGGATAGAGCAAGCCACAATTGAAGGCAGTGTCAGAAGACGGGAGGCGGCATGCCAGACATATGAGTCCACATCCCCTTTGAAGAAAGGGTTATGGACTTCGCAGAGGGGGCCGAGAGGAGTGATCCGTTGCTGACATGGATTTTGGCATGCAACCGCAGACGTGAGTCCAATGCATTTTTATCCACATGGCCTACCTAAATGAGTCTTTCATCTCCCACAGTCACTGCCCTTCCCAACGGCTGACCCCCATGTCTTGCAGGATTTACATCAGATGAGGCTGGTCCATCTGGAGTTGCAGACCTCCCTTCGGCCCTCCGAACACCTGGAGCAGACCCCAGGGAAGACACCAACATCATTGCACTGTCTTCATCAACATTATCATCAACAGAGACTATCACCTTGGTGGCTCCTGGGTCACACACATGCAGCAGCACATCAGGTGGCAGAAAATCCAGCAGCCTGGGCATTTTGGTGGGCTTGGTCCAGGGTAAAGTGGATGTAAGTAGCTGCCCGGGCACAGAGGGCATGTGTCACATCTCGGATGTACCTGTATGCAGATGTTTGCAAAATCCCGCACATATCCTTGCTCAAGGGCGAATTATACAGTAAATGGCAGATCGCTTCTAAGTATTGACAGGCAAAGAGATCTGGTCATACAGATCCACAGATCGCAAAGTGGCAATGCAGGTGGATAAGGTAGTCAAAATGCATACAGCATGCTTGCCTTCATCAGTCAGGGCATTGACCATAAAAATTGGCAAGTCACGCTGCAGCTGCACTGAACCTGAGGCTACATTTGGAATATTGCAAACAATTCTGATCGTCACACTGCCAGAAGGATGCAGATGCTTTGGAGAGGGTACAGGTTTTACAGGATGTTGCCTGGTCAGGAGGGTATTAGCTCTGAGGAAAGGTTGGATAAACATTGTTTTCACTGGAACTATGGAGGTTGAGGGCATGGACATAGTGGATAGTCAAACGCTTTTTCCCAGAGTGGAAAAGTCAATTACGAGGGGACATAGGTTTGAGGTGCGAGGGGGAAAATGTTTAGAGGAGATGTGTGAGGCAAATTTTTTACAGAGCGTGGTGAGTACCTGGAACACACTGCCGGGGGAGGTTGTGGGAGCAGATACTATAGTGACGTTTTAAACATATCTTGACAAATACATGAATAGGTTGGAAATAGAGGGATAAAGTCCCCGGAAATGCAGAAGGTTTCAGTTTAAATGAACATCATGATTGCCGCAGGCTTGGAGGACCGGAGATCCTATTCCTGTGCTGTACTGTTCCTTGTTCTTGAGCCCTGGAACAAGGCTTAGAAATTGGGGGCAGCTGTCAACCTGACGGCGACCAGGAGTGAGTGTCCTCTTCCTACTCCCTGCAGTGCCAGATTCGCTACACTACCATGTGGCAGGTAGAACACTGCTTGGTGAGGTGGAGGTGACAGAGCCATACGTGGTCCAGCAGCTCTTTGAAGGATGCGCGCCGACCGTAGAAACGTGGCCTGATGTAAAAAAGGTTCTTGCCTCCTTGCTCTCGTTGCCATGGCACCAGGACCTCATTTTTAAATACTTGCACCAAGTCATGTCCACATCGCTCCCGGCTAGAAGGGGTAGAGCATATTGTGGGGGGCCTCCCGCCCCGACAAACCCCCCCCCCCCTTCTTGGGATCTGGAATGTTGATCTTAGTGGTGGGGAACAGAGAATCTAGCTAACATAAGATAAAATGTACAATTCTAAAATGGGTGCAGAAACAGAGGACCTGGGTGTATATGTGCATCAGTCATTGAAGGTGGCAGGACAGGTTGAGAGATTAATAAAGATTGCTAGGCTTTATAATAGGTTCATTGTGCATTAAAGCAAAGAAAGTTATGTTAAGCTTATATGGAGCACTGGTCAAGCTCAGTTGGAGTATTGTACATTTTCTGGGTGTCACACTTTAGGAATGATATGAAAGCATTGGAGAGGTGCAGTAAAGATTCATGAGAATGGTCCCAGGATGAGAAACTTTTCCTACGTTGACAGATTGGAGAAGTTGGTACTGTTTTCTTTGGAGAAGAAAAGGTTTTGAGAGGAGATTGATTTTAAATGATGAAGGTTCTGGACAGAGTGGATAGGGAGGAATTGCTCCCATTGTGAAGGATTAAAACCAGAGAGCAGAGTTAAGGTAATTGGCAAAAGAATCAATGACGACATGTAGAAAACATTTTCATGCAGCGAGTGGTTAGGTCTGGAATGCAGTGCCTGAGATTGTGGTGGAGGCAGGGCCAGTTGACATTTTTAACATATCTGACAAGGAAAAATATGCAGGGCTACAGTGAGAAGCAGGGGAATGGCACTAGGTAAATTGCCTTCTGGAGATTTATCGTGACAGTATGTTACAAAGAAAAGTACAGCACAGGAAAGGCCCTTCGGCCCTCCAAGCCTGACTGACCATGCTGCCCGTCTAAGCTAAAATCTTTTACACTTCCGGGGTCCATATCCCTCTATTCCCATCCTATTTCATGTATTTGTCAAGATGCCCTTTAACGTCACTATCATCCCAGCTTCCACCACCTCCTCTGGCAGCGAGTTCCAGGCACCCAATACCCTCTGTGCAAAACACTTAGCTCGTACATCTCCTCTAAACCTTGCTCCTCGCACCTTAAACCTATGCCCCATAGCAATTGACCCCTCTATCCTGGGAAAAAGTCTCTGAATATCCACTCTATCTATGTCCCTTATAATCTTTGTAGACCTCTATCAGGTCGCCCCTTAACTTCCTTCGTTCAGTGAGAACAAACCAAGTTTATTCAACCTCTCCTCATAGCTAATGCCCTCCATTACCAGGCAATATCCTGGTAAATCTCTTCTACACCCTCTCTAAAGCCTCCACATCCTTCTGGTTGTGTGGTGACCAGAATTGAACACTATACTCCAAGTACGACCTAACTAAGGTTCTATACAGCTGCAACACGACT
This sequence comes from Scyliorhinus canicula, assembly GCF_902713615.1. NCBI lineage: Eukaryota > Metazoa > Chordata > Chondrichthyes > Carcharhiniformes > Scyliorhinidae > Scyliorhinus > Scyliorhinus canicula. The sequence continues at coordinate 19,557,928 of NC_052155.1, forward strand.
TGCCATTTTTATACTCAATGCCCGGCCAATGAAGGCAAGCATGCCGTATGCCTTCATGACTATCTTCTCCACCTGTGTTGCTCTTTCAGTGATCTGTGGACCTGTACACCAAGATTTATCTGACTGTCAATATTCTTGAAGGTTCACTGTATATTCCCTACCTGTATTGGACCTTCCAAAATGCATTACCTCACATTTGTCCGGATTAAACCTCCATCTGCCATCTCGCTACAAGTATCCAAACAATCTAAATCCTGCTGTATCCTCTGACAGTTCGTCATCGCTATCCGCAATTCCACAACCTTTGTGTCTTCTGCAATATACTTTATAGCACAGAAAACGGACCGTTTGGCCCAGCTCACTTATGCTGCTATTTTTATGCATTACACGAGCCTCCCCTTTATCTAACTCAATCAAAATATCTTCCTATTCAATGGCAACAATTTGCATTGAAAAAGTGCCGGTAGCATTTTAAATATGCTAAGGCACTTCAGAGGAAAGTTATGGAACAAAATTTCACACCAAGCCACATAATGAGATATTAGGGAAAATGACTAAAAGCTTGTACAAAGCGATAGGTTTGATGGAGTGTCTTAAGGAAGAACGAGAGAGGTTTAGGGATTGAATTCCAGAGCTTATGGCCTCAGCAGCTGAAGCCACGACTACCATTGGTGGAGCAATTGAAATCTGAGATGCTCAACAGGCCAGAATTGAAGGCAGATATTACAGGAGTTTGTCAAGCTGGAGAAGGGTATAGAAATTGGGAGAAGTGATACCATGAGGGATTTGAAAATAAGGATGAGAATTTTAAAATCCAGGCGTTACTCAGTAGGGGCCAATATATGTCAATAAGCAGAGAGCTAATGGATTAACAGGACTTGACGTGAGTTAGGATATGTGTAGCATAGTTTCGGATGAGTTAGGCTTATGGACCGCTGAAGATGAGACGTCTGGCTATGTACTTGTCTAACTTTAAATGCATAGTATTATTCCCCTCAATTAATCCCTGTGTAATGAGATTAACTTTCTTAGCACTCTCGGACTAAAGTAGTTTAACTTGAATGGCCTACTGGATTTATTGGTGACCATCATATTTATGGCCCCAGTTTTGGATCTTAGAATCATCTTCTCTATGCCTACCCTCTCACATCTCTTCATAATTGTAAATACTTCAATTAGGTCACCCCTCAACTTTATTTTCTAGAGAATAGAAACCTAGACTGTTCAGTCTTTCCTAAAAGAATCTTTAATTTTGGCATCATCCTTTAAAATCTTTTTTGCACCTTCTCCAGTTCCTTTTTGTATTCTTTGGTTACTTTACATTTGCCATGGTATATGAAGATTTGTAAATACATGGAATTGATTCCACATGTTATACTTGGGAGTGGTCTTCCAGTCTGGAATAAGCAAGGCCTGCGGAATTGGCAAAGTAGGCTTCAACATGCTGAGTGCTAAGGTCCTAATTCTTTCAGTTTTAGAGGGCAGTTCTACATATGAGGGAAGGTGTTATTGAACTCTACAAAGTTATTGCCGTACTGTGATAGATCAAAGAACAGTACAGCATAGGAACAGGCCCTACAGCCCTCCAAGCCCACGCCAATCATGATGCCTGTCTAAACCAAAACCGTCTGCACTTCAGGGTTTGTAACCCTCTATATTTCCCAACCTATTCATGTATTTGTAAAGATGCCTCTTAAACATTGCTATAGTACCTGCTTCCACCACCTCTCCTGACAGCAAGTTTCAGGCACTTAACACCACTCTGTAGAAAAAAAAACCTGCCTCGCACATCTCCTCTAAATTTGCCTCTCACACTTCAAGCTATGTCCCCAGGTAATTGAGTTTTTTACCCTGGGAGAACAGCATCTGACTATTCACTCTATCCATGCCACTCATATTTTGTAAATTTCTATAAGGTTGCCCCTCAACCCCCGCCGTTCCAATGGAAACCATCAAAGTTTATTTAACCTCTCCTCACCGCTCGTACCTCCAGACCGGGCAGCATCCTGGTAAACCTCTTCTGGACTATCTCCAAAGCCCACATCTTCCGGTAGTGTGATGACTAGAATTGGACCACAATATTTGAAATGTGGCCTAACTAAGATACTGTACAGATGCAACATGACTTGCCAATTTCTATACTCAATGCCCCGACCGATGAAGGAAAGCATGCCGTATGCCTTCTTGACTACCTTATCCACCTACGTTGCTACTTTCAGTGATCTGTGGACCTGTACACCCAGATCTCTTTGCTTGTCAATATTCGCAAGGGTTCTGCCATTTATTGTATATTTCCCACCTGTATTAGATCTTCCAAAATGCATTACCTCACATTTGTCCTGATTAAACTCCATCTGCCATTTTGCCACCCAAGTCTCAACCGATCTAAATCTGCTGAATCCTCTGACAATTCTCATCACAATCCATAACTCCACCACCCTTTGTGCTGTCCGCAAACTTACCATTCAGACCACCAGTTACATTTTCTTCCAAATCATATATATATACAAATAACAGCACTGATCCCTACGGAACACCACTAGTCACAGCCCTCCATTGAGAAAAGCATCCTTCCTCTGCTACCCTCTTATCCCCTGTGACCCCACCTTTTGTACTGGTCTGCCATAAGAGACCTTGTCAAAGACTTTATTGAAGTCCATGTAGATAACATCCACTGGCCTTTCTTTGTCACTTCCTCAAAAAACTCAATCAAGTTAGTGAGGTATGACCTCCTCGTCACAAAACCATGCTATCTCTCACTAATAAGTCCATTTATTTCCAAATGGGTGTAAATCCTGTCCCGAAGAATCCTCTCCGATAATTTCCCTACCACTAACATAGGGCTCACTGGTCTGTAATTTCCTGGATTATCCTTGCTACTCTCCTTAAACAAAGGAACAACATTGGCTATTGTCCAGGCCTCTTGGACCACACCTGCAGCCAATGAGGATACGATTTCTGTCAAGGCCCCGCAATTTCCTCCCTTGTCTCCCTCAGTATTCGGTGGTAGATCCCATCAGGCCCTGGGAACTCACCCAATACTTCCTTTTTGATATCAACATGATCCAGATCACCTATAGACTAATCCCTAGATCCAATTCCTTCTCTTTGGGTGAATACTGATGCAAAGTTCTCATTTAGTACCTCACCCATTTTCTCTGGCCCCGCTTAGAACTCCTGTAGACTCTGGTTGAATGCCTTCAAATAGTTGCTTCAACTCGGTTGGTTCAGCCTCTTCCTTGTCTTCAGTCAAGACAGCTCGGCTTTAAAATATTAGGACTCTCTCTTAAACAATCTTACTAGGAAAGAAAACTGCCTTTACTTATGATCTTAAAAAAAAAAGGGTTGTCAGATCAGTCTTCAACTCTTTTCTCCAAAAGCTTTTTCAAAATGTTCCACTCTCCCTTAATTCCACCCACAACACTGACATAATTTCACCAAGTTAATAAAGCAAAGTAACTTTCCAGAGACTGAAAGCACATTAACTCCCCAAGGAGTGCATTAGCCCAGACTGAAAAAACACATTGCCCTGTCAATTTCATCTTCTGACTGCTAAAAGTTCCCAAGACGTGCAAAACAATGTAATTGAGCGCCGGACGCGGTCAGGTAGGGGACGGCAGTCTCCAGCCCTCCCAAGACTCCCCCTTCTGACATGCTGCGTCTAGGTGTCAGCGGATGAAGCAGGGTGGCAAGGGTGCTTCGGCCTCAGGGTCCCCAGAGGATGCCCACCAGCGGCATCAATGGTCACAGGTTGCAGTAAGCAGCAGCTGCCTCCACCACGATGCATCCTGCGGACACACATAGATGTAGCGGGAGAGCATGGAGGGCAAAGCAGTTGGAGGATCAATTGAGAGGGCACGGGGGGGGGGGGGGGGGGGGGGGAACGGGTGCACCATTGGTAGGTAAGGACAGTGAGGGTTACTATTGTCCACCATTAAAACACGTTCCACTCTAGACATATGAAGCCTCTGTTACATTAATTGGTACTGCGGATGGGCCTGCACTCCACTCCCCCAGTCGCCTACCGACCTCCCTCCACCCCAGCCCTAGTGGTCCAAGATCTAGCACCCCCCTCCCAGCAGTTTATGGGTGTGAGTGCGCTGTCAGCAGACATACAGGAGTCACACTATGGCATAGATTAAGAAGCACCAGAGCTCAGCTTTCAGCGGGTTATCATCACCCTCCTGTCTTCCATATTGAGCTGCTGACAGTGCTGACACAGGCCCATCACCCTGGAGTGATGTCACACAGACCCTGGGAGAGTGGAACAGGGCGATATTTGTTCTCTCTGGGCTCGTCCTCCAGCCCCTTTTGGTCCAGCTCCCCTCCACCTCCAGCACATCACCCCACTGGTGTACTAGGTTAAGGAGTGCACAGCAGACCCACCGGGAACATTACTAGGACTGGGTGTAGGTTCCCTCCCATATCCACACACCCACCTCTGGTCACGAGGATGTCCCCATTGCTGAGGCCCAGTTTTTGGGTGTTTGATTGTTTGCTGCTGCCTCTGTGGTGTTGATGCCTCCAGTGTTCAGGGAAAGTGTCCAGGCCTCACAGTCTGATTGGGATTCTAGGCAGTAACACTCATTTGCGACATGGCATGTCTACCCATGGGAATCCACCTGGGAGCTGTGGAGTGCTCACATAACTAACATTTCCAGTTCCCTATTAGCAAAAGCCTTCATCTGTGCTGACAGAGGCCGCCACAGTCAGTGGAAGTTAAAGTGACCGTCACCATATTACCACGGACAGGGCTCTGTAATGGAGTGTTTGGTGGGATGGACAGTGAACAGCTGGAGTTGCCCTGGTATGGGTATACACTATACAGGGGGTCATGGTGTGTTGGACCTGAGGGCGCCAAGTCCATCAGCCTCAGGCCAGGGGCAAACACTTCCCACCAATGGCTCCCCACCCTGCCATGAGCACTGGGGCAGCAACCCCAGTACCCCTGGGCTGACCGATTGCGAAGATGGCCACTCACCACCTCCAATGCCCACAGCAGCAATTGCGCGAGCTTCACATTTTTAAATAGGTGTGCTAAAGGGCGCCTGCGTGACAGCTTGCTGGGGAGCGGTGGGTTAGATCACAAGAGGGTCCTTCCTGTTAATAAGATGGAGATTGGCTGTAATCAGTGCTTATTGGTTTCTCGCCACATCGCAGCAAGATCTGGATATTGCCAAAGGCAGCATGCGGATTAAATCAGAAAGTGATCATAGCCTGGCATGGTTCCCGATTTCTGCCTCTCATGCGCTCTAACCGGCTGTCGCGAATTCACACCTGCCGCAAAGTAGCTGTTAGATCGCGCCCATAAATTGTTTAATCTTTCTGACCTTGGAAAGTAAAGCTTCTATTTTTGTTTGTTTAAAAATTAATGGAATCTTGTGGGTTTATTCAATTAGCAAGTGTATTGAATCTCAAACTCTACCTGCTTTCAACAAAATGTTACTGGTCCCTTATTGAATCTTACAGTAAAAGTGCAGGTCCTGGTCGAGAATCGTAACAGGTTGAAGACTCGATAATGGTTCCACCATTCTGCCAGGGACTGAGATGAGATTCCATCCTTTATGCTTATATAATCTTTATTATTGTCACAACTAGGCTTACATTAACACTGTAATGAAGTAACTTTGAAAATCCCCTGGTCGTTACACTCTGGCGCATGTTCGGGTACACTGAGGGAGAATTCAGAATGTCCAATTCACCTAAGCACATCTTTTAGGACCTGGGAGGAAACTCCGCGGAGCACCTGGAGGAAATCCATGCATTTATTCTAGCAAAACTGTTCTTTTATAAGAATGAATTATAATTTAACTAGAAATAGTAAAGAGAGAAAAATAGTCACCCATGTTTACAATGTGGCTAAATCATGGTGACCAGCAAAAAATATTTCTTTATGGTGAATTAAGAAGTGTTCTATGGTTCTACACATTTGTTTTATTTTATAGGGTCAAATTTTATATAATTTGTGATGGGTCTAAAACAGCCAAATAATACAAATCATTGTTCACTATTATTACAGTACAAATTGGATTACAACCTCTGTCAACTACAAATTTACAATTAAATGGGAAAATCAGTAAATTGCTGACCAGATGCTCTACTCCTCCAGAAGCTTCACCATCCCAGTATCTCACTCAAAGACTTGTTATTGAAATATATGGAATGCCTTATCTTGCGGTAACTGTGTTCATTTCAGTTGATTTTGATGGCATGTGAGTCATACAAACATCTTTTGGGTGGAACATTCTTCTGCAACCGAATATTGTCCAGGTTTTGCTTTTCGATGTGGACTGCTTGAGTGTCTGAGGAGTCATGAATGGTGCTGAACATAGTGCAATCATTAGTGATATCTCGATACCTGACCTTGTAATGGAAGGAAGGTCACTGATGAAGCAGCTGAAGATCATTGAGCCCAGGACACTACCCTGAGGCACTCCTCCAGTGATGTCCCAGGACTGAGATGATTGACCTCCAACAACCATCTTCCTTTGTGCTAGATATGACTCTAATCAGCAGAGAATTTCCCCCCTGATTCCTATTGACTCCAGTTTTGCTAGGGCTCCTTGAAAATTCTCTTGATGTCAAGGGCAGTCACTCTCACCTTACTTCGCCTATTGTGTGTGCTGGCGGTTGCTGGCCTGTGGGAAATGCTGCCTGTGGGAAATGCATCATGGAACCCGGCTTCCACCGCTCTCAGTTTCAAAATTAGAAAGTTTCACCCGTTGGCATTTAAAGTAAACTTTTGCAAGATTTTATTCTCATTCCTTCAGATTTTAATTATTGTTGGGAGATTCAAAAGATAGAAAAATGTAAAGTTTAAAATTTCTGCCTATTTTATCTCTCTTAATCCATATTTCCTTCCCACTTTTAATTTATTTGATAAGCATGACTTGGCATTGAAATAAATATTTTACTTTCCATTTCCTGGTTCAGAATTTCGATATTTCAGTAAGATTGGTTAGAGAAATACACAGCTGCTGCTCTGCTCATATTGATTCCCTGCCCAGGGTGTGACATTGAAATACTTTCTTTTAAAAAAAAATATTTTTATTAAGGTATTTGCAAACTTTTTATAACAATAATAAAAAACAATAACATTAACATGGTAAAATAAACATTTCCCCACCCGACCCAATCTTCACAAACCTCAACTATCTAACACCTATCCACAAGCCCCCCCCCACCATCTTCAGAATGCTGCTTCTGCCGACATTTTAATTTTCCCCGAGAAAGTCGACGAACGGCTGCCAACCTCCGAGAGAACCCCAACATTGACCCTCTTAAGGAAAACTTTATTTTCTCAAGACTGAGAAACCCAGCCATGTCACTAACCCAGGTCTCTACACTCAGGGGCTTCGAGTCCCTCCACATTAAAAGGATCCGTCTCCGGGCTACCAGGGAGGCAAAGGCCAGGACGTCGGCCTCTTTCACTCCCTGAACTCCCGGATTCTTCTGGACACTCCAAAGATCACTACCTCTGGACTTGGCACCACCCGTGTTTCTAGCACCGTAGGACATTACCTTCGCAACCCCTGCCAAAACCCTCTGAGCTTTGGGCATGCCTAAAACATGTGGAATGGTTTGCTGGGGTTCCCCCGCACCTCGCACATCTATCTTCTACCCTAAAAAACTTGCTCATCCTGGCCGCCATCATGTGTGCCCGATGGACCACCTTAAATTGTATTAGACTAAGTCTGGCACATGATGAGGAGGAATTGACCCTGCTTAGGGCATCCGCCCATAGAGCTGCCACTAACTCGCTTAGCTCGTCCTCCCACTTGCCCTTAGGCTCCTCCACCAGCTCCTGGTAGATATCGGACACCTTCCCCTGCCCCACCAGATACCAGAAACCTACTCTATCCTGTATCCCCCATAGCGGCAGGAGCGGAAGGCCAACACCTGTTTCCTCAGGAAGTCTCGCCCTTGCAAATATCTAAAATCATTCCCTGGCGGCAGTTTAGAATTTAGAACATACAGCACAGAACAGGCCCTTCGACCCTCGATGTTGTGCCGAGCAATGATCACCCTACTCAAACTCACGTATCCACCCTATACCCGTAACCCAACAACTCCCCCTTAACCTTACTATTTTAGGACACTACGGGCAATTTAGCATGGCCAATCCACCTAACCCGCACATCTTGGATTGTGGGAGGAAACCGGAGCACCCGGAGGAAACCCACGCACACACGGGGAGGACGTGCAGACTCCGCACAGACAGTGACCCAGCCGGGAACCGAACCTGGGACCCTGGAGCTGTGAAGCATTGATGCTAACCACTATGCTACCGTGCTAAATTTAAATTTATCCTCCCGCAACCTTCAAGCTGGGAAAGCTCCCTCTATAAACAGATCCTCCTCCTTCTAATTCCTGCCCTCTGCCAGCTCTGGAACCCGCCATCCAGCCTGCCTGGTACAAACCTGTGGTTGTTACAAATCAGGGTCCAGACCGACGCATCCTCCACCTTCTTATACCTCCTCCATTGCCCCCAGATCCTCAGTGCAGCCACTACTACCGGACTTGTGCAGTATCGGGCCCGCGAGATGGCAGAGGTGCCGTTACAAATGATCCCAGACTGGTGCATTTACATGACGCCGCCTCCAACCGCTCCCATGCCGACCCCTCCCCCATTACCCACTTCCCATCATGGCTATATTAGCCGCCCAGTAGTAGTTGAAGATGTTCGGCAGGGCCAACCCCCCCCCCCCCCCCCCCCCCCCCCCCCCCCGACTACGCTCCAGCCACATTTTCTTCATCACCAGCGTGGTTTTATTCGCCCAAAGTCCGAAATGATCTTGTTCACCTGCTTGAAAAAGGCCTTAGGGATGAAGATGGGGAGGGACTGAAAGACAAATAGAAATCTGGGGAGGACCGTTATTTTCACGGTCTGTACCCTCCCCGCCAGTGATAACTCTTTAAGAGTCCCATCTCTTAAAGTCCCCTTCCATTTGCTCTACCAACCGGGATAGATTAAGCTTATGCAGTGCCTCCCATTTACAAGCCACCTGGATTCCCAGTAGCGAAAGCTCTTCCCTACCATTCTAAGCGGCAGCTCTCCCAGGCTCTCCGCCTGCCCTCTAGCCTGAATCACGAACATTTCGCTCTTCCCCATGTTCAATTTATACCCGAAACAACTGCCAAATTCCCCCAAGATCCGCATAACCTCCCCATCCCCTCCAATGGTATGAAATGTACCAAAGCAAATCGTCCGCGTAGAGCGAGACCCCGGTGCTTCCGCCCCCCCCCCCCCAAAACCAGCCCATGCCAGTTTCCTGAAGTTCTCTTATGACCATGGCCAGTGGCTCTATAGCTAGAGCAACCAGTAATGGGGAGAGGGAGCACCCTTGCCTTGTCCCTCGATGTAATTTAAAATACCCTAACCTCAGCCAGTTCGTACGCACGCTCGCATACAGGTGCCTGGTAGAGCAACCGCACCAGCCAATAAAGCCCGCACAAACCCAAATCTTTCCCAGCGCCTTGAAATCATCAACACAAATTTCGGACAAAGCCCACAGTGCAATGCACTGACGGGAGACCATTTTTGTTTGCCACACATTTTTTGAAATAGCAACCTTGATAACAAATAATAACATTACCACCTCTGTGAAATTATTATTTACAGAAAATCAATAAATAATGCAACAAGAACGTTGGATACAGTTCAAAACAGGTGCTGGATAGTCATTATTATTTCATTTTTTTAAAATAAATTTTAGATTAGCCAATTATTTTTCCAATTAAGGGGCAATTTAGCGTAGCCAATCCATCTACTCTGCACATTTTTGGGTTTGTGGGGGCGAAACCCACGCAGACACGGGGATAACGTGCAAACTCCACACGGACAGTGACCCAGAGCCGGGATCGAACCTGGGACCTCAGCGCCGTGAGGCGGTTGTGCTAACCACTAGGCCACCGTGCTACCCTGATTCATTATTATTCATGATTGGTTTTATAATTATCGTCCAGTTTCATTTAAATTGTACTCCCACTGCCTGATGACTTTTTGTTGGTCAAACAGAAGTTGAGACTCTGCTAGTTTCTTCTTCTCACTGACAAACAGACATCTTGTCAGCACATGGCATTCCAACTTAGCTGACTGCTGACAACTTTTACCCACCCAAACTAATTAGGTCAACTGGCAGGACCAGGAGTGTGTTTGTTTGGTTGGCTGCCAAGCATGAGACTGCTTGAGCTGTGAAGCTCATTCTTTACAGTTCAAGTGAGATCTTCCAGTTGTTCCACCGGGATCTTCCAGTCCCACCGATGGCACACTCCTGCCACAGGTTTCCTGGTGGCGTGGGGTGGAATTCAATGTGAAATGCCATTGACAGCGGCAAGACCAGAATATTGTGATGCTGGACAACGGTGGGCCGCCTCCCGCTATCGAGAATCATGCCGTAGGAGGTCAGAGAATCTCTCCCTGCATGTGCAAAATGGCAGTAGATGTGTTGAAGACTAACCCCCTTTTTGACTGAATTCAAACATTTAAAAATCCCTTTGCATTGTTGATGCTGTTCATAAATTCTGCATTATGAATTAAATAATATGGTTGTTGGGTATGCAAATTCGTTAAGAAAGAATAGTTCATAAATTCTGCTCCATCAGAGGAATTTTCACCATGGCCACTGATTTATTTTTGATGCACCTTTTGATTTAAAAGCTGTCCTAACTATGATTTGTGCAACTTCACATCTGAACTACATTATCCAGTTCACACTTGATTGAATCCACTTTGGATTAGAATAATATTGTCACGTATTGTGTATCTGGGGTATATAATGTGCAATCAAAATGAATAATGGCTTGATGCTGTTGCTAAGGTTTTAATGAGTTCATATTCCTCCTTTTGTTTCCTAAATATTTGTTGAATTTACAAAAGGAGGAAGTACACGTAATACATCATTGTAAACTTGAATTGACCCTGATTGCGATGCTTGCACATGTGTATTACTTTCTCCTCCGTTTAAGTTAAAGTTTAAATTGAATGGCAACTTAGCCTTAGACTTCCATTTAATTTAAAAACAAATTATGAAGTGTGATGTTTAGCAAGTGCCAAATTCCACAGTTGTTTTGCTACTGTGCCACATTCAGCTTCTGTTGATTATCTGATATCTTAATAAAGACAAAGGTAAGGCCAACAGCTGCACATCGGTGTATGGAAAATATATTACAGTATTGAACTTGTTGATTGATTGGGAAGACTGCAATAAGTCTTTTGTTGAAAAATGTCTGGAAATGATATGAAGCTCTGTATTTTCAAAGAAAGATCGAGGAAAAGACATTTATGTGTTACAAATATGTGTGTTTTTAAATGTCTGTTTGTTATTTGTACAACTTAACAGGAATACTTATTTGAGTGTTTTGAACGCAGCTGTAGTAAACTGATATCATCTGCAAATAACTGACAAAGAACTACAGTGAAAGATATACAATGATATTGTAATAACTTCCCACAGCTTTATTATGAAAGCATAAAACACCCTGTGATTATGCGTTTTATTGATAGTAACAAAAATAAATTACAAAAGGTTTCTTTGATGACATTGAAACTCATTGAAACTCATTTTCCTTGCCACCTTAATATTCACAGTGTAGTGCATAGACAGTTAGGTTGAAGGTGCACAGGCTGGTAAAATAGAAGCTTATTTTATATATACTATTGGCTGTTGTCTTATTTGAAGCTTTATTTTCTCCAAAGCAAGGTGAAGATGGTTGTTGAATTAAGCAGAACACATGCTAAAAGTCTTCATTTGAGCCCTTTTATTGTTGGGTTTTGGGAATAATTTTAAAAATTCTATTGAGATTTCCATGTTTAGGATTTTGCTGCTTGAGTTTCTACTCGGTTGTGTGATGGACCATTGGCCTGCTCATAGGTAAATTGCAATCATGTGGTTGTGTCTTGTCAAAGCTGCTTTTTGGTGGGTTCCATGCTGGAGGCCTCATTGTTATTGTAACACTACTGCCTCACAATGCCGGGGACCTGGGTTCAATTTTGGCCTTGGTGACTGTCCATGGAGTTTGCACTTTCTCCCATGTCCACGTGGATTTCCTCTTGGTGCTTTGATTTTCTCCCACAGTTCAAAGATGTGCAGGTTAGATGGGGGTTACTTGGATAGGGTGGCAGAAGTGGGCAATGGTGGGATACTCTTTTGGAATACTGGTGCAGACTCGATGGGCTGAATGGCCTCCTACTGCACTGTAGGGATTCTCTGGAAATATTGTGGACATGTACTAAAGCAACACTGTAGGAGCTAGATCCTAACTGTGTGGTTGTGCAGAACGGGTGAAAGCAAGCTGGCATAAATAGGAACAGATTAACTTCCTCATACTAGATTTCTTGAAGGGGTAACCCATTGAGAGGGGATTGTCAGGCTGACTTTCTTTTGTATTCATTATTGGCTGCTGTGCATTATCTGGCTTACCCTAGTTGATTAATGTTCATTTCTCAACAGGTTGTTTGGAAAATTTGCAACAAAGCATTGAATTATCTAGTGGGCAGAATCTTATCTCCGATATAATTACCATTACCCACACCCTCCACCTTCGTCAGATTACCTGGTTGGCAGGCTTCTGGGTCACTCACTGGTGAGCAGTTGCTGATCCACAATAGGTGGATTCATAACAGGTGGAGGCATGGGAATCCCAGGGATCCGGCACTGTGATGCTGGGGCCCTGGACACTGCTAAGCCTCTGGTGGAGGACATGCCCCTGGGAATGGTTGTCTCCGAGCTGATGGAATTGCAAAGGGAGAGTCGCGAGAATTGGAAATTAATGACAGTATCCCTTCTCAGACTGCAAGGCCGACAGAAGTAGTCCAGTTGCCTTCTATACTAGGAGGTGATGCCATCACTCATATGCAACAAAGCCACCACTGACAGTGGCTTGTGCAGTGGAGACCCTGGTGCAAGATGTGCACTCCATGGCAGGGGATGTCCACTCCATGGCGAAGGGCATAACCTTCTTGGCTGAGTGCTTCACCTGCGTGGTGTGGGCGCTGGTAGGAATCCTCGAGTGCCTGTGCCAGAGGACAATGGGGCTTCTGGATGCCTGACTGCTGGCTCCGCCCAGTAGTTGGAGTAGAAATGTGTGGGCTCTCCAAGCTGCAGCATTTCGGCAGCAGCCTGCGGGAGGCTCCACATCTCTGCGTAATTGATGCATGATCCAATTACACAAAGACGAGAGTCGGATGCAATTGAGGCTTTATACAATAAGATGTGTGGCCTCCTATAGCAGCTGGCGAAATGGCTGCTGTACAGGGAGCACATAATTTATACTCCGCCTACTGGGCGGAGCCAGCAGGCAGGGAACAACCCCCGTACCGGAGTATAGGGCCTTACCATAAAGCACCTACATCGACACTCCTCTATATACAATATATACAGCAGTGGTAACTACCACATTCACCCCCCTGTTAAAAATTGAGGGTCCGGCGGGGGTGGTGGAGAACTATATACAGAAAGGTGTGTTCTAAAAGTACAGTAACATTACAAATTCAGGCGGTCGGAGCCTTGATCTGTCGTTGAGTGCTGCAGTGCTGGCAGCACCTCCGGCGCGGTTTGGACTTCGGTGACTCAAGGATGCGAGTCGAAATCCTCTTCATCCCCGGGTTGTGAGCAGGGGGAGGACGGATTGTCCATGGAGCGGGGGCTGCGGTGGGGTGCGCCGGGGGAGGGGAGAGGTGGCGCTGGGTCGGAGGGGTGTTGGTGTGGGGAAACCAGCTGTTGCTAGGTCCCTGAGATGAGACTGTGTCTTGACGGCTGTCAGGGTCCACTACGTAAGCGTCCTGCGGGTTGGCGTGAAGTAGCTGTACCCTGTCAAACCACAGGTCAGCCTTGTGGATTCGAACATGTCCACCGGAGGAGAAGGATCCTGGAGCTGCCAGCTACGTTGGTAGCGATACCCAGAGGTGGACTTTCTGGGGAAGGCAAAGTGACGTTCATGGGGGGGTTTCATTAGTCGCGTTGCACAGGAGCGACCGAATGAGTGAAGTGCATCGGGGAGGACCTCCTGCCAGTGGGAGGCCGGGAGATTTTCTGGACCGTATGGGCCGTCTGGACGACCCACCATACCATCCCTTCTCTCTCTCTACCTGCTCCGTTCCCCTGGGATTCGTAGCTGGTCGTCCTGCTCGAGGCAATGCCCCTGTTGAGCAACGTACTGGGCAGCTCATCGCTCATGAATGAGGATTCACGGTCGCTGTGGAGGTAGACGGGGAAAATCGAACAGAGCGAAGATGGTGTTGAGGGCTTTGATGAGGGTGGCAGACGTCATGTCGGGGCATGGGACGGCAGAGGGGAATTGGGAATATTCATCGACCACACTGAGAAAGTACGTGTTGCGGTCGGTGGAGGGGAGGGCCCTTTGAAGTCCACGCTGAGGCGTTCAAAAGTGGCGAGAGGCCTTCACCAGGCGCGCATGGTCTGGCCGGTACAAAGTGCGGTTAACCACTCCGCGCAGACCTGGCAGTCTCTGGTGATAGCCCTGACTTCCTTGATGGAGTAGGGCAGATTGCGGGCCTTGATGAAATGGTTAAAAACGGGTGATTTCCTGGGTGACAGAGGTTGTTGTGCAGTGTGCAGAGTCGGTCCACTTGTGCGCTGGGACATATACCTCGGGATAGGGCATCAGGGGGGTCGTTGGGCTTACTGGGGCAATACAAAATCTCGTAGTTGTAGGTGGAGAGCCTCGATCCTCCACCTCAAGATTTTATTGTTTTTGATCTTGCCACGCTGTGTATTATTGAACATGAAGGCAACCGAACATTGGTCCAGTGGGGAGAGTGAATCTCCTGCCGGACAGGTAATGCCTCCAATGCCGCACAGCCTTAAATGATGGCTTTGGGCCTCTTTTTCGACGGAGGAATGCCGAATTTCGGAGTTCATGGAGGGGGCGGGGAAAGGAATGAATGCCATGGGCCTGCCTGCCAGGTTTGAGGGTGGCGGCCAGAGCGACGTCTGATGCATCGGTTCTTGACTTGGAATGGTAACGTCTCATCGACCGCGTGCATCGTGGCCTTGGTGATGCTGGCCTTGATACAGTTGAAGGCCTGGTGAGCCTCGGCCGTCAGGGGAAAAACAGAGGAATGAATTAGTGGGTGGACTTTGTCCTCATAATTTGGGTCCCAATGGGGGTAATAAGAAAGAACCCCAGGCATCATTTGAGGGCCTTGGAGCAGTGGGGAAGGGGGGTTCCATGAGGGGACGTATGCGGTTGGGATCGGGGCCCAGAACTCTGTTCTGGACCACATAGCCGAGGATGGCTAAGTGGTTCGTGCTGAACACGCACTTCTCATTGTTGTAGGTCAGGTTGAGGAGAGTGCGGTGTGGATAAATTTGGCAAGGTTGGCACCATGGTCCTGCTGATCGTTGGCCGCAGATGGTGACATTGTCCATGTACGGGAAAGTGGCCCGCAGTCTGTATCGGTCAACCATTCGGTCCATCTCTCTTTTGAAGACTGAGACACCGTTGGTGACGCCAAAGGGAACCCTAAGAAAGTGGTAAAGGCGACCATCTGCCCTCGAAGGCAGTGTATGGGCGGTCTGCCTTGCGGATGGGGAGCTGTTGGTCGGCAGACTTCAGGTCCCCAGTGAGAAAACCCCAGTAGTGTGCAATCTGATTGACCATTATCAGATATGTGTGGGAGGGGGTATGCGTCAAGCTGCGTGTATTGATGATGAGTCTGACTGTAGTCAACGACCATCCCTGTGTTTCTTCCCAGTTTTCACAACTACCACTGGGCTCTCCAGGGGCTGTTGCTGGCCTTGATGATGCCTTCCCGTAGTAGCTGCTGGACTTTGGACCTGATGGAGGTCCTGTCCTGGGCGCTGTACTGGTGGCGATGGGTTTGCAATCCGGGGTTAGGTTTGCAAATAGGGAAGGTGGGTCGACCTTAGGGTCGCGAGGCCGCTCACAGTAAGGGGTGGTAGGGACCCGCCGAATTTCAGTGTTAGGCTCTGGAGGTTGCACTGGAAGTCCAGGCCGAGTAGCAGGGCAGCGCAGAGGTTAGGAAGGACATAGAGGCAGAAGCTGCTGAACTCCCACGCCTTGGACAGTGAGAATGGCAATGCAATCACCCCGGATCGCCATGGAGTGGGACCGGAGGCCAGGGAGATTCTCTGGTTAGCGGGATGTGCCGCAAGGGTGCAGCGCCTTACCGTATTGGGGTGAATGAAGCTCTCGGTGCTCCCGGAGTCCAGCAGGCAGGAGATCTCGTGCCATCGAACTTCACTTTGGTTGAAGCAGTTGCAAGGTTGTGTGGACGGGACTGGTCAATCGTGACCGAGGCAAGACGCGGCTGGTCATCGGCGGTTTGCAGGCGATGAGCGGCCGGCTGAGGTGCCCGGGGGGCATGAGTCCTGGGTCGGGTAAGATGGTGGCGCCACTGGCCGCATGTGTCGTGGGGAAACAAGATGGTGGCGCCCATTGGTCCTGGGGGGGCGACAAGATGGCTGCAACCCACGGGCTGCACGCGTTGTGAGTCGAGCAAGACGTTGGTCCGAGAAGGGGAAGATGGCGGCGCCCACTGGCCGCAGGGGGAGGTGCCGGAACCTCCCGGCACCCTCCCGGGACTGGGAGGCAACCTGAGCGGGCCTGGCACAACCGCAGCAAAGTGTCCCTTCTTGCCACCGGCCCTTGCAGAGGGCGCTCCGGGCTGGGCAACGCTGTTGGGGCTGTTTGGACTGCCGACAGAAGTAACATTTGGGTCCCCCGAGGTTGGTTGGCTGCCGCGCGGCACAGGCGTGGAGTTGGCTGAGAGCGGTCGTTGATGGGGTCCACGATGGGGCGGCCGTCTGCGGAGTCCATGATGCGGGGGGGGGCTGCGCAGTCGGGGCTATAGGCCTGGATGTTGCGTGAAGCGACCGTAAGTGAGAGCAGTAACGTTTTGGTTTCCTACAAAATTATGAGGGGCACTGACAGAGTGGATAGTCAGAGGCTTTTCCCCAGGGTAGAGGGGTCAATTACTAGGGGCATAGGTTTAAGGTGCGAGGGAAAGGTTTAGAGTCGATGAATGAGGCAAGGTTTTTACACAGAGCGTAGTGGGTGCCTGGAACTCGCTGCGGATGAGGTGGTGGGAGGAGGGGCGATAGTGACATTTAAGGGGCATCTTGACAAATACATGAATAGGATGGGAATAGAGGGATACGGACCCAGAAAGTGCAGAAGATTGTAGTTTAGTCGGGCAGCAATCGGCGGCACGGGCTTGGAGGGCCGAATGGCCTGTTACCAGATGGCTGATCACTGGTCAAAGGCAGACTATCTCAAGGAGGTCCGTCAAACTCGAGCGTGACTCACTGGTACCATGATGTGTTGGGTAAGCTGGGTCTGTGAGTACTGCGTTTACTGCAGTAGTGAGAGAGACAGGCTTCCAACACTGAAGAAATGCAACTCGATTTTATTGAACTCTTAACTATCATACATACTTTAACTGTGGGTTGACACTATGCTGACTTGACTGGAGACCTGAGGCTAACCTGACCAGACTATCTTACTACCACATGGTGGTGTTCTAGTTGCTGCTCACGGGCTCTGACTGTCTCAGAGGCTGTATCCCAAGAGGGAAAACTAGTGCCCTCTGGCTTTATAGTGGTCGTGTCCTGTCTGGTGATTGGCTGCTGTGTTCTGTGTGTTCACTGGTCATCCTGTGTGTCCATCACTGCCTGTCTGTGCACCATCATATACCTGTGTGTATATTATGACAATGAGCATGCCGACCACACATCTAGGGCACCCTCATTCTCCCATTTCCAGCCGTACACACTTATTCCTGAGAGACAAATCTCCTAGAAAAGTGAAATTGATGTTCAACAGAGCACAACCCCTTAGCTCCCGGAGTGCTGCCTGATTGTGGGGTTCTATGCATAGTTCAGTTGCGGTTCTCCAAGTTAGGAGGTCTTCATTACTATGTGGCACGGATGCAAGCCATTCCTGAGGCACTAACTCTGAGCCCTCCGATATTCCCCTCTGAGGTGAAGCCGCCAGTTTTCATGCTTTTGTAGACCTGTTGTAAATGACCTGGTAAATATTCCGTGAGAGGTGAAGAATATTCCTGGAGCAGGTGATCACTAATTACATGACAAATGTATTAAAGTGAGGTTCCCAGACTCGCGCAGTGCGATTCACACTACTCCACTAACAAGGCCGGGGGAGGGGGAAGCGGGGCGGCAATCACGCTGGATTGAATCCATTTTTCGATTCTCTCCAGACATTGAGTCTGTTGCAGAGTGCCTCACAGATGGAGAGAGGAGGGCTCAAAATCGCCCCCCAGTGATTTTATCCCATGCTAAAGTTGCAAAGCAGGCACATATGGATGACATGGTCCCTGTATCATTGCCAGCTAAGGCTCAGTGGATACCATTCCTGGCCTTCCGACTGTGTAGGTTGTAAATTCAAGCCCCATTGTGGAAGCTTTAACAGAAAAAAAGTGTTGTGTGGTTGGAGGTGATGCCTATTGAATGAGGTTTTTAAATGAAGGCCCTATCGTCTGTAAAACAAATCCCATGGCCCTATTTCAAAGAAGAATGGGTGAGTTATCCCCAGTGTTCTGGCCCATATTTATCGTTCAATCAACAATATTGCTAAAAATCTGGTCATTCTCACTTTGCTATCTGTGAGAGTTTGCTGTGTGGAAATGGGTTGCTGTTTTCTTATTTTCAGTGACTACATTTCAAATGTACTTCATTATTTAGAATATTTTGTGGTGTCCTGAGATTTTGACAGGTGCTATATTAATTCAAGTCTTTCTTTCTTTCATGAGTTAGACTCAGACATGTACCTGGACATCAAATGCAGTAGCCACCTCTGGAGTGCAACTTTCCATAATGCAATGTTTAGTGCATGAAATACAGCTGCTTTCTTTTTCCAAGTCTAAGTAGTTGTTTAGCACATTAAACGAGGTAATGAACATGATCACAGGAGTTGCTCTTTCATTGAGTACCGCTTTGGGCAATCATCGCACTGCATGGCATCTTAACTGAGCATGTAAGAGCACAGGGTCCATAATCATGCTTTATAATATTCAAACAGCGTGAAGCAATATTCAGTTAAAACGTTTGGGATTGTAAGCACAAGCTATAGTGTCATGGAATTTCTTCCAGGCTTCTTCTGAACCAACCTGAACTAGAATTAGGGAGAAATCAAGTCACACTTATGAGCTGTGCTGACTATTACAACAATGAATAAGCTCTGATAACACCTTTTGGAGGATAAAAAATATTATTCTTAGGCTTATTGATCTAAAGCCAGTGCTCAATAAAGTTTGCTGATCTTGACCTCAGAATAATTGGGCTTGTAAGTTTAACCCACAATAATATTCCTCTCTGTCTCAGGAATTTTGTTGACAGTAAAATAAAGGACTATCCAGTTGTGAAGCACAATCTTTGCGTCAAGTTTTCATTTTAAGTTACCAATTTTATACCAGGAAAACACTTTCAAAAGTACGCTTATTCCCATATTTAAAAAAAGTTGGCAACATTGGGTTTTACTGAGCTTTGTTCCCATGGTTTATAAGATCATACAAAATAGACAGCAAAAAAGGCAAGCTGTTCTCTTAAGTCTGCCCCATAACATGATGGCTAGGGGATCATGACTGAGTGCTATCTCCCTGCCTCCCACCTCCTTCCGACCCGTTTTGCCATGTAAATCTCCAGGGGTAGGCAAAAAACCTGAGAAAAAAAACCTAGGGTCATTTAGAGAAAGAATGTTTTGGAAAACCCCTCTCTAATCCCTTCAGTTGGCCCCTGATCGATACAAATTCAAGATCACGTGGGCCAAAGTATTATTGATAAATGCACGTGCTTTCCTGTAATGCTCAATACAAGTCAAAAAAATTACTGAATTGTCATTGCTATCAGCTAGCTACTCCATAATGCCACACTTTAAATCTATGCATAATAAATTTGACTGGTTGATAGTTTTTCAGTTCAGCATGCTGATTAGATCAAAATCTTATTGTTGATGCCACATAGGAAAAGCTACTCGACAGGTCACAAAACGTTACCATCAAAATTTACCATCATCAATCAGGAACCAGCAACCAAACACTGTGTACAATAGTAATGAAATAACCAGTATTTATTTTTATGCCATCAAACTGGAAGTATTGTGAACCATGTAGAGAATACTGTAAAACTTCACAATCATTGAAATAAAAATAAAATGTAAAGTGTTAAATTTAAAGTCTTAATGACCTATTTGCATCTATTTAGCGGGCCCTATGCTCCGGCCTCCCATGATTCTACCGTGGCGGGTATCAAGTGGGCGTGTGATCACTTGTGGTCTCTACCAGCGTGGCCCTGTCATGGTCGGCAAGGGGGCAACGGCTCCCAGGGACCCTTATGTTCGGACCCATTTTGAGTGGGTGGCCTGATAGTGGGATTCCTTGCGGATCTCGTCATATTCCACACCATGCATAATTTGCATGGTGTGGAACATTGAATTACTTATTAGTTTGTACTCCCAGGGGGATCGTTAACTGGTTGCAATTCCCCTCTGGCAGGAGAATCGAGCCCAGGAACTTTTACTTGTTTAAATAAAACATTGAGGAATAGAGTCACAAGATTGCGAATTAGTTTACAACATGGAATAACATTTATTAGACATGAAAAAATTGGATTATAATACAGTGCTTTCACTTTAGCTTAACAATTATGCACAGGTTTTCGATTAACACACGCTATAAAGTATATCTTAAACTACAAAGGTCTCATTATCACACACCTTTTAAGCACACAAAATGACAGTGCTAAAAACACATTTCGCTCTGAACCCAAGTTAGAGTCTGTGGATTTCTCCTCTGAATCCCCACCAAATGATAGTCACATAAGAATTTCCAAACCTCACTCCCAAAATGCTTCAAAATCTTCACCCATAATTATGCTCTCCCTCAGCGGTGTTGCATTCTGAATTCATAGGAACATAGGAATTAGGGGCAAAAGTAGGCAATTCAGTCCTTCGCGCCTGCTCTGCCTTCAATCAGATCATGGCTGGTCTCATCCTGGTCTCAAATCCACCCTCCCTACCTTTTCCTCATTGTGTTGAACGTATTATGGTAACCATTCACTACTGCACTACATTGTACCACGGTGTTGCCCATGTGGGCTCCATCTACGGACCATTGTACTGTACTACACTGATGTATCATGTTGGTGCCCTAGTGGGCTTCGCACCGGCTCCACCCCCTTGAGGGCAGGTATAAAGAGCTCTCATTGCAGAGCAGTCGCAGGCAGGCACTGTTCTCGTTGATTAAAGCCACTGTTCACTTCAATTCTCTGTCTCGTGTGAATGATGGTCGCATCGCCCATATCCCTTACCCACTTTTAAAAATCAGAAATATATCTATCACCTTTTTGAAACTATTTAATGACTCAGATTCCCTCGCACTAAGGGAAAGTGACTTCAACAAATTCAGCACTCTAAGCTAAATTTGAAAGAAAAGTAAGTGGGCACGATTCAACACGGAACAAAGTCCCTTAGCGATGCATTTAGCCCAGTGTTTCCCAGCGCTTGCAGTGCCAAGAAACACATTGGCTATACAACGCGAGTCATGTTGTATAAGGGGACTGCAGCGGGGAATGCAGGTCCGACATAGCCCGTTTGGCACACTGAGGAGCACCGCTCACTGGAGACCCCTGAAGTGAACCCCTGACCCTCCAAGCCCGCCCTCCAGCCCAAATCGCGTATGTTCAAAAAATGCCAGCTTTGCACCTTGGCCAGTGTCAACCTGGCAGTGCCAGGGCTGGCGCTGTCAAGGTTCCCAGGTGGCACCAGCATTGCCAGGGCAAAGGGCATGCAGTGGGGTCCGCCGATACCGTGGGAGAGCACCACGAGTGCTGTTCTGTCTGGTCCCCGTTTGTGGAGACCAGTACTAAACGGTGGCTCGCCCGAGGTCTCCGAAGCGAAGGGGATGAATCCCAAAGCCTCAGGTGCCTCCGGAATCTTGCACATTAGAATGAAACTCACTGTCTCGCTCTAATATGCAGATTTGCCAAAAGGATTTACATCACAAAGTCTTGCGAGATCTGTTGGATCTATCGAGGCATTGCAAGCCGGGTGCGGTGTCTTCCAACTTCTATCGGCCTTGCCGAGCGGTGGCAAACTGCTTTTCAGGCACATCGTGGCCATTGGATTGCGCCCAGAGTTTTTTGATTGCTCAGCCGGGGAAGGGAGCTAATCTGGGGATGTTGCTGTTCTGTCTAACGGGCATTTCATTTCAGATACTAGATGTATAGGTGGCTCGGGACTGGGCCTGACTTCACAATTGAACTTGATAAGTCTGGTAAGTAAGGTTGAGGCCGATCTGCAGACATGGAATAGCCTCCTTTTATCTTTAGCAGGCCAAGTTCAATCTATGAACATTTTGCCCCAGTTTTTGTTTGTATTCCAATGTCTACTGTTTTTTAAACAAGGGTGGAGGTTAATCTCATAGAATCCCTAGAGGGCAGAAGGAGGGCCAGTTGGCCCATCGAGTCTGCATCAAAAGAGTGCCCTGTCCCCATGACCCACCTAACCTTTGGACTCGGATGATGTAATTTACCATGGCCAATCCACCTAACCTCACTACTTTGGACTGTGGGAGGGAAACCGGAGCACCGGAGGAAACCAACACAGACACGGAGAGAGATAGTGCAAAGAGACAGATACCCAAGCGGGAATTGAACCCGGGTTCCCGAATGCCATGAGGCGGGCAGCAGTGCTAACCACTGTATTCTTGTGCAATCCCGCCTCGTCCTCCATATGGGCGGGCCACAGTAGCTAGGATTCAGAAAACTGTCCTGTGGAGGAACTGGCAGTCAGGGGGCTTGGCATTGCTGAGCTTGATGTATTACTATTGGTTGGCAAATGCGGAGAAGATGTTGGGCTGGTGCGGGGTCAGGAGGCAGTTTGGATTAAGATGGAGTCAGGTTCATGTAGAGGTCGGAACTGCGGGCATTGGTGATGGCCTAGCTTCCATTTTCTCCAGGAATATATGCGGGTAATCCAATGGAAGATATGGAGACAATTTCGGTAGTAGGTTAAATTAGGAGTTGAAATTGGACTCTGAACTGCCTTATGAAATTGCCTGTCTTATGAAATTGCCTAACAACCACTCGGTTCAAAGGCAATTTGGGGTGATATTTAATAATGCCTTTGCTAGTGACGCTCGCATCCTATGTAAAAATGAAAAAACATATACCGAAACAGAATGGGGGCTTCAATATTGGGGAGGGAAAGCTGCACAATTCCCATCCTGGAGTATTGAGTTAGGTAGTTTGATACCATCATCCAGGCCTGTCTGTCTATATATTGATTTCTGTACCCACAACATGTTTCTAAATTTTATAAAATTGCTAGAAACTTTGTAAATTTTGTATAATGGTTCTTAGATCTCAACTAAATGGTGGATCATTGGATAAACTCTTTTTTTTAAATATCTCGTGGGTCGAGAGCTAGTGTTTATTCAACAAGAATAAAAAAACATATCTAATCCCTTTTGCACAAAAAATAAGGGATACCCATTACATGTGGAGGTGTAAATTAAGTTATAACACAAAAATGTATCTTTGGGATTATTTTTGCAGTATTTGAGAAAACTTTAAAGAGTACTGTAATAATTCTGTGATTGTGTCAAAGTTTGAGCGTTGCACATCTTTAGAAATTTTAAAGAGAGTACAGTCATATATTAATAAGTACACAAGTAACACAATGCTAAAGATTTTTTTTTTCTGATTAGGTAATATCAGAGATGTGGTTGAGGGAGGGGTAAGATTGGCAGTTTAACTTCAGGCGAGACAGAGGAGGGGGTAAAACGAGAGAGGAGGCGTTGCATTATTAGTTAAGGATACTAGCTGTACTTGGCTGTGATGCAGCCAGATAGGATGCTTTCTATGGTGCATCTGGAAAGTTGGTAAGAGGTCAGTGTGGACATGCAGAATTTCCTTATTTCCTGAGGAAGTATAGGCGCTGTTATGCTTTCTTGGTGGTAGTGTCGATGTGGGTAGACCAGGACAGATTTTTTGGTGATGTGCACACCCAGGAATTGGAGCTGTCAACCGTCTCTCTACCTTGGCTCCGTTGAAGCAGAGGCTCCGTTGAAAGCAGACAGGGGTGTGTACAGTACATTGCTTCCTGCAGTCAATGACCAGCTCTTTAGTTTTGCTGGCAATGAGGGATAGATTGCACCAATCCACTAGGTTCTCTATCTCCTTCCTGTATTCCTGACTCGTCTTATTGTGATCCGACCCACTAAGGTTTGTGTCATCAGCAAACTTGTAGGTGGAGTTGGAACCAAATTTTGCCACACATGTGTGCGTATAGAGAGTATAGTAGGGGGCTAAGTACGCAGCCATGTGGGGCCCCGGTATTGAGGACTATTGTGGAGGAGGGTGTTGTTTATTCTTACTGATTGTGGTCTGTCGGTCAGAAAGTCGAGGATCCAGTTACAGAGTGAGGAGCCAAGTCCTAGGTTTTGGAGCTTTGCTGTGAGTTTGGCTGGGATTATGATGTTGAAGGTCGAGCTGTAGTCAATAAATAGGAGTCTGATGTAGGAGTCCTTGTGTTGAGATGCTCCAGTGATGAGTGTAGGCCAGGGAGATGGTGACTGCTGTGGATCGGTGCGGCGGTATGCGAATTGCAGTGGATCAAGGCGTTCTGGGAGTATGGAGTTGATGCGCTTCATTACACCCTCTCGAAGCACTTCATTACGATTGATGCCAGGGCCACCGGATGATAGACATTGAGGCACTTTGCCTGGTTCTTCTTTTGCACCGGTATGATGGTGGTCTTCTTGACCTCAGAGCAGAATAGGGACAGGTTAAAGATGTCCGCGAACACATCTGCCAGCTGGTCTGCGCAGGCTCCTAATGGACAACCAGGGATCTCGTCCGGATCCTTCGCCTTCCCAGGGTTCACTTTCAGGAAGGCTGATCTGACTTCGGAAGCTGTGACAGTGGGTATAGGTGTGGTTTTGGGCTGCTGGGGCACTCAACAGCAGGTCGATGGTTTCCTGCTCGAACCGAGCATAGAATGCATTGAGTTCATCGGGGAGGGGTGCGCTGCTGCTGGAGATACTGCTTGGCTTCGCTTTGTAGCCCATTATGTTGTGTAAGCCTTGCCACAACCGACGAGAGTCTGTAACGCTAGTCTGTGACTCTAGCTTGGTCTGATATTCTATCTTGGCATACCGGATGGCTTTGCGGAGGTTGTACCTGGATTTCTTGTATAGGTCAAGGTTGCCTGACTTGAACGCCTGAGACCCGTCCTTCAGTAGGGAGTCAATCTCCCGGTTAAGTAATGGTTTCAGGTTGGGGAACGTACGTACTTTCTTTGGCACGCAGTCATCCACACATTTGCTGATGAGTCTGTGATGGTGGTGGCATACTCATTTAGGGTTGGTCGCTGAGTTCTTAAATAAGGACCAGTCCACTGTCTCCAAGCAGCCACATAGGAGCTCTTCTATTTCCTAGGACCAGCACTGCACGACTTTCTTAGCCGGATTCTACCGCTTAAGTTTCTGCTTGTATGCCGGGACTAGGACCACCGTCCTATGGTCGGATTTTCCAAAGTGCAGTCGGGGGATGGAACGTTAGGTGCCCTTGATTTTTGAGTGGCAGTGGTCAAGAGTGTTGTCACCCCTAGTGGGGCAGGAGATGTGCTGGTGGAATTTTGGGAGCACACTCTTGAGATTGGCCTTGTTGAAGTCCCCAGCCACGGTGAAGAAGGCCTCTGGGTGTTCTGTTTTGTTGTTGTTTATAACTGTACAGTTCATCCAGCGCCTTCTTCACTTCTGCCTGGGATGGGATGTAGACTGCTATGATAATGGCTGAAGGGAACTCACGCAGAAGGTAGTATGGGCTGCACTTCACGGTCAGGGATTCCAAGCCCGGGGAGCAGTAGGTCGCCAGGGTCGCCACATCCAAGCACCAGGAAGAGTTGATGAGGAGGGCAAATCCCTCCACCCTTGCTTTGCCTGATGATGTGGTGCAGTCCGCTCTGTTAAGGATTGTGTTAAGAATCATTCCAATTAGATGTCTCATTGATGTTAAGTATCCAATAATTGACAGTGATATGTAAAGTGGCTGCAGGTGGTCTTTGGGAGCATGTGATGTGGTGATAGAGTTTTGTACAGAGTGTGTTCAAGGAAAATAAAGGTGTTTGTGAAAAGGAGCAGAACTCTTGAATCTTTACTCAACAGCAGCCAGAAGCTAACAATGGTAGCAGAGGTGGTTCCTGTGCAAATGAAAAGTGTTCAAAGTTACAACTTTTCCAGAAGGAAAAAAATTTTTTTGCATTAACCAAGGAGTGAGTGAGAAGGGGAAAAAAAATATATATATGGCTGAAACTAGAATTATGATGTCCGGATATGATTATCCGCCATTATTTTCCTGAAAGGGGATCATAAGACCAATAGGAGAAGTGAAGTTGTTATGTGGACTAAGGTAACTGCCTTGGAAAAGAGGAACAAGGTATGGCATTGGCTCTTTCCCTACCTTATGAGCGTAAAATCTGAAGCAAAGGAATTGGAAGAGTTGGACTCAGAAGAAGGTCTGGAGAATCTATTGTGTTTTATGGATAAGATTTATCAAAAGGATGACTTGTTAAGTGCGTATGAAGCCTGGTCAGAATTTGATAGATTCCGGAAAACAGAGGATATCTTTATGGAGGACTATATAATGGAATTAGCAGAACTATATAGAAGGCTGCATAAACACCGCCTGGAATTTCCAAAGTCTCTGTTGGCATTTAAGTTACTGGACTGTGCTAGAGTGACCAAATGGATAGGCTCCTAGTTTTGACAGGAGTTAAGTTTGCAGATAATGATACCTGATTTGATCAGATGATAGAAGTCTTAAAGATATTTCTGCGGAAACACTCAATTCCAATGGCTCTTATGATAAAAATGGGTCAGTCAGCAATAAAACAGGCTGTGAAAGATACACTACTCACAGGATGGTGATATCGTATGGCTACAAAACAGGTTACGAGAGTATGGCAGGAGGTCAGGACCTGGAAATAATGAGGACAAAACCCCTTTTGAAACCTCTAACATGAGGAGGGACATGAAGAATAGTAATAATGAAAATGAACCCCAGAAATGCCCGGTGTATGATAAATCGATTTTTTTGGTGTGATTCTCAATACCATTATGCTTTCAACTGTCCAACACATTTTAATAGTGTTTCAAGCTACACGTGACTCAGAAGAAGAAAAAGATAGTGACCAAAAAGAAGGCATTGTCCTATTAACAAGCAGTTTTACTCCAGTAATGAGAGTGTTGGTTGCAGAATCCTTCAATTGTGCTGTATTGGACAGTGGCTGCACATCTACTCTGTGTGGAACTGACTGGTCAAAATGTTACCTGGACTCTGTGAATGCTGAAAATCAAAACAAGGTTAAGGAATTTGAAAATTCCACAAGTTTCAGGTTTGGGTATGATAATACTCCAAAGTTGCTGAAAAGAGTGATGATTCTTGCAATATTGCCGGAGTGAATCATTTCATTAGCACAGATGTTGTATCAAGTGAGATACCTTTGCTTCTGAGCAGACCGTCGATGAAGAAAGTACACATGAAACTGGATATAGAACAGGACAAGGCAACAGTTTTTGGAAAGCTGGTGGACTTTATTTACACAATTGGGACACTATTGTATTCCATTACTGGCAAATAATATTTCAGGTGCAGTTGTAAAGGACGTGTTATTGGCAGCTGGAATTGGGACATTAGCTGACAAAAAGCTTGTTGTATTAAAACTGCATAGGCAATTTGTGCACCGTCTCCTCGTAGGCTGAAAAATGTATTAAAGGATGCGGGGTAAGGGGTGAAGATATACTATATAATAATCGGTATTGTCACAAGTAGGCTTCACTGAAGTTACTGTGAAAACCCCCTAGTCACCACATTCCGGCGCCTGTTTGGGGAGGCCGGGAATTGAACCCGTGCTGCTGGCATTGCCCTGCATTACAAGCTAGCTATTTAGCCCACTGTGTTAAACCAACCCCGAAACTAAGCTGATAGAACAGGTTCTGAGATTTGTAGGAAGTATAGAAGGACACCATCACGATCAATAGTAACCCTACCTTTGGCCAAGGGTTTTAATGACATTGTGGCCATGGACCTTAAATCTTGGATAATGCCAACAATATATTTTTGCATTTTGTAGATTAAGCAACCAGGGGCGGGAATCTCTGCGAACAGCAGGGCGGGCCATTCCAGCACCGAGGAGTGGCGTGAACCACTCTGGCGTCGGGCCGCCCCGAAGGTCCAGAATCCTTCGCACCTTCAGGGGCTCGGAATGGCGTGGAGTGAGGTGGCACGCTGCCAGCCGGCGTGGACTAGGGTGGCGTCACGCCAAACAGCGCCGATGGGCCTCTGCAGGCCGGCGCGAGTTGGCGCATGCGCAGGAGTTGGCAGCGTCGTGTGCTGGCATCACCCCAGCGCATGCGCAGGGGGGTTCTCTCCCCACTGGCCATGGCGTCGAGGGTTGACCCGGCTGGTGCAGATGGGAAAAGAGTGCCCACACTGCCACAGGCCCGCCTGCGGACGGTGGGCCCCAATTGCGGGCCAGGGCACCCTGGGACTAGATCCCTCTGCAACCCCACGAGGGAATCTGTTGGACGCCCGTGGAGCCAGGTCCGCGGTAAGAACCTGTTGTGATTTACGCCGGCAGGACGGCTGAAAACGGGCCGGCCACTCGGCCCATCGCGGGCAAGAGAATCGCTGGTGGCTGCCCACCGGCGTGGTGATTCCTGCTCCCACCAAAAACCCCGGCACCGGATGAATACGGCAGCCGGCGAGGGCAGGATTCCCCCCCCCCCTCCTCCGGCGGGGTTCAGAGAATCCCGCCCCAGATTTAGTCAATCAACTATTGTACGAAGTAAAGAAAAGAGTAATTCCGGATTAAATCGTGGGAAAAATGGATAGGGTCAGGAATGGGCCTGCCGGCAAAATTCCTTACAGACAATGGGTGAGATATTTCTAATAAATGAATTAGGGCTATGTGTGAAAACGTGAATATCACAGTTAGCATACGGCTGCGGAAAGCCCCATTTAGTATTGGTGTATGTGAAAGAAACCATGCTGTAATAGATGACACATGTTCCGGAAAATTCTGGCAGATAGACCAAATTGCAATTAAATTCAGTCTCAGCTATGGGCAGTACATTGCCAAGAATTCATTGCAGATGGTTGGGGGCTATTGTCCCTATCAATTAGTATTTGGTAGAAATCCTAAAATTCCGTCCATTTTGGTTGACCAGCCTCCAGCTTGGGAAGGGACTACAATTAGCTCTGCCTTTGCTGAGCATTTAAATGTATACATAGCAGTAGAAAGCCTTTTTGGAAGCAGAAGTCTGTGAAAGAATTCGCAGAACTTTGAGGCATAATGTACGGCCATCAAATATTGATTTTCATCAAGGAAACATAATTTACTATGAGAGAGACAATTGCAATGAATGGAAAGATCCAGGGAAGATCATAGGCAAAATAATTGTTTTGCAACATGGCAATCAGACTGTTAGGGTACATTCATCAAGAATAATGGGTACAGATTACAAATTTTCAAATTTAGACAGCGCAGACAGACATGGTGAGGAACCAGGGTCACATGGTATGCACATGTTACGGAACTATGAGGATCAGTCAACTGATATAGACAGGGTTTCTGTAGAGGAAGACAATACTTCTGATGAATTGAAACAGGCCATTTTTCCGAAAGGACACCTGCCAACCGTTGGTACAAAAGTGACACAATTGCCTGAAGGGTCTCGCCAATGGAAGGATGTAAATGTTAATAGTAGAGCAGGGAAGGCCACTGGAAAGTATAAATACTGGATGGAAATTGGATTGGATTAGATTTGCTTATTGTCACATGTACCAAGGTACAGGGAAAAAGTTTTTTCCTGCGAGCTAGCTCAACAGATCATTAAGTACATGAAAAGAAAAGGAAATAAAATAAAATACTAAATAGGGCAACACAAAGTACACAATGTAACTACATAATACCGGCATCGGGTGAAGCATACAGGGGTGTAGTGTTAATGAGGGTCAGTCCATAAGAGGGTCTTTAGGAGTCTGGTAACAGCCAGGGAAGAAGCTGTTTTTGAGTCTGTTTGTGCGTAGTTCCACTGGTTGAATGTACAGCATTCAGGGGAGGGTATCAAGACAATGGATTGTGGAACACAAAGTTCAAAAAATGAAGCAGTAGAGCCAGTTCAGATAGTACATCGGATAGTGAACAGGTTCGCAGGAAAAGGTCAAGAACTAATTGAAAGAATAGGAAAGAAGGGAAAGTCAAATAATAGCAGTACATGAACGAGAGTACTAGGTTGGATAAGGGACATAGTTTTGTCAAGGTCTCGTGAACATGGCTAAAACTACGAATACACTGGGAGTAGAAGTCTCACATGCACATGAATTAGGTGGCTTCCAATAAATTAGATGAAAAAAGTTTATCAAAGATGCCAAACAGCAAGGAACTGCATAGTTGGAATACATTTGGGGGTATACACAGAAGTACCGGATAGGGTGACAAAAGAGCTCTATCCCACAGCTGGATTTGCACGGGAAAGATTCTTCTGGATGGAACTTATAAGGCGAAGGCAGGCTTGTGGCAGAGGGGATTTGAGAAAACTTAGAAGATCAGGATTAAGGGTAGATTCACCTAGGGCAGGAAATGCTTTACCGGCATTATAAAGGAAATATTTCTGGCATCTTTATGATGCATGTCGATGATTTTTTGTGGGGTGAGGCAAGTGATTTCAAAGCTATTGTAATCTATGTGTTGAGGAAATAATTCAGGATTGGAAGTCTGGCTTCCGTTGCATTTAAATATATTGGACTGGAAATCAGACAGACTAAGTTAGGGTGCAAGCTTTACGTCAGCAATCTTAGTTTGAAGTGAGGCTCAGCCTAAGAGCAATTAGATGTGGTCGGTTTCCAAAAAGACGCAGTGGTTTCAAAGATGAAAAAAAGCAGCTGCGTAGTTTAATTGGGCAACTAATGGTTAGGGTAGACAAACTAGACTGGACTTTAGTTTTGATGTCTTGAAAATTGAGTACACAAATGGATGATCCAGAAGTGGATACCTAATGAGAGCAAAATAAAGCAGTGGTCAAACTAAAAATGCAGGAGTGTGTGTTTGAGTGTTCCCAGTTTTAGGTGATCTTAGGCACTTGAAACTCGTATGGGCGGGATTCTCCGACCCCCCGCCGCATTGGAGAATCCCGGGGGGGGGGGGAAGCGGTGGGATTCCTACCACGCCGGTCGGGGGACGTTGGCAGCGGCCCCCTCGCCGATTCTCCGGGCCCCGATGGGCCGAGCGGCCGTACATTTTTGGCCAGTCCCGCCAGAGTGAATCACTCAACTGATGCACCGACGGGACCTGGCAGGTGAGTATGCGTGGGTGGTCCTGGGGGGGGGGGGGGGGGGGGGGGGGGTGGCAGATCCGACCCCGGGGGGGGGCAGCCCATGGTAGCCTGGCCCGCGATCGTGGTCCACCGATCTCCTGGCGGGCTTGTTCCATGGGGAACAAGCTTCCTTTCGCGCCGGCCCATGTAGGGCTCCGCCATACTGCCCCGCGCAAGCGCAAAAATACGCCGGCTGGTCTGTGCATGCGTGGAATCACACCGGCTCTTCGCCGCATGTGCAAACTCGCGCCGTCCCTTCAGCACCAGCTGGAGTGGCACCAACCCTTCCGGCGTCCACCTAGCTCCCGAAAATGCGGAGAATGAAATGAAAAATGAAAATCGCTTATTGTCACGAGTAGGCTTCAATGAAGTTACTGTGAAAAGCCCCTAGTCGCCACATTCCGCGCCTGTCCGGGGAGGCTGGTACGGGAATCGAACCGTGCTGCTGGCCTGCTTGGTCTGCTTTAAAAGCCAGCGATTTAGCCTGGTGAGCTAAACCAGTCCCTTCGGGGGCTGTTGACACTGGAGTGGTTGGCGCCGGTTTTCCCACCGGCGTGGGGACTTTGTCCCTAGAAGGTAGAATCCCGGCCTTAGTTTATAGTGATGCGTCCTATGCAAATTTATGTGATGGGGTTTCAAGCACAGGAGGTTTTAGAATTTTCTTTTTGGGGAATAATGGTAAATGTTGCCCTCTTGTGTGGGAAACAAAGAAAATAAGGAGAGTGGTCAAAAGCACTTTGGCCGCTGAGATGTTAAGTTTTTTAGAGGCGGTGGATAGCTTTTTATATATCTCCGATATTGACAGACATTTTGGGATTAGGGGATTTGGGTAACATACCCATTGAGTGTCACATTGACAATAAATCCCTGTGGGAAAATGTGCACTCTCCAAAAAGTGTGAATGGGAAAAGGTTAAGGATAGATATTGCAAGTTTGAAGCAGATGTTGGACAGAGGGGAGATATCAAAAATTAAATGGGTTGACAGTAAATGAGTCGACAGTAGCTATCAATTGTCCGATTGTTTTACGAAAAGAGGGGCTAGTTCACAGAAACATTTGGATATTGTTCATGAAGGACGCCTGTTTCTGTGACTATTTGTTTTGTTTTTTTTCCTTCCAAAAATGAAAAAAAGAGGCGGGGAAATTGTGTGTGTTTTTCTGTTTCTTGTAATTTTGTTTTCACCAAATTATTTTTTTTCTCCAAGGAAGGAGAGACTGTTAAGAAATGTGTTAAAGGGCAGCACAGTGGTGCAGTGGGTTAGCCCTGCTGCCTCACGGCGCCGAGTGTGATCCCGGCTCTGGGTCACTGTTCATGTGGAGTTTGCACATTCTCCCCGTGTTTCCGTGGGTTTCGCCCCCATAACCCAAAGGTGTGCAGGATAGGTGGATTGAACACGCTAAATTGCCCCTTAATTGGAAAAAAATGAATTGGGTACACTAAATTTATTGAAAAAAAGAAATGTCTTAAGAGTCATTCCAATTAGATGTCTCATTGATGTTAAGTATTCGATAATTGACACTGATATGTAAAGAGGCTGCAGGTGGTCTGAGGGAGCATGTAATGTGGTGATAGATTTTTGTACAGAGCTGTGTTCAAGGAAAATAAAGGTGTTTGTGAAAAGGAGCAGAACTCTTGAATCTTTACTCAACAGCAGCCGGAAGCTAACAAGCCCGATGAATTGACGAGCCTTCAGATTGTATGGCACAGTTCGGTGTAGCAGGGGTGAGTCAGGCCTCAGTGAAACAGAGCACACAGCAGTGATGTTCAGTAACACTCGAAGTCTTCAAGTAAAGCAAATACTGTTTATTGAGTAATGATAATAATTTAACTATGAGTTTGTTCACTCTTCAATAACTAAAACTGTCGATTAGATTAACAAGATTAAATATATATAAGAATGATTAACTGCACCTGCACACTAAGCTATCTCTCTCTCACTCTGTTCACTGGTCACTCCTAACATGAAAAGGCGAGAACTCTCTCTGAGTTTACCTTGTATACATATATCTGGTGCTGTCATCTAGTGGTAACCTAGCACTTGCTTATGGATGTTAACCCTTTACATACATTCAGACATATTACTGCACCTATCACTTCTGTTTCACGAATGCTACTTGCATCTTGTTAGCCCAAGCCTGGGTATTGTCCAGGTCTTGCAACATTTTTATATGGACTCTTCAGTATCTAACAGTTGTGAATGGGGATGAAACTATGCAATCATCAGTGAACATCCTCATTTCTGACCTTATGATAGAAGGAAAGTCA
Organism: Scyliorhinus canicula; assembly: GCF_902713615.1. Taxonomy (NCBI): domain Eukaryota; kingdom Metazoa; phylum Chordata; class Chondrichthyes; order Carcharhiniformes; family Scyliorhinidae; genus Scyliorhinus; species Scyliorhinus canicula. The sequence continues at coordinate 19,591,572 of NC_052155.1, forward strand.
TTTATGAAGTAACTGAAGATGGTTGAGTTTAGGACACTGTCCGGAGGACCTCTTGCAGTGATGCCCTGGAATTGAGATGATTGACTCTTCAACCAGCGTAGCTCCCTCCCCCCCCCCCCCGATTCTCATTGACTCCCCCATCTCCCCGATTCTCATTGACTACACTTTTGCTCAGGCTCCTTGATGCCCATTTGGTCAAATGCTGCCTTGATGTCAAGGACAGTTATTCCCACCCCACCCCTGTAATTCAGCTCTTTTTTTCTATGTTTGAATTAAGGCTGTAGTGAGGTCAGGAGTTGAGTATCCCTGGAGAATCCAAACTGTCAGTCAGCATGATTTTGTTAAGCACTTGCTTAACAACTGTAGATGACCCCTTCCATCACTTTACTGAGGATGAGTGTGGACTGATGGGGTGGTAGTGCATTTGCTTTTTGTGTACAGGACATAACTGGGCAATTTTCTGCATTGCCAGGTAGATGCTAGTGTTGTAGCTGTACTAGAAGAGTTTCGCAAGGACTTGTGACAAGTTCTGGAACACTTGTCTTCAGTACTATTGCCGGAATATTGTCAAGCCGCATAGACCTTGCAGTATCCGGTGCCTTCAGCCGTTTCTTGATATCACGTAAAAGTGAATCGAATTGGCTGAAGACTGGTTGCAGTGATGCTGGGGACCTCAGGAGGAGGCTGTAATACATCATCCACTTGGCATTTCGGGCGGAAGATTATTGCAAATGCACCAGCGTAAAGTTTTGCACTGTTGGCAGTCCTCATGGCAGACTGGTAGAAGGTGATTCACACGGGATCAGAGGTGAGCTGGCAAGATGGATACAGAACTGGCTCTGTCATAGAAGGTAGAGGGTACCAGTGGAAGGATGCTTTTCTGAATGGAGGGCTATGACTAGTGGTATTCTGCAGGAATCAGTGCTGGAACCGTTGCTGTTTGTAGTAGATATCAATGATTTGGAGGAAAATGTAACTGGTCTGATTAGTAAATTTGCGGGCGACACAAAGGTTTCTGGAGTTGCAAATGGCGATGAGACTGTCAGAGGATACAGCAGGATATAAATCGGATGGAGACTTGGAGAGATGGCAGATGGAGTTTAATCAGGACAAATGTGAGGTAATGAATTTTGGAAGGTCTAATACAGGTAGGGAATATACAGTGAATGGTAGAGCCTTCAAGAGTATTGACAGGCAGAGCGATCTGGCTGTACAGGTACACAGGTCACTGAAAGTGGTAACGCAGGTGGAAAAGGTAGTCAAGAAGGCATACGGTATGCTTCCCTTCGTCGGCCAGGGCACTGAGTATAAAAATTGGCAAATCATGCTGCAGCTGTACAGTACCTTAGTTAGGCCACACTTGGAATATATTGTTCAATTCTGGCCACCATATTACCAGAAGGATGTGGAGGCTTTGAAGAAACTTACCAAGATGTTATCTTGTATGGAGAGAAGGAGAGTTTGGATAAATTCTGTTTTTTCTCACTGGAATGACTGAGGTTGAGTGGCATGGACCAGCTTTTTCCCAGGGTGGAAGAGTCAGTTACTAGGGGCATAGTTTTAAGGTGCAATGGGCAAAGTTCAGAGGAGATGTGCGTGGGAAATGTATTTTACACAGAGGATAGTGGTGCCTGAAACTTGTTGCCAGAGGTGGTGGTGGAAGTGGGTATGTTAGTGACGTTTAAGCGCTTCTTGACAAATACACAAATAGGATGGGAATAGAGGGATACGGACCTCGGAAATGTAGAAGATTTTCAGTTAGACAGGCAGCATGATCGGTGCAGGCTTGGAGAGCCGAAGGGCCTGTTCCTGTGCTGTACCTTTCTTTATTCTTTGTTTTATGTGCTGTGCTCTTCCATCATTGAGGAATTGGATATTTGTAGAGTCTCCACCTCCAGTTAGTTGTTTAATTGTTGACCACCATTTACGACTGGATGTGGCAGGACTGCAGAGGTTCAATCTGAGGTTCAATCTGACCCTTTGGTTTGACCTAATGGCTTAGCTCCATCGTTGCTGCTGATGTGGTTTGGCATTCAAGGTGTTCTGTGTTGTAGCTTTGCCAGGTTATCAACTAATTTTTAGTTTTGCCTGGCGCTGCTCCTGGCATGCCCTCCTGCACTCCATTGAACCAGGGTTCATCAACTGGAGTGGGGGACATGTCAGGCCATGGGGTTTCAGATTGTGGTTGAGTACAATTTTGCTGCTGCTGATGACCCGTAACGCCTCATGATTGCCCAGTCTTGAGTTGCTATATCTGTTCAAAATCTTTCCCATTTAGCACGGTGCTAGTGCCACATAACATAATAGAGGGTGTTCTCATTGTGAGGACCACACTTCATCTCCACGTTTCATCACTGTGGTGGTCACTCTTGTTGATACTGTCATAGATGTATCTTCAGCAGGCAAGTTAGTGAGGATGAGGTCAAGTATGCTTTTTCCCTCTTATGGTTCCCTCACCACCCGGCGCAAGCCCAGTCTAGTAAATATGTCCTTGAGGGCTCGGCCAACTGAGCCATTCTTGGTGCCCTTGCCACCCTCAGTGCTTTGTCCAAGTTGTGTTCAACATGGAGGGGTACTGATTCATCTGCTGGGTGGAGCGGGTGGGCAGCGCAGCATATGGTAATTATCAGTGGGTTTGCTTGCCAATGTTTAACCTGATGACATGAGACTTCATGGGCTCCAGAGCCAATATTGAGGCTTCCCGGATAACTCCGTCCCAATCGTGCACCACTGTGCCACTGCCACCTCTGCTTGGTCAATCCTACTTTTACTGCCACATTTTTATTGATTGAATTCAAATTGGGTCCAATTATTCATTGTGGGATAATGTATGTGGAATGTATGAATGAGAAAAGATTATGGATTGAACTCGCTGACTTGGAAATAAATCATTCTACACAAATATATGTATATTTTGGGACTGATAATTTTAGGTAAAATGGAGGAATGAAGGGCTGTCTTGTGACCTGTTCTGAATTCAGCCTGACAACAAGCTTGTTAGGTGTTTGGGGGTGGGGAGCGCACTGGTTCTTTTCCTGGGAAGGGGTATTGGGTACTAACACCTGAAAACAATGGGATGAGCATCTGTGCTGATTGTTGGACTTGAATGTTTTCTATGACAAAGAGCCTCTACAAAACAGCAAGCAATGGCATGGAAATGAACACGACAAAACCGTTCCTTCGTGAACATGAATTCAATTTCCCACCTTGTTATTATATTTCATCAAGGCAGGAAGATTTCCATAGCTAGAATAGCAATCAGTGCTGTAGCACCCTCCACCAGCCTTCCCTTCCATGAGGGGTCACCTTGACAAGGTATTCGTTCATAAGAACATAAGAACTAGGAGCAGGAGTAGGCCACCTGGACCCTCGAACCTATTCAATGAGGTCATGGCTGATCTTTTTTGGACTCAGCTCCGGCCTGAACACCATAACTCTTAATCCTTTTATTCTTCAAAAATACCAACTATCGTTATCTTAAAAATATTTATTGAAAGAGCCTCAACTGCTTCACTGGGCAAGGAATTCCATAGATTCACAACCCTTTGGGTGAAGAAGTTCCTCCTAAACTCAGTCCTAAATCTACCCCCCCCCCCTTATTTTGAGGCTATGCCCTCTAGTTTTGGGCTTTCACCAGTGGAAACAGCCTGCCCTCATCTATCCTATCTATTCCCTTCATAATTTTATATGTTTCTATAAGATCCCCCGTCATCCTTCTAAATTGTAATGAGTACAGTCCCAGTCTACTCAACCTCTCCTCGTAATCCAACCCCTTCAGCTCTGGGATTAACCTAGTGAATCTCCTCTGCACACCCTCCAACGCCAGTACGTCCTTTCTCAGGTAAGGAGACCAAAACTGAACACAATACTCACTAACACCTTATACAATTGCAGCATAACCTCCCTAGTCTTAAACTCCATCCCTCTAGCAATGAAGGACAAAATTCGATTCACCTTCTTAATCACCTGTTGCACCTAGAAACCAACTTTTTGCGACTCGTGCACTAGAACACCCAGGTCACTCTGCACAGCAGCATGCTTTAATATTTTATCATTTAAATAATAATCCCTTTTGCTGTTATTCCTACCAAAATGGATAACCTCACATTTGTCAACATTGTATTCCATCTGCCAGACCCTAGCCCATTTACTTAACCTATCTGTAGACTTCCGATATCCTCTGCACTTTTTGCTTTACCACTCATCTTAGTGTCATCTGCAAACTTGGACACATTGCCCTTAGTCCCCAACTCCAAATCATCTTTCGAGTAAAGAAAAGTCTGAAGCCACTCTTGGGGTTGCCTGCTGTTGAATTCATGTCTCCAAGTATATATTCATAATACAGGGAAAGGGCTTATACCACCCCTAAAAGGAATCCTACAATTCATGCCTAGAACCAGACAGAAACTGTGAAACTGAATGAAAATGGCCACACAACATTTTTTTGGACAATAGCAAAAAGGAACAGGGAAGTGGCTACAAACCTCTGCTGTCGAAGCATATTGCTTTATCGTGTATCTAATGCATAAAGATGCATCTTCAAGTAAACAACAACAATTTGAGACTCTTGACGATGTGAAATAACAATTTGAATTTTCTTTTTTTTAACAAACATAACGTACTGTTATGGGCTAGGGTTTAGGGAACCCCAAAGCGTAGCATGGAGTTCACCTGACCCACAACTTTTAATAGATTGTGGTATGGGGAGCACACGGCCCACTCTACAGGTGTGGTATAGCAGAAATGGAAAAGTTTTTTAAAGCAAAACAATGTTTATTCTATGAACTCAAGTTAACCTTTTTAAAACATAGTGACATTTAGCAACCACATCAACCACATCTTAGCAACCATTAATTCAAATACAACCCCCAAAGAATACAACACTAAGCAATGCTTAATAACTTCCCCAAACAACATCCAGACAAAAGAATCACCGTTTAACAGAAGCACATTAGATTTACATTCACTACTGAGAACATTTATAATTCTGAATTCACCAAATGATCATGAGATAGTCTTTTGATGGCAGAGAGAACAGCAGTACACCTGCTTGGTCTGGCTTCAGCTCCAACACTGAAAACAAAACTAAAACACACCCTGCAGCCTACTGTTGCTCGTTTTACTGGAGTGTATTAACACGCCTCCGTTTAAAGGCCGTGTGCTTAACACTACTATGGCTCTGTGTATGTAATTATGCTCAGGAGTCGCCAGGTGCCGTATTTAGACACCTCACAAGTATATCAAGGTCAGGTTCAAAGTAATAAATCTGTACACCGATTAGTAAGTCCAAACGATTGATATTTATTATAACAAATATAATAAATACACATGCATACACGAAAGAGACTAACTTACTTCTAATACTAAACAACTAAAATACTTATCTAGACAGGAACAGGCAAGGTCAGGGAGCAAGGCCTTTGTCCCGTTCTTGGTCTGCAACTCTCAGGTACTTAAAGTTGTCAGGATCTAGCAAGGTCTGGATCACGTAGCGATCGTTGTATTGGCACTTACAGTTCGATGGCTGATGGCTCAACGGCTGGTGATGGAACTGGAGTCAGGATGCGATGTATCAGCAAAGCGGAGCCGGAGCAAAAGTAGCAGTCAGAGCCGGAGCCAAAGCAGACCGAACCATGTGCGGGGTCTACTTTTATAGTTCCTAGAAGTCCGTGCCCCTTCGGGGCGGGCCTTTTACCTGCCATGTATCGATTGGGCCTTTCCCAATCGATATCTTCTGAACCCCCCAATCTGAGGGTCGTCCCTCGATGGGTGGGCTGTCCCTATGGTTCTTTGTGTTGGATACTGTGGTGCCGTTCTGTCTGGGCGTCTACTCAAAAGTATCCATTCATACTTAAATGTTTCTATTGTGCGGGGTCTGGATCTGGATCACCTCATTACTATGTAGATCTTGTTGCCATTTACACCTTTGGCTGAAACTCTGCACCTGGCCACAAACTGGTTTCTGTACGTGCAGAATGCTAATTAGTCTTCTGCAAACTGCTTGTCCTTGCTAAGACTGTTTTTCCCTGCAGCCTTAGCAGTTCTCCATTTTGTAGCCCAGTGTCCATCTTAGGTGGCTACACTGCTCAAAAACGAAAATAAAAAGCTGACAGACAGCCCAGCTCCACCCACTCTCTGACATCATTGCAGTAATAAACACCCATTTCCTAAAGATACTCACACTAAAGATATTTATATACACACCCATTTATAAACACTCATTTCTTAAAGGTACTCTCGCTACAGATATTTATATACACACCTATTTATAAACACCCATTTCTTAAAGGTACTCTCACATGACAGTACCCAATTCTTTTTTTTGCCTATTAAGGGACAGTTTAGCGTGGCCAATCCACCTACCTTGCACATCTTTGGGTTGTGTGAGTGAGACCCACGCAGACACTGGGACAATGTGCAAACTCCACACGGACAGTGACCCGGGGCTGAGATTGAACCTGGGTCCGGCAGCAGTGCTAAGCACTGTGCCACCGTGCCAGCCCTGTAACAATTTGCCTTCAATAAAAGTCCTGCCAATATGATTGAACAAAAGGGTTTAAGATCTAATTTTTCCAATAAAGCTAAATGTTTGGATATTAGCTGTATCTTGAATAACCGAAGGACACTGTGAACCATTCTACTTATAATTATTAAAAGGATAGTTAAGAATTCAAGTTAAGCACCTTTGAGTTTGATTAAATGATTTTCTTGGTTTGCTAGGTTAAGGACCATTTCGTAATTTTGTGGAAACATCCTTAGTTATCACACCTGACAAAATCTCTTCATTCTGGACTGTTGTATTAAATCAAACTGTTCATTATCTACAGTGGCTGTGTGAGGAAGGCACCAGAGAGATGAGGAAGTATCATAACAACAGATCTCCTGGTAGGAGTATACATAAACAGTGGCAGAACGAGAGGCTTATTATCTATGAGTATTTTTTTTAAACCTTGAGATATACAATGACATGGGACATTTTGTGGTGCAGGGGGTATTGTCCCTACCCTGGACCACAGATTCCATGTTTGAATCCCACCCAGGATTTGATAGCCAAGGAAGGTGTCTGCATATAGATTGGGCAAATCAAATTAGTAACAATATCGTAGAGGAGAAATTCCTGGAGTGTATACGGAATGGTTTTCTGGACCAACACTTTAACAGGCCATCCTAGACTGGATATTGTACAACGAGAAACAAATAATTGGCCATCTAGCTGTGCGAGGCCGCTTGGGGATGAGCGACCATAATATAATAGAATGCTTTATCAAGGTGGCGAGTGATGCAGTTGATTCTGAGACTAAGGTTCTGAATCTTAATAAAATAAACTATGATTGTATGAAGCTTGAGTTAGCTATGATGGATTGGAATATTACTGAAAAGGATGACAGTGGATAGGCAATGGCAAACATTCAACGAGCGCATATGTAAACTACTACAATTGTTCATTCCTGACTGATGCAAAAATTAAACGAGAAAGGTGGCCACACTGACTTAGTAGGGAAATTAAAGATGGTATTAGATCCAAGGAAGAGGCATACAAATTGGTGAGAAGAAACAGCAGATCTGAGGATTGGGAACAGTTTAGAATTCAGCAAAGGGGGGAAAAGGAATTGATTAAGAAGGGGAAAATAGAGTACAAACTAAGGTTGCAGGGAACAGAAAAACTAACTTTAAAAGCTTTGGTAGGTATGTGAAGAGAAAAAGATTGGTGAAGACCCCTTACATTCAGAAACAGGGGCATTTATTTATTTTTTTATAAATTTAGATTACCCAATTATTTTTTCCAATTAAGGGGCAATTTAGCATGGCCAATCCACCTACTCTGCACATTTTTGGGTTGTGGGGGCGAAACCCACGCAGACACGGGGAGAATGTGCAAACTCCACACGGACAGTGACCCAGAGCCGGGATCGAACCTGGGACCTCAGCGCCGTGAGGCGTTTGTGCTAACCACTAGGCCACCGTGCTGCCCTAACAGGGGCATTTATAATGAGGAACAAAGAAATGACTGACGAACTAAATGCATAGCTTGGTTCTGTCTTCACAAAGGAGAACACAAATAACGCACCAGAAATTTAGGAGAACACAATTTAGTGAGAGGGAGGAACTGAAGGAAAATCGGTATTAGTAGAAAAATGGTTTTGGGGATATTGATTGGATTGAAGGCCGCTAAATTCCCAGGGCCTGATATTCTACATCCCAAAGTACTTAACGAAGTGGCCCTAGAAAGACTGCCTGCATTAGTGGTCATCTTCCAAGGTTCTATAGACTTTGCAACAGTTCCTACAGATTGGAGGGTGGCTAATATAACCTAGCTATTTAAAAAGGGAGGTAGAGAGAAAATGGAAATATAGACCAGTCTGCCTGATGTTGGTAGTGGATAAATTCTAGAACCATTATAAAAGATTTAATAGAGTGCTTGGAAAACCGTGGCAAGATCGGATCGAGTTAGTGTGGATTTATGAAAGGAAAATCATGCTTGACAAATCTACTGGAGTTCTTTGAGGATATAACTAGTAGAGTTGACAAGGATGAGCCAGTGGTTGTCGTATATTTGGTCTCTCAGAAGGCTTTCAACAAAGTCCTGAGAGATTAGCATGTAAAATTAAAGCACGTGGGATGGGGGGTAGTGTATTGAGATGGAAAGAAAACTGGTTGGCAGACAGAAAAAAGAGTAGGAATAAATGGATATTTTCCCCACATTACAAGCAATGACTAGTGGGGTATCACAGCGATAGCGCCCTACTATGCACTGTATATATCAATGATTTAGATGAGGAACTAAATGTAATACATCCAAATTTGCAGACGACACAAAGCTAGCAGGAAAACTGAGCTGTGAGGAGGATGCAGAGATGCTTCAGTGTGATTAGGACAAGTTGAGTGAATGGGCAAATGCTTGGCTTATGCAATATGATGTAAATAAATGTGAGGTTATCCACTTTGGTAGCTAAAACATGAGGCAAATTATTATTTGAATAGCTCGAGATTGAGAGAGGGGAATGTGTAACAAGACTGTCCTTGGACAGTTTCAGTTGCTGAAAGTAAGCATGCATGTGCGAAGGCTGTAAAGAAGGCAAATGGTATGCTGGCCTTCGTAGTGAGGGGATTTGAGTATAGGAGCAGGGATGTCCTGCTGCAAATATACAAGGTCTTTGTGAGATCACATCTGGAACATTGTGTGCAGTTTTGGTCTCCTTATCTGAGGAATGATGTTCTTGCCATAGAGGCAGTGCAGGAAGGTTTCCCAAACTGATTCCTGGGATCGCGGGACTGACATATGAGGAGAGATTGAGTTGATTAGGATTATATTCGCAGCAGTTCAGAATAATGAGGGGGGATTTCCTAGAAACGTATAAAATCTACCAGGACTAGACAGCATTGATGCAGGAAGGAAGTTCCAGATGGCGGGGAGACCCAGAACCAGGGGTCCCAGTCTCAGCATTTAGGACTGAGATGATAAATAATTTCTTCAACCAGAGAGTAGTCAACCTGTGGAACCTGTGACCACATAAAGCAGTTGAGGTCAAATCATTGTGGGTGGATTATTTTCTCTGACCGGAGTTCAATTGTACCGGTTTTCCAATTCCCTTGTGGTTGTAAAGCGGAATGCAATTCAATGTTCCATGCCATGCCCCAAACCCCCCCCCCCCCCCCCCCCCCCCCACCACCACCAAATACCAGGGTGATGTGCCCCGACCCACCCCCGACAGGGACCCCTGTAATAGGGGGACTCCCCACAGGGACCCCTGTAATAGGGGGACTCCCCACAGGGACCCCTGTAACAGGAGCACTCCCCACAGGGATCCCTGTAATAGGGACACTCCCCACAGGGACCCCTGTAATAGGGGCTCTCCCCACAAGGATTCTTATAATAGGGCCACTCCCCACAGGGACTCCTGTAATAGGGGCATGCCACAGGGACCCCTGTAATAGGGGCACTCTCCACAAGGGACCCGGTAATAGGGGAACCCCCCCCCCCCCCCCCCCCCCCCCCACAAGGACCTCTGTAATAAGGCATCTCCACACAAGGGCCTCTGTAATTGTGGGACCCCCCACATTGCATTTAGTTATATGCTCCCGCTGGCGTGCTGCATGGAACTTGTTCACGCTGCAGTGGGGTGTCGGAGCATAGGGATTTTTCTCCATGCCTGATTGCCCGAACCATTGGAGATCTGCAAATCCTTCCAACACACGCTAATAGCAGAGGAAAGGAGCAGGAGAATTTCTGGTCAAGGCCACCGTAATAGAATGAATGTTGAAATATCGACCATTAATATCCATAGCTCTAGTACATGTAAAAGTACATGGGTACTTCAGAAACACTGTCAGCAATATAGTGTGACAGAAATAATAATTTCTAGCATGATATGAAATGCTTCATGTTTAGTATATTCACACCTACCAGGAAACTAAGTTGAGACTGCTCACGCTGGATGTTGTATCAGGTTATGGCAGTTATGAGAGAGGAGGTATTTATTTAATCAGATGGATTTAAACCCAGGTTTCAGAGACAAATGCACCATATTCCCAACATACCACAATTGATTCCACTCTTAACTCCCACCATTTAATTCTTAATTATTTTGTCATCCAAGATTTTGAACAGCGAGTGAAAGCTCATTAGCTCTGATCCATTTTGGGACACCCTGAGTTTATGAAAAATACTGTGCAGGAAATATAATTTTTGGGTGTTTTAATTCAAAGTGTAGTTTGCAATTGTACTGTTCCCCATGCTTTTTGTACAGTGGTAAATCTATAGGAAGACTGCTAAAAATGTTAAATTAATCGCTGAGCAAATTTTAACTTCAAGGTATTCTTTATTAAACCTTTCCCATTTATAGTAAAAACAAAGATTTAAAAGACACAAAATATTGAGATTCCTTGTGTTCTTTGTGTTTGTAAAACTCAGGATGGATAAAGGTTGGAGTGTGCACAAAGAACCTCAAAGCTATGTTGAATTAACAAAGCTAATTTTATTACACCACTCTCAATACAGTTCGAACACTATTTCTAAAGCTAGCAGCACTATATAATACAATTACTAGCTATATTATAGCTAACTACTGCCTCTAACACTCTATCTCTCTAATTATATCTAGACTCTCTGTTACTATCTGGTCCTCCACTACACTCTCCAGAAGCCTGAGAGGCATTCCCTTTTATAGCGTCTGCTCCCTAGCTCCATCTGGTGGTAGAATAAAGTAGCACATTAACTCTCAATGGGCCAGACATTACACATAATGTCACATCTATATGATAGCTAACTGCTGCTTCTAACACATATCTCTCTAATTATCTCTAGACTCTGTGTTCACTATCTGCTCTCCCACTACACTCTCCCAGAAGCCTGAGAGGCATTCCTTTATAGGTCTGCTCCCCAGCTCCATCTGGTGGTAGAATAAAGTAGCACATTAACTCTCAATGTGCCAGACATTACACATAATGTCACATCCCCATGTTTGAAAAACATTTTTCAAACATGCATAATCACTACAATAATCACAAACTGAGAATGATCTAACAAGACACATAGCACGGTTCATAAGCTAAGATAATGATGAGGCTTCTTCTTGATTCTTGCCGATCTTCTTAACGCACAGGGTTCAGAATCAGAACTGTCCTTGAGCTTGTCATTTTTTAGATCAGACATGAATGTCCTCTGGAAATCTGACATTGTCCAATATTGAGTCAGGTTTTCTGGAGATAGTCTTTGTGTATCAGTCGGCTTATTACTTTCAGTAAGGCTCTACGATTGTGCCGATACATTGAACCTGATGCTGTTTGAACAACGTACGAATGAGGTGCTATTGCAATCAGAACTTTTGCTGTGTCAGACCATCCACTAGTCTGAATTCTAATTGTTAGCATGCCGATTATAGTAAAGAGCATTGTTTGTGCTTCAGCTGAACTATCTTTCCCTTCACCGTCTGCGTCATCTAGATTTGGGAAAAGGTTTACCTGGAAGAGGCGTACGCAGCTTCCTGCCTCTCAACAACTGCACTGGTGATAATCCTGAGCAAGAGGCGTGGCTCTATAACCTTATAATGCCAAGGAAAAGTCTTGCTGGTCGTCATATGCCTTTGGAACAGCTTTTTGACGATCCCAACACACTTTTCTGCTTTGCTGTTGGACTGTGGGAATAATGGACTTGAGGTTATATGCTGAAAATTGTACCATTTGACAAAGGCAGAACCAATCCCAACAGCTAATACATGGACCATTATCTGTCATCACAGTCAGGGGGTATTCATGTCTTGCAAATATGGAATTTGTGGCTCGAATGACAGATTTGGCAGTCAAATCTGTTACGGTAACTACTCTGGGGTAGTTCGAATAATAATCCATCATTATTAGGTAGTCGGTACCGCATCGAAAGTAAAATAAATCCATCCCTACTTTGGACCAAGGGATTGTGATTATTTCACTAGATGTGAATGTCTCTTTCTGTTGTGAAGATTGATACATTTAAACCATAAGACCTAGGAGCAGACTTAGGCCACTCGGCCCATTGAGTCTGCTCTGCCATTCCATCATGGCTGATATTTTTCTCATCCCCAATTCACCTGGCCTTATCCCATAACCCCTCATCCCCTTATTGATCAAGAACCTACCAATCTCTATCTTAAAGACACTCAGTGATTTGTCCTCCACGTCCTTCTGTGGCAAAGAGTTCCATAGGTTTCATCACTCTCTGGCTGAAGAAATACCTCCTCATATCTGTTTAAAGGATTGCCCCTTTAGTCTGAGATTGTATCCTCTGGTTCTAGTTTTTCCGACATGTGGAAAACATCCTCTCACGTCCACTCTATCCACTCCTCGCAGTATCCCTGTAAGTTTCAATACGATTTTCCCCCCTCATCCTTCTAAACTACCGAGTACAGACGCAGAGTCTCTCAATCTTTCTCATACGACAAGCTCTTCCATTCCCAAGGATTATTCTTGTGAACTTCCTGTGGATCCTTTCCAAGGCCAGCAGATCCTTCCTTAGATACAGGGCTCAAATCTGCGTACAATACTCCAAAATGGGATCTGACCAGAGCTATAACAATTGGAATTGAAATATTCTGTGTTGTGTATATGGTAGATCATTTGTCACACAAACAAATACAATTTGGACTGACAGTTATTCATTATGGGGAGATGGTGGCAAAGTAGTAATGTCACTGGACTACTAATTTAGGCTAATTCAAATTCCACCACGGCAGCTGGTAGAATTTGAATTCAATTAATCTGAGATTGAAAGCTAGTCTCAATAATGGTGGCCATTATCAATTGTTGTAAAACCCATTTTGGTTGACAAATGCCCGTTAGGGAAGGAAATCTGCTCTCCATATCTGGTCTGGCTGAAATGTGACTGCAGACCCCTGCATGTGGTTAACCTCTTAAGTGACCTATGTAATGGTCCAGCAAGCCGCTCAGCTGGAATGGAAATACGGAGAGGCAACAAATACTGGCCTTGCAGCAATACATACATCCTGTGAAAGAACCAAAAAAGTGATTTGTTTTCTGATATTACAGCAGTTGAAATCTGATAACATCAACAAAACCTAGATAGTACAAGCGATTGTTTTCCTCTTTAAAATCTCAAATCCTTGAATTATTTGAGACTATAATATTTTACTTTAACGACTTTTGTTGGAGCTGATCAAATTTCTTGGAGTAGTTGGTACTCGAAGGGAATTGTTCTGTGTATTGGGATTATGATCAAAGATAGTATTTTGGGAGGCAAGGAGAGCAGACCAGAATGCAGGCATCCTGCCAAGGCTTTTAACAAATTCCAGATGTTTTCAGAACTGAAATGGTAGTATTGCATTTCAGTAAAAATCACTAAAATGGATTAAACTGCATATACAAAGACATCACAAGTTTCCCAGTACAAACACCCATCTGCAAAATGTATAGCTATTCATTCGGAGTTTAAAGCACACACTGTAAGAGGACCATTGATGTGTTGACAAGAGTACATGTAAACAGAGCATGAATTTTGGTCTGTGACTCATGACTACCCTTTCAATGAGTATCTGCAGCATGCATATCAGTAAAAGGTCATTAACATAATGCAAAATGTTATACATGATTCAGTTTTGCTGGATTATTGAAGACTAACCTCGGTTTTGATATAAAACATCCTCAATTTTATGCCATCATAGAACCTAATGACAGTTACAGATTTTGTTTGGGACCTGGCTACATTTTTATGGATGTTCTATTTCAGTGATGGAGTTACCCAATCATACCATATGATTGTTGTGTTTCGTAAGTTCTATGCTTGGTGATTACATCTGTTGTTGAGTAAGTAGCCTTCTAAGAATTCAGGAAGAGACTTTACTGTCATTCAGTAACCTGGTGAAGAAGAAAGAAATATTGTTAAGTGTAGTTCTAAAAATAGTTGCTGAATAGATTACATTAACTGTTATAATGGCATCACAGACAAAATGATAGAAATACAACTATCAATAAATATAGAGTACTAAGGAACCAATTTTCCTATTTTGCTTGGCATAAGGAATTGCCAAGGCACATCATATAGAAGAAAAGTGAATCGGAAGAATCATAAACCTGAATTAGATCCTGCTCAACTTCCATCAATTAACGGAAATAATATTAGCTTGCCTCTGTTATGGACATGCAAATTTCTTTGCCCCATGCTTTATCTTTGCACTTAAATTTATGCCAAATGCAAGAAGAGTAAAATTTGCTCCTAAATGATCTGTTACTTTTCCTCAACTTCAAATTTTTCCTGAAACCACTGGTTTCTTGCTGGTATTGATTCAAAAGGTGCCTGCATCCACCTTACTGAATTTTGTTTCTTGTGTGCGTGTTTAGATTGAATGGATTGGATTTGTTTATTGTCACGTGTACCGAGGTACAGAGAAAGTAATTTTTCTGCAAGTAGCTCAATAGATCATTAAGTACATGAGCACCGGCATCGGATGAAACATACAGGTATGTAGTGTTAATGAGGTCAGTCCATAAGAGGGTCGTTTAGGAGTCTGGTAACAGCGGGGGAAGAAGCTGTTTTTTGAGTCTGTTCTTTGCGTGTTCTCAGACTTCTGTAAACTCGTGCCCGATGGAAGAAGTTGGAAGAGTGAGTAAGCCAGGGGGAGGGGTCTTTGATTATGCTGCCCGCTTTCCCCAGGCAGCGGGAGGGTGTAAATGGAGTCAATGGATGGGAGCAGGTTCGTAGTAATGGACCGGGCTGTGTTCACGACCTCTCTGAAGTTTCTTGCGGTCCTGGGCCAAGCAGTTGCCAAACCAGACTGTGATGCAGCCAGATAGGATGCTTTCTATGGTTGCAACTGTAAAAGTTGGTAAGAGTTATGTGGACACTTTCTCACAGAAAGTGAGAGTTGGCAGGCTATTAGACCTGTGAAGGTTATCAGTAGAATGCTTAGCCCTGTTCTTGTTGATATATAGGCATATGAGTAATTTTCAAAAAGGAATGGGATAACTACCTAAAAAGGAAAAATATTTACAGGGCTATGATAAAAGAGCAGGGAAGTTGGACTTAATTGGCTATCTTTTCCAAAGTGCTGACACAGGTCCAATGGCCACCTTCTGTGCTGTACGATACTGGAGATTTGCTCACTCTATGTTAACACAAATGTGGTTGATATTTGTCCTTTGTGTGCTTCAGCTTTATAAAGCTAGACTATCAGCTAGCTAAGACTGGAAATGAAGTCTATATACTATACTAATGGAGCCTTTGTCAGCTGAGCGACATAGCGTAGCTTTGTAAGAATTTATGAATAGCTTGTGAATTCGAACAAATTAGTCACTGGGTGACTTGCGTTAATGATACAACACAGCTTGTTCTTTTGAATTTATATCTGCTCTGGTGGATGGGTTTTGAAATTCCATGGATGTAACGCAATTAGTCATGATAAAATTATTGTTCTGACTAGTGCAATTAATGCAGTTGCTTTTTAAGGAGTGGGTGAAATAAGACTAAAATTAGAGAAAAAAGATTGACAACATTTATATCACTTTTCTCAAAGATTCTCAAACATTTCTGATAGTCAGCTTGTAATCAACCAGATGTATTTATTTATGTCACAGAGCCAATGCAGCTCAGCAATAAGCAATGCTTAATCTTTAGTTGTTCCGAATGATTTCATAAATGATGCTGTAAAATACATTTATGGTAAACCAACAGAAATCAGAAGTCATTTTGTTGTTGACAATAGTGAATCACCTCTATTAACATAATTGTACGGATTATCTGCTTGATTGTGACGTACCTCATTTTGTGCAGGTTAAATGTAGTTATTTAGAAGAGCATTGTTGTGTTCTGTGTTGTGGCTGTGGTAAAGATGCACCTAGAACATCTAGTTGTTTGTAAGATGGTTATCAACTAGTAGATGGTTTATCAACAAAATCAACATGTGGAAAGTAACTAACGAACTATAATAAAACGGTAACGAATAAGTGAATTCTCCTGGAGCTACATCTAATGCGACTGGCCTCTAATATGACTTACTACCAACTGCCCGGATCTCTGGAGTCACATGGTGGATCTCTATCACCACCTGCTGGTCAGAGGTCATATAGATAACTACACACCATTAATAGATAACTATGCATTACTGTGCATACAAATCACCACAAGCATCTGGAAAATGTCTCCTGTTTTGCCAACTTTTCTTCAAAGAAGCAGAGTCAGTCTGAAAGCTAGTTTTGTTCAGAATTAATACAGGCCTAAAATGTGTCATTATAAACTGTGCTAGATTCTTAGTAACTCCAGAAATCAAAATGACAAAAGATATTGTTTCTTCAGATTTTTATTTTTAATCCAAATGCTATTGTAAAGAGCAAAGCGTGTACTTATTTTAATAAGATCTCTAAAACAGTTAAAATTCAGTACTACTAAAAATCATTTGGATTGATTTATATTAAAGCATTCCTTGCCTTAAGAAATATCTGGCAAGACAAACCTAATTATTGTCCTTCTACGATTGCCATTGTTCTTGTTTTACATTTTCACTCGGGATGGGACTGACAACATTACGAAACTAGTACTGAAGACTTGTGATTCATAACAAGCCATTCTCCTAGCCAAGCAATTCCAGTACAGCTACAACACTGGTATGTACCCAGTAATGTGGAAAGTGTCCAGATCTGTCCTGTTCACATGGTTGTGATAGTTGGGGGTCAATCATCTCAGCTTCAGGTGTCACTGCAGGAATTCCTCAGAGTAGTGTCCTAGGGCCCAACCATCTTCAGCTGCTTCATCAATGACCTCCCTTCCATCATAATGTCAGAAGTAGGGATGTTTGCGGATGACTGCACAATGTTCAGCACCATTCGTGACTCATAGAAACATCGAAACAGAAAATAAATGCGGAGGAGGCCGTTCAAAGCCTGCTCTGCCATTCATTATGATAATGGCTGATCATCAAGTGTAGTACCCTGATCGCACTCCCCCACCCCCCTATGTCCCTTGTTCCCGTTGGCTCCAAGAGCTATATCTAATCCTTCTTGAAATTACACAACATTTTGGCCTCAACTACTTTCTGTGGTAGCGAATTCCATGGATTAACCACTCACTGGGTGAAGAAATTTCTCACCTCAGACTTAAAAGGTTTGCCCCATATCCTCAAAATATGACCCCTAGTTCTGGACATCCCCACCATGGTGAACATTCTTTCTGAATCTACCCTATCTAATCCTGTTAATTTTGTACGTTTTTCTATGAGATCCCTTCTCACTCTTCTAAACTCGAATGAATATAATCCGAACCGACTTAGGTCTCTCCTCGTATGACAGGTCCCCACCATCTCAGAAATCAGCTTGGTAAACCCACACTGCACTTCATAGTAAGAACATCCTTCCTCAGATAAGGACAACCAAAACTACACAGAATACTCCAGGTGTAGCCTCACCAATGCACTATACAATTGCAGTAAAACACTCTATTCCTATACTCGAATCAATCTCGCTATGAAGACCAACATACCATTTGCCTTCCTTACTGCCTGCTGTACTTTCAGCAACTGATGCATGAGGATGCCAAGGGCTCTTTGAGCATCCACCTCTCTCAATTTACACCCATTCAAATAATAATCTACCTATCTATTTTTCCTACCAAAATAGATAACCTCACATTTATCCACATTATACAGCATCTGTCATGCATGTGCCCACTCATTCAGTCTGTCCAAATCCCGCTGAAGCATCTCTGCATCTTCCTTACAGCTCACTCTTCCACCCAACTTTATATCTGATGCACTGTCAATTATGACGAGATGAGAGTAGAGTGTAATCGAAGCTTTATTACGCAGAGATGGGCGGAGCCAGCAGGCAGGGATCTACCCCCGTACCTTAGTATAGGAGCCCTTACCGTAATACACCTCTATGTGATATATACAATACAACAGTGGTGACTACCACAGTATCATCTGCAAATTTGGAGATAATTATATTATTATTTAGTTCTCTTGTCCAAAATCATTATATATAATGTGAACAGTTGGGGTCCTAGCACAGATCCCTGCGGTACCCCACTAGTCACTGCCTGCCAATCAGAAAAAGCCTAATTTATTCCAACTTCTTGCTTCCTTTTTGCTAACCAGCTTTCTATCCATCCCGGGACACTACCCATGCACTTTAACTTTACATATTAATCTGCTATGTGAGACCTTGGCGAAAGCCTTCCAAAAGTCCAAATAAACCACATCCACCAGTTCTCCCTGGTCAACTCTACTAGTTACAGCTTCAGAGAATTCTAGTAGATTTGACAAGCATGATTTCCTTTCGTAAATCCATGCTGATTTGTCTGATCACACCACTGCTTTCCAAATGCTGTGCTTTCCAATCCTTGATAATGCACTTCAGCAACTTCCCTTCTATCGACATTAGGCTCACTGGTCGATAGTTCCCTGTTTTCTCTCTACCCCCTGTTTGAATAGCAAGGTTATATTTGCTACCCTCCAATCTGGAGGAACCATTTCAGAGTCCAAAGAATTTTGGGAAATGACCACCAATGGATCTACCATTTCCAGCGCAGCATCCTTAAGTAATCTGGGATGAAGATTATCAGGCCCTGGAGATTTGTCCGTCTTCAACTCCATTAATTTACCCCAAACCATTTCTTTCCTCCTGCTAATTTCCTTCAGCTCCTCACTAAAATGTGTGTTTCTCAGAACTTCCGGTATGTTATTCATGACAGAAGCAAAGTATGAATTTAGTTCTTCAAACCATTTCTTTGTTCCCTGATATGAGTTCCTCCATTTCTGACTGTAAGGGCCTACATTAGTTTTTATCAATCCTTTTCTCTTTACATACTGATACAAACTTTTACAGTTTACTTTCAAATTGTATTTTCCCCTTCTTAATCAATCCCTTGGTCTGCCTTTGTTGAATTTTAAACTGTTCCCAATCCTCAGGTCTATTGGGCGCGATTCTCCCAAAATGGGAGAAATCGTAAGGCTGGCGTCAAACCCGGGCGGGTTTGACGCCAGCGCGCCCCTTCCCGACCGGGAACCGATTCTGGTCCCCAGTCGGGGCTAGCAGCCTGACGCCGTAAGCTCCGGCATCACGGGCTTAACGAATTTCGTTAAGCCCGCTTGCCGGAGTTAGCGCCGGCTGACGCGTCATATGACGTCAGCCGCGCATGCGCGGATTGGAAGACTCCAACCCGCGCATGCGCGGATGACGTCATCGTGTATTTGCGCGAAACCCGCGCATGCGCGGGCTGGGATGCCCCTCAGCCGCCCCGTGAATGGATACTGCGGGGCGGCGGAAGGAGAAATAGTGCGCGGGCATTGGGCCCGCTGCCCGCGATCGGTGCCCACTGATCGCGGGCCCCATGGCACCCTTGGCCGGCCGTGGTACTGCCATGCCAATCGGTGCCATGGTTATAAAAAGCGAGTTGTTCCCGCCGTTTTTACGAACGGCCAGACCAGGTCTGTTTGCCGTTCGTAAAAACAGCGTAAAGGGCTGGGACTTCGGCCATCTATCAGACTGTGAATCGCTGCCGCCGTAAAAAAACGGCGGCAGCGATTCATGTCGGGAGTTGGGCGGGGGGGGGGGGGAGAATAGCAGGAGGGCGGGAAAAATGTCGGGAAGGCCCTCCCGCTATTCTCTGACCCGTCGTGGGGGGGCGGAGAATCGCGCCCCTCGTGTTTTCTTGCTAATTTGTATGCCTCTTTTTAGGAATGAACCACATTTGGAATTCACCTATTCGTTCCTGGACTGCATGCCATTTCCTGCCCGTTGTCCTTCCTTTCAGTAATGTTTCCCAATCTAGCATAGCCAGATAAAGAAGCAATACCTGTCCAAATGTAGCAAGACCTGGAAAATATCCAGGCTTGGGCTGACAAGTGGCAAGTTACATTTGCACCACACAAGTGTTAAGGAATGGGTTAAGAGACATTCAAATTAGATGTCTCATTGATGTTAAGTATCTGGTAATTGACACAACAGCAGCCAGAGGCAACAGTGGTAGCAGAAGATGGTTGCTATACAAATGTGAAGTGTTGAAAGATACAACTTTTTCAGACTCAACCAAAGAGTGAGTGAGAAGAAAACAAAATAAAATATATAGCTGAACCTAGGATAAAGATGTCCGGATATGACTATCCACCATTATTTCTGATAGGGATCGTACGACCAATGGAGAAGTGCAGTTGTTATTTGGACTAAGGTAACTGCTTGGGAAAGAGGAAACAAGGTATGGCATTGGCTCTTTCCCTACCTTATGAGAGTAAAGTCCGAAACAAAGTGTTTTCTGAACTGGAATTCATGTTCCTTTCTGTGGTAGCGAATTTAGACTCAGAAAAAGGTCTGGATTTATGGATAAGATTTATCAAATGATGACTTGTTAAGTGCGTATGAAGCCTGGTCAGAATTTGATACATTCTGAAAAACAGAGGATATCTTTATTGAGGACTATATAATGAAATTTAACAGACTATACAGAAGGCTGCACAAACACCGCCTGGAATTTCCACAGTCTGTGTTGGCATTTAAGTTACTGGACTGTGCTAGAGTGACCAATATGGATAGGCTCCTGGTTTTGACAGGAGTTAGTTTGCAGATAATGACGCCTTATTCGATCAGATGATAGAGGCCTTAAAGATGTTTCTGGAAACATTCAATTCCTATGGCTCTTATGACACAAATGGGTCAGTTAGCAATAAAGCATACTATGAAAGATACACTACTGACAGGATGGCGACATCATATGGCTCCGAACAGGTTGCGAGAGTATGGCAGGAGATCGGGACCTGGAAATTATGAGGACAGAAACCCATTTAAAACCTATAGGGGCTGGTTTGGCACAGGGCTAAAGAGCTGGCCATTAAAGCAGACCAAGGCAGGCCAGCAGCACGGTTCAATTCCCGTAGCAGCCTCCCCGAACAGGCGCCGGAATGTGGCGCCTCGGGGCTTTTCACAGTAACTTCATTTGAAGTCTACATGTGACAATAAGTGACTTTCATTTCATTTCATTTCATAATAGGAGGAGGGACATGGAGAATGGAAATAGGAAAATGAACCTTAGAAATGCCCAGGGTATGATAAATCAATGTTTTCACTGTGACTCTCAACACCATTATGCTTTCAACTGTCTAACACGTTATAATAGTGTTTGAAGCTACACGTGACACGGAAGAGTTGGAAGAGGAAAAAGATAGTGACCAGAAAGAAGGCATTGTCCTATTATCAAGCAGTTTTACTCCGGTAATGAGGGATGAGGTTGTTGGTTTCAGAATCTTTCAGTTGTGCTGTATTGGACAGTGGTTGCCCATCTATTGTATGTGGGATTGACTGGTTAAAATATTACTTGGACTCGTTGAATTCTGAAAATCATCACAAGGTTAAGGAATTTAAAAGTTCCACAAGTTTCAGGTTTGGGGATGATAATACTCTGAAGTCGCTGAAAAGAGTGGTGATCCCTTGCAATATTGCTGGAGTGAATCATTTCATAAGCACGGATGTTGTATCAAGTGAGATACCTTTGCTTCTGAGCAGACCGTCAATGAAGAAATCACACATGAAACTGGATATGGAACAGGATAAGGCAACAGTTTTTGGAAAGACGGTGGATTTACAATTTACACAGTCGGGCCACTATTGTATTCCATTACTGACAAATAATATTTCAAGTGCAGTTGTTAAGGATGTGTTATTGGCAGTTGGAAATGGGACTTTAGCTGATAAAAAGCTTGCAGTTGGAAATGGGACTTTAGCTGATAAAAAGCTTGTTGTATGAAAACTGCATCGGCAATTTGCGCATCCGTTTCCTTGGGAGGCTGAAAAATTAATTAAAGGATGCGGGGTAAGGGATGAAGACTATACTAAACTGATGGAACAGGTTAGTGATCGCTGTGAAGTTTGTAGGAAGTATAGAAGGACACCATTATGACCGATAGTAACCCTGCCTTTGGCCAGGGATTTTAACGACATTGTGGCCATGGACCTTAAGATCTGGGATAAAGCGAACAATATATTTATTTTTATATTATTTTTATATATATATAATATATTTATTCAACATCCACCAATTCCTTCTCTTTGGTGAATACTGATGCAAAGTATGCATTTAGTACCTTGCGCGTTTCCTCTGGCTCCACACATAGATTCCCTCACCTGTCCTTCAGTGGGCCAACCCTTTCCCTGACTCCCCTCTTACGTTTTATGTACGTGTAAAAAGACTTGGGATTTATTTTCCTTAACTCTTTTTGCCAATGACTTTTAGCCTCCTGACTTCTTGCTTAAGTTCCTTCCTACTTTCCTTATATTCCACACAGGCTTCGGCTGTTCCCAGCTTTCTAGCCCTGACAAATGCCTCCTTTTTTTTTTGACGAGGCCTACAATATCTCTCGATGCCCAAGGTTTCTGAAATTTGCCATATTTATTCTTCTTCTGCACAGGAACATGCCAGTCCTGAATTCCTTTCAACTGACATTTGAAAGCCTCCCACATGTCAGATGTTGATTTACCCTCAAACATCCACCCCCACTCTAGGTTCTTCAGTTCCTGCCGAATATTGTTATAATTAGCCTTCCCCCAATTTAGCACATTCACCCTCGGATCACTCTTTGTCCACCCAGCACTTTAAAACTTACTGAATTGTGGTCACTGTTCCCAAGATGCTCCCCTACTGAAACTTTTACCATCTGGCCGGGCTCATTCCCCAATACCAGGACCAGTGTACCCCTTCCTCAGTTGGACTATCCACATATTGTTTTAAGAAGCCCTCCTGGATGCTCCTTACAAACTCTGCCCCGTCCATGCCCCTAGCACTAAGTTAGTCCCAGTCAATATTGGGGAAGTTAAAGTCTCCCATCACAGCAACCCTGTTGCTTTTACTCCTTTCCAAAATCTGTCTACCTATCTTCTCCTCTATCTCCCGCTGGCTGTTGGGTGGCCTGTAGTAAACCCCCATCATTGTGACTGCACCCTTCTTATTCCTGATCTCTACCCATATAGACTCGATGCCCTCTAAGGTGTCCTCCCGCAGTACAGCTGTGATATTCTCCCTAACCAGTAGCGCAACTCCTGCACCCCTTTTACATCCCCCTCTATTCCGCCTGAAACAGCTAAATCTTAGAACGTTCAGCTGCCAATCCTATCCTTCCCTCAACCAGGTCTCTGTAATGGAAACAACATCATAGTTCCAAGTATTAATCCAAGCTCTAAGTTCATCTGCCTTACCTGTTATACTTCTTGCATTAAACATGTGCACTTCAGGCACCAGTCCCCGCTGTCTGCTCTTCCTCAGAGCATACTGGCCCTATTCCCTGGTTCTCCCTCAATTTTTTTCACCTTCTGACCTATTGCTCCGGTACCCACCTCCCTGCCATACTAATTTAACCCCTCCCGTGTGATACCAGCAAACCTCGTGGCCAGGATATTTATGCTTCTTCAGTTTGGATGCAACCCGTCCTCCACAGGTCACACCTGCCCGGAAGAGCTCCCAGTGGTCCAGATAATGGAAACCCTCCCTCCTACAGCAGCTGTTTAGTTCCACTATCGTCCTATATCTAGCCTTGCTGGCACGTGGCACAGGGAGTAATCCCGAGATCACAACCCTAAAGGTCCTGTCTTTTAACTTTCTGCCTAGCTCCCTGAACTCCTGCTGCAGGACCTCATGCACCTGCCTGCCTATGTTGTTAGTACCAATATGTATAACGACCTCTGCCTGTTTGCCCTCCCCCTTCAGAATGCCCGCTACCCATTCGGAGACATCCTGGACCCTGGCACCAGGGAGGCAACATACCATCCTTAGAACATAGAACATTACAGCGCAGTACTTGAGTTTCTTACATGTCCACAGAAGTGCCTATCTCTGCCCCTGCCTATAGAGTGCCCTATGACTATTGCTCTTCTGCGCTTTGACACTCCCTGCTGAACATCAGAGCCAGCCGTGGTGCCACTGTTCTGGCTGCTGCTTTTTTCCCCTGATAGGCTATTCCCCCAACAATATCCAAAGGGGTATACCTGTTTGAGAGGGGGACAACCACAGGGGATTTATGCACTGACTGCTTGCCCCATCTGGTGGTCACCCATCTCTCTGCCTGCACCTTGGGTGTGACCACATCCCTATATCTCCTATCTATGACGCTTTCCGCCGCCTGCATTCTCCTAAGTGTATCCAATTGCTGTTCCAACCGAACCACGCAGTCTGTGAGAAACTGCTATTGGTTACACTTGTTGCAGATGTAGTCGACCGGAATGTTGGAAGCATCACAGATCTGCCACATCTCACAGTTGGAGCACTGCACCCCGCTGAGTGACATTTAAGCACTAATTAATTAATTTAAAATAAACACTTGAATTATTGTTAGATTGAGTTACAATTAACTATAGGGCTCTGACGCCAGATGATTTTTACTGTAAAATTAAATGCTAAATACCGATCTCTGCCCTCCGGTTTAGTTACTCCACTATCTAGTTAATCGATTAGAATTTCTTTTGCAATATTATTTTTTTTTTCAAATTTAACAGATTCCCAACCAGCCAATCAGGTCACAGCTTTGCTGTGATGTCACTTACAGTCCCTGCCCCACACACAATTTGCAAAGGTAATAAAAATAAAAATCACTTATCTTCCCAGGATGCTCTCTGGTTCTCTCCCTACAGATGAACAGTTACAGGCCAGAAGAAAGAGAACAAAACAGTAGGGAAAAAGCACCTTCTCACATTCTGCACCGAATTACCTCACTGCACCAAATTACCAAGTTCCAATTCACACTCTGGATGTGTCTCACTCACTCAGGCTGTCTCTTTCACCTGCACAAAGCTTACTGAGTGGCTTTCTGTCTGTCTTTTATACAGAACTCAGCTAACCAGGGTGACTCACACTACTTAAGCTTCAAACAGAAGAATACAATGTACACCCTTGTGCCACTAAGCAGGCTTCAGACCCAGTGGGCGAAATTCTCCACAACGGGCGACGCCGGAGTGAACCCCGGAGTGTTTCACTCCGGCGTCGGAGGCCGCTCCTCGCCCCCTATTCCCCCCCCCCCCGGGGGGCTAGGAGCGGCGTTGCGGGAAACTCGGCTGCCGGGCCTTGACGCTTGCGTCAAAGCGGTGCGCCGACAATGACGCGGCCGGCAGCGCCTAAGTGACGTCAGCCGCGCATGCGCAGGTTGGCCGGCTCCAACCCGTGCATGCACGGTTGCCGTCTTCCCCTCCGCTGCCCCGCAAGACATAGCGGCTTGATCTTGCGGGGCGGCGGAGGGGAAAGAGTGCGTCTGTTAGAGACGTCGGGCCGACGATCGGTGGGCACCGATCGCGGGCCAGTCCCATCACGAGGACGCCCGTGGTGCTCGATCCTCTCTCCACCCGCCACAGGCCCCACATTTACCTGTCGCGCGCTGTTCACGCCGGTAGCAACCAGGTGTGGTTGCCGCCGGCGTGAACCCATCGGGGTCATCAGGCCGCTTGGCCCATCCGGGCCGGAGAATCGCCGGTCTCCAGGAAAAATGGCGAGCGCCGATTCTCCGAGCGGCGTGTCGCAAAACGCGACACGCCATTTTGGGGGGGGGGGGGGTGGGAGAATCGCGGGGGGTGCCAGAGTGGCCCTCCCGTGATTCTCCCACCTGGCGTGGGGAGCGGAGAATCACGCCCCTTATGTGTGCAAACTGGTGTCAAACAGGGCTGCCTCATCGCACTCATGCTCTTCTCCATCTTCCTTGCAACAACACTCTGAGCAGTCATCCTCATGCTCCTTGCTGGAGTGGAGCTAACCTACCAGACAAGCAGGAAATTGTTCAACCTCTAATGCCTCCAGACCAGAACCAAGACCACGCCAAACTCTGTCATCAAGCTGTAGTACACAGATGCGCGCACATTCGGAGGCCCAACTACAAACCATCGTCGACGTATTCACCGATGCATATGAGAGAATGGGCTTCAGTCTAAACATTCGGCAAACAAGGTTGTCTACCAGCCTGCTGCTGCCCTCAAAACTGTCCCCTATCCATCATGATCCATGGCGAGCCCTGGGCCAATGTGGATCATTTCCCATACCTCGAGAATTTCCTCTCGGTGCAAGCAGACATTGACAACGAAATCCAACATCTACTCCAAAGCACCAGCGCAGTCTTCGGACGCCTGAGAAGCAGAATATTCAAGTCCTTAAAACCCAGCGCCAAGCTCTCGGACTACAGAACAGCTGTGGTCCCCGCCCTCCTGTATGCAACAGAAACATGGATCATGTACTGTAGGCACCTCAATCCTTAGAGAGATATCACAAACGTTGCCTCTGCAAATGCTGCAAATCCATTGGCAGGATGCGTGTACCAACCTGAGAGTCCCCTTCCAGGCCAATATCCCAATATCCAGTATCGAGGCACTGATCACACTCAACCAGCTGCGATGGTTGGGCTTTTTTGCTCGCATGCCCGGCAGAAGACTTCCAAAACAAGTGCTCTACTCCGAGCTCCGCAATGTCAAGCAATCACTAGGAGGGCAGCGGAAATGCTACAAAGGCACTCTGAAAGTTTCCCTACATAAATGCAACATCCCCACTGACATGTGCGAATCGCTTGCCTTCGAACGAAAAAGCTGGAGAAAAAGCATCCGCGAAGGCGCCAATCACCTTGAGCGTCAGAGGGTGGAACATGCCAGCGTAAACAGCAGAAGGAGAGCGCAGAACCCAGAACATCCCATCCATTCACCTCATCAAACACCACTTGATAAACCTATGGCAATGTTTGTGGATCCAGGATTGGACTATTCCTCCACCGCAGAACCCACCTCTCCAGAGTGGAAGCAAGTCATCCTTGACGCTGAGTGACTGCCCAAGATGAAGGATACGTAAATGCAAGAGTTATATCCAATAAAGCAGACAAGCTGAAGGCACATATAGCAATGTAGCCGTTTGATATCAGAAACATGGCTTGAAGTTGGACAGGAATGGTACCTCTACCTCATGTGTTGGGTAGGCTGGGTCTATGTGGACTGTGTTTGATGCAGTGATGCGAGAGACAGACTTCCAACACTTGATGAAATGCAACACGATTTTATTTAACATCTAACTATTTACATGTTCAACTGTGGGTTGACACTATGCTGACTTGACTGGAGACCTGAGGCTAGCCTGACCAGACTAACTGACTACCACATGGTGTTTGCACTGGCTTATGCTCACGAGCTCTGACTGTCTCAGAGGCTAGATCCAGAGAGAGATGGAAAACTGGTGCCCTCTGGCTTTATAGTGGTCATGTCCTGTCTGGTGATTGGCTGCTGTGTTCTGTGTGCTCACTGGTTATCCTGTGTGTCAATCACTGCCTGTCTGCACTCCATCATATACATAGATGTATATTATGACACTACCTAGTTACAAGGTGTGGCAGCATGCCCCTTTAAGGGGGTAGGTTCTTGGAGGGTCATGTGGCTTGTAAACCCAATCTGGGCGGGGTGCATGAACCCTGGGGCTGAGCAGGAAATTTAATGTTAGTTAGGAGTTTGGAGTCTTGGAGTATGGCAACCTTTATCTCACTCTAAATAGTTATTTGCCTTATAAACTGTTTTTTCATTAATGTACTTGGTCCCCAGTCTTTCAAGATGCTGCATTTGGCGATGAGGATCAATCGAAGTGCCATCCTACTGCAACAGAAATCAGGAAAGCAGAGCTCGTGGAAGCCTTGGCTGGAATTCTATGGTTGGTCGCTGGTGGTGGGATTCTCTGCTCCCATTGTGGATTACAGTTGGTGTGGTGTGACAGTGTTGGGGGCAGAGAATCCCACTGCCAACGAATGGCATGCTGCCTCCCCTGCTGAGAAACACGTGGCTGGGTGGCCGGATAATCCCGTTCCTTTCCTTTGAAGCAAACTCATTCAGCAGTCTGACTGTCAAAATGGCCTTTGTTTTCGACACTTGAGCCATTCAATCCTAACACAGTTCTGTGGGTGCTATATGTTGAATACTTGCACTATTTCTTTCAGGCCAACGAAATGAGGGGGAATAGAAGCAACGGGCAATCCTCTTAACAGTCTGCGGGGCCAGGACCTCTCACCTGATTAGGAGTCTGATTTCTCTAGATGTCCCGAACTCAAAAACTGAGAAGCTGGTGGAATTAATAAAGGGACATTATCACCTGAAACGCTCGGTGATAATGCAATGGTACGAATTTAATTCGATGACAAGAGCCCCGGGAGAGACAATTGCAATGTTTGTGGCATGGCCGAAAGAAATGGCTGAACATTGTGACATTAGGACTGCACATGCCATGATGAGTGACAGACTAGTCTGTGGTGTTAATGACACAGCTATACAGAACAAATTATTAGCAGAGCCAGAGATTGCCCTAAGTAAGGCATTACAGATTGCCCTAAGTAAGGCATTACAGATATTCCTAAGTAAGGCATTACAGATTGCCCAGGAAAGTGTCAATAAGTGGGGTGATGAAACTGCAGAGTATGCAAACAGTCAAGGTCCACCAACTTTGGCAGGAAGCTGCTGGCAGTCGTAGCCCCAAGGATCAAGGCGCATAAAGTAATGCGGGAAGAAGCTCAGAACAAAAGAGAGTGCAGAGATATAGGGAATTTGGTCCACAGAGCAGAAGCTATAAAGAATGCTACCGGTGTTGGGAGATCACCCCCAGGCAATTGTAGATTTAGGGAAACAACATCTTATGCCTACAATGGTAGGGGCACATTTGGTGAAAGTGCAAGGCCAGGCAGAATCTGCAGGGGACCAACAAATAAAAAAACCTCAACTCCAGTACACCGTGTTGAGAATAATCCTGAAAACGAAACTGAAGAATACAGTTTAAACAACATAAAGGTGGGCAAGGTGGCCCCAATTACAATTGTGTCAATGGCAAATGGTCAGCCACTTAGAATATGGGTGGCTGTGTTAGCCTTTGCCACAGATGTAGGTGAGAAAGCATTTTTACAAGGTGGCGCCCAGCCCCTGAAGTTAAGAAGCACGATGATCAGGCTACCCTGGTATACTGGGGAAGTTTTAAGGATTCTGGGAACAATCACACGCCGATGAGCAACTGGCACGAGTCAGCTCAACTGTCACTGATAATACTATGGGGCCATGGGCTAAGTCTAATAAGCTGAAATTGGCTTTGCCAAATTAGATTAAGTTGGCTAAAAATTTTCAAAATTAACAAAGGTGACTTTCATGACTTCAAGAAGTCTTCAAGAAATAGCAGGAGGTTTTCCAAGAAGAATTTGGCAAGATACATGGCCTGAAAGCAAAGATGTATGTGATCCTGAGCCCACACCCAAGTTTTACAGAGTCCAACCTGTCCCCATGCCTTACAACCAAAATCCAAATGCTGGGATTTTGAGGGGAGGGGGAATGGGGGTGGGTCAGGTTGGGCTTCAGGGTGGGGTGGTCCTTGGTGGCAAGGGCAGGGCTGGTGGGGCTCGGGGGGAGGGTGTCAGGTGAATCCCACCAGAGTGGGGAGTGCCTGCAGGGGAGGATGAGATGGGAGACACCGTTAGTGTTGGTCTGTGGTCTGTAAAATAGTTACCTGGACATTAGAAGTGGTTTTAATCCTTCCTCATTTAAAACATTTTTCTGGGTAACTATAATACAGTTGGAACCTGTTATGTTCATTGTTGTAACCGCAGAGAGAGAATCAGAGGTGGCACACATTGAGTTCGTATGACATAGTGCAAGGGGTTTATTTACAAGATTATGCTCAGGGTACATTGGTGAACTCCACAAAAGCCTGTGAAATGCTCCAATTACATCATTGCATAACGCGTGACGTTTCACCAGCCAATGGTGTTACTGTGGTACGTAACAGAACCATCTGAAGTTTGCAATTGAAATCATATTTTCAAATGTTAGGGCAGCACAGTGGCGCAGTGGGTTAGCCCTGCTGCCTCACAGCACTGAGGTCCCAGGTTCGATCTCGACTCTGGGTCATTTTCCGTGTGGTGTTTGCACATTCTCCCCGTGTTTGCTTGGGTTTCGCCCCCACAACCCAAAGATGTGCAGAGTAGGTGGATTGGCCACACTAAATTGCCCCTTATTTGGAAAAAATGAATTGGGCATTCTAAATTTATAAAAAACTAAATCTTTTCAAATGTTTCCCAACATTTGCTGTGCATGCCTTAATAACATCCAACGGTAGGGTGATGGTTCCCCAAAACACCTGCTGTGGGACTCTGAAGTTATGGGTCATTCACAGTAAATCGTATAGTTCTTAATGAGTACTTTGCATATGTCTTCACAAAAGAGGGGGACGATGCAGACATTGCAGTTAAGGAGAATGAGTGTGAAGTATTGGATGTGGCAAGTATAGGAAGAAAGGAAGTAATGAGGGGATTAGCATCTTTGAAAGTGCATCAATCACCTAGGCTGCATTTAAAGTGGTGTTTAATATGACTAGTGTGCTAAGCTTAAGAAACTACATGTAATCTGTTTTAGCGTTTAAATATTGCTTTCCTTCATTTTAATAAAGTTTTAAAATAAAATAACCAAGCCCTATTTCTTATATTTTTACTCCTGGAACGAATTTATCTTTTTGTCTTAAAACTTAAAATAAATATATGGCTCTGGTTCAGTCTCTTTGCCACTGTTGCGAGCTGATCAGGCATCCATAATATCAGGAAACATAGAAACTAGGAGGCATGGACCATTCGGCCCTTCAAGCCGCGTCTGCCATTCAATATGATCCTCTATCTTAATGCCGTATTCCTACTTTCTCCCGATGCCCCTTGATGCCATTAAAATCTAAAAACATTATCTCTCTTTCTTGAACACATTGAATGACTTGGCTTCCACAGCTTTCTGTGACGGGGAATTCCATAGGTTCGCTACCCTTTTGAGTGAAGAAATTTTTCTTCATCTCCATTCTAAATGGTCTACCCCATATCCTGAGACTGTGTGCCCTGTCTCAGATTCCCCAACCAGGGAAAACATCCTCCCTGCATCTAGTCTTTCCAACCCTGTTTGAATGTTATATCTTTCAGTTAGATCTCCTCTCATCCTTCTAAACTCGAGTGAATTCAGGCCTAATCGAACCGACCTCTCTTCATAGGACAGTCCCACCAACCCTGG
This sequence comes from Scyliorhinus canicula, assembly GCF_902713615.1. Lineage (NCBI taxonomy): Eukaryota > Metazoa > Chordata > Chondrichthyes > Carcharhiniformes > Scyliorhinidae > Scyliorhinus > Scyliorhinus canicula. Next base: position 19,623,054 of record NC_052155.1, read on the forward strand.
TTTCAGCCTCTACTGCACTCCCTCTATTACAACATATCTATTCTTAGTTAGGGAGACCTAACGCAGTCCTCCAAGTGTGGTCTCACTAAGGCCCTGCAGTAAGACACCCCTGCTTCTGAACTCAAATCCTCTTGCAATAAAAACCAGCATATATTTGCCTTCCTAATTGCTTGCTGCATCAGCCCCTCCACTTTCATTGACTGGTGTACAAGGACACCCAGATCCCTTTGTCCATCACACTTCCCAAAGTATCACCATTTGAATATTAACTCTTCCTTTCTGTTTTTATACAGGAGTTTATAACTTCATATTTAACCACGTATTACTGCATCGGCCATGTGTTTGCCCACTCACAAAATTTGTCTAAATCACTTGAAGCCTCCTTGCATCCTCCTCACAATTCCACCAGTTTGTGTCATCAAACTTGGAAATGTTACATTTGTTATACTGTCAACCAATTCTTGATCCATGCCACAACGTTATTCCTGTCCCATGTACTTTATTGTTGCCCACTAACCTCCCAGGAGGAACCTTATCAAAAGTCTTCTGAAAGCCCAAACACACTTCATCCACTGGTTCTCCCTTATCTATTCTACTCATTACATCCTCAAAAACTCTAGAAGATTTGTTAAGCATGATTTGTCTTTCATAAACTCCTGCCGGCTTTGTCCAATCCCATTAATGCTTTCTAAATGTTCTGTTAACATGTCTTTCATAACAGATTCTGGCATCTTCCCCATTACTGATGTCAGGTTAACTGGTCTGTACTTCTCCCTATTTCTCACTTTTTAATAGTGGAGTCACATTTTCCACCCTCCAGCCTATAGGAATTGCTCCAGAATCTATAGAATTTCGGAAGATGAACACTAATGCAGCCATTATTTCCTGGGCCACTTCCTTAAATTCTCAGGGATGTTGATTATCAGGTCCTGGTGATTTGCCAGCCTTTAACCCCATTAGTTTCCCAGAATCAGAGGATAATGTACTGGCCTCCCCAAACAGGCGCCGGAATGTAGCGACTAGGGGCTTTTCACAGTAACTTAATTGAAGACAAGCGATTATTATTATAATGATCGATGGATATTTTTGCGAGTGGAAAGTAGTTTCTCGTGGCATTTCACAGGGCTCAGTGTTGGGTACCTTGCTATTTATTGTGCATATGAATGATGTCAGAAGCATGATGTGGGAAATTTGAAGATGACGCAAAAAATTGCCATGTGGTTGACAGTGAACTCCAGAATGATGTCAATAGTTTGGTTGAGTGGGTGGAAAAAATGGTGAATGGAATTCAATTCAGAAAGTGTGAGGTGATGCATTTGGAGATTGCAAACAAAGCTAGGTAATACAAAATAAATAGGAGAATAGTGAGAAAAGTAGAGGAAGTGAGAGACCTTGGAGTGCAGGTCCACAGGTTTCTGAAAGTGGTAGGACAGGTGGATAAAGTGGTGAAGAATTCAAATTGAATACTTCCCTTTATTAATTGAAATATTGAATACAAAAGCAGGGATGTAATGTTGGAACTGTATAAAACGCTGGTTGGGCCACAGGAATTTTGTGTACTGTTCTGGTCGGCACATTACATAATTGTTCAAGACAGAATTGACAGAAAAGACCTGTTTCACCTCATGGAGCTATCAATTGCAAGGCCTAGCCATCTATAGCTGTACTAATAGAATAGTCATAAATTTTGTTGCAGAAAATTACAGACATCTTGCTTAAAGGGACAAATGCATCAGATAAGTGGTCCTCCACTCTCCCTCAGGACCATCAAGTTAAGTGAGGACAAAGATATTAACATAGAAAAGAGTTGAGATATAAAAACTTGACAGGGAAATAATATTTTGTCTTTAATTCTGGCCCAGAAGAAGTTTAATAGCAGTTTAGGTGTTGATGTTCCTTTTGAATTGGCTATGAGCAAGTGCATGAGAAAAACTCACAGCAAAGATATGAAACTTAGTGTGGATAATTCACATTGTATTGTCTTAATACACAAATGAATCTCTGTGACATTGTTCGTGGTAAATCAGGAAATACCATTCTAAAATAATGAGTTATAATATATATATTAATTTGCTGCTAAGATGCTAAGTAATGTGTTCAAGCTGGTTTATCCTTTAAGGTAATGAAATTCATCATGCAATAATTTCTGAGGTCAATTAGAGGGAATTGCTGTTGGCAAGGAAAGTCTTCAGGTTGACAGATGCTTCATACATTCTAACCTCTGGTCAGAAGAATCCAGTCCGAAATTTAAAATGATTACAGATTACAAAAATGCTTCGAAGTCGAGAATCAAGTTGCTATCAGCATTACTTCCAACAACAGAGTTGTACATTTATCAACAATTAAACTTGGTGAATTGTTGATAGGTGTTCAGTGGTTACACTGCAGAGGTTGACGTTTCTTTACCCTTGGTCCAAATTCGGCGATGGTTCCCACAACGACATCTCGTCCAAGGAAGGGAGCGAGACGGAGGCCGAGCCGGGAGAGGCGGTGCCTCCGGAGGCGGCCTCGGAAGATGCCTCCCCCCCACCAGCTCGGGGGCATCAGCAGCAAGCCCCCCAGCAGACCCCGCAACTCCTACAGCCGGGGGATGATCAACTCCAAAACAGTTGCTCGATTACGTACCAGTTTTCAGGTAAAGGAGGATAACCAAGAAACCTGCAAAAAAATCTTTTCTTCTGTCAAACCATTTATCAAATCATTTGAGGAGGTTTCTGACGATGATGATAGAGGACACACCTGTCTTCCACCCAAAAGAACCTGCACATCCGGGCCACTGTCATGTGTGCACGGTGAACCACCTTGAATTGTACCAGGCTGAGCCTGGCACATGATGAGGATGTGTTGATTATGTACAGAGCATCCTCCTACAGACCCGTTTCTAACTCCTTTCCCAACTCATCCTCACTTTTACACTTTAACTCCCCTATCTGGATTCCCTCCCATTCCATAAGTTCTTCATAGATTTCCGAAGCCTTCCCCTCCCCCACCCCCGTTTGAGAAACTAGCTTTTCCTGTATCCCCTGTGGCTGTAGGTGTGTGAGGTGTATAGGAGAACCCGCAAACCACCTCCACATGTTTTGGGCATGTCTGAAGCTTGGGAGATTTTGGCAGGGATTTGCCGATGTCATGTCCACGGTGCTAAAAACAAGGGTGGTGCCGAGCCCGGAGGTGGCGATTTTTGGAGTGTCGGAAGACCCGGGAGTCCAGGGGGCGAGAGAGGCTGATGTTGCGGCCTTTGCCTCCTTGGTAGCCCAGAAACGGATCTTACTAGCGTGGAGGGACTTGGAGCCCTCGTAATCGGGGGTATGAGTTAGCGACAAGGCTGGGTTTCTCAGGCTTGAGAAAACTAAATTTGCCTCGAAATGATCAGAGTTATGGTTCGTTTGGAGGTGGCAGCCGCTTATCAACTTCTTCGGGTCGAAAGGTCGAAACCTGCCCTCGCCCAAAATCCCTCACCTGCACATACTGAAACCCATTCCCTCTCGGCAGTTCAAACTTCTCCTCCAGATCCTCCAAACAAGGAAAGTTCCCATCAATAAACGGATCGCCCAGTCTCTCAATACCTGCTCTCTGCCACCTCAGAACACTCCCCCCCCCCCACCCCCATCTAGCTCCCCAGGACAAACCTGTGATTGCCACAAATTGGAGCCCACGCTGACACTCCCTCCACTTCCATATGCTTCCGCCACTGCCCCCAAACTCTCAGAGCTGCCATTACCACTGGGCTTGTAGAGAACCGGGGGCGATGAGAATGGCAGAGGGGCCATTACCAGTGCTCCTGAACTTGTGCCCCAACATGATGCCGCCTCTACCCGCTCCCACATCGACCTCTCACCCACCACCCACTTTCCTGATCATGGCTAAGTTTGCTGCCAGTCATTGTGCCTAAATTTCGGCGGGGCCAACCCCCCCCCCCCCCCCCCGGCTCTGCTCCGGCAGCACTTTCCTTACTCGCGGGGTTTTACCCACCCACACAAACTCAGAGAGCACTGCATTAACTTGCTTAATGAAGGCCTTTGGTATAACAGTAGGGAGACACTGGAAAAGAAACAAAAATCTCAGGAGAACCGTCGTCTTTAAGGTCTGTACACTCCCCGCCAGCAACAACGGGAGCATATCCCACCTCCGAAAATCCTCTTTCATTTGCTCAACTAACCGGGCCGGATTTAATTTATGCAACTGCTCCCATCCCCGTGCCACCTGGATTCCCAAGTATCAAAAACTCCCTCCCACCACTTTAAACGGTAACTCCCCCAGTCTCCTCTCCTGCCCCCTAGTCTGGATCACAAAAACCTCACTCTTACCCATGTTCAATTTATACACCGAAAACTGGCCAAATTCCCCTAAGACCCGCATAATCTCTCCCATCCTCCCTAGTGGCTCATAAATATACAGGAGTAGGTTGTCCGCATACAAAGAGACCATGTGCTCCAGCCACCCCACGGACTAGCCCCTTCCAGTCTTTTGATGCTCTCAGTGTCATCATGAATGGCTCTATAGTCAAGGCAAACAACAGTGGGGAGAGTGGACATTCCTGCCTTTTCCCCCGATGCAGTCTAAAGTAGTCCGAACTCACCCGGATCGTCCGCACGCTCACTCGTACAGCAGCCGGACCCAGTCGTCAAAGCCCTGCCCAAACCCAAACCATCGCAGGACCCCCCACAAATAATTCCACTCCGCCTGGTCGAAGGCCTTCTCCGCGTCCTTAGGGACCACTACCGCCACCTCCCTCCCCTCGGAGGACATCATGATTACATTCAAGAGCTTTCTAACGTTGGCCGTTAACTGCCTGCCATTGACAAATCCTGTCTGGTCCTTCTCTATCACCCCCGGTACACAATTCTCTACCTTGAGGCCACAATCTTGACCAGCAATTTGGCGTCAACATTTATTAAGGAGATTGGGCTATGATCTGCATTGTTCAGGGTCCTTCTTCCGCTTCAAGATCAATGAGATCGAAGCCTTTGACATTGTTGGGGGAAGAACACCCCGCTCCCTTGCCTCATTAATGCCCTCACCATCAGCGGACCCAGCATCCCAGAATTTGTTAATGATGGTTTAGGGATATGTGTGAAAATGTGACTATCACAATTATGATTACGGCTGCAGAAGGCCCATTTAGTAATGGTGCGAATGAAAGAAACCATGTTGTAATAGATTACATGCTCCGGATAATTTTGGCAGATAGGCCAAATTGCAAGTTAAATTCAGCCTTCGCATGGGTGGTACTTGCAAAGAATGTTGCAGATGGTTGGGACTATAGTCCCTATCAATTAGTGTTGGTAGAAATCTTAAAATTCCATCCATTTTGGATGACCAGCCTCCAGCTTGGGAAGGACAACAATTAGCTCTGCCTTTGCTAAGCATTTGAATGCATTACAAAGCAGAAGAAAAGCTTTTTTGGAATCAGAGGTCTCTGAAAAGAATTCGCAGTACTTTATGCATAATGTATGGCCATCAAATACCGTTTTTCAGCGAGGAGATATAGTATACTATCAGAGAGACCATTGTAATGAATGGAAAGGCCCAGTTAACTGATATAGACAGCGTTTCCATAGAGGAACACAATACTTAGGATGAATTATAACAGGCTATTTTTCCGAAAGGACAACTGCCAAAAGTTGGTACAAAAGTGACATACTTGCCTGAAGGGTCTAGTCAATGGAAGGATGCAACTGTTATTAGTAGAGCAGGGAAGACTACTGGTAAGCATAAACACTGCTTGAATGTACAGGGGAGGGTGTCAAGACAATGTATTGGGAACACGAAGTTCAAAAATGGAGGGCACAAAATCGTAGTACCAGTTCAGAAAGTACATCGGAGAGTGAACAGGTTCACAAGAAAGGTCGAAAACTATTGAAAGGACATTCCACAACACAAGGGAAAGATCAAGCAGTAGCAGTACAGAACAAGATCTTTCTCTCATTTGAGGATGCGTGAAATCGAAGCCTGTGACATTGTTGGGGGGAGGGTCCCTTTCTCTTTGGCCTCATTAAAGGTCCTTAGCAGGAGCGGGCTCAGCAGCTCCGAAAATTTATTGTAGAATTCTACAGGATAGCTGTCGGCCCCGGGGCCTTGCCCGACTGCATGTTCCCAAGACCCTTAACAATCTCCTCCAGCTCTATCGGGGCCCCCAGTCCCTCCACCAGATCCTCTTCCACCTTTGGAAACCTCAGTTGGTCCATGAATTGCTTCATCCCTTCCCCTCCCGGCGGGGGCTCTGACCCATACAATTTGCCGTAAAACGCTCTAAAGAATTTGTTCACTCCCTCTGGGTCCATGACCATGTTGCACTCCTTTTTTTTTAATATAATTTTTATTGGAATTTTTTACAGAAAATATAAAACATAACGACAAACAATGAAATGCAACAAAATAACCCATAATAACTGTAACACCCCCAGACCGTATCGACGCATGTATCCCATCCCCCACCCCCCCCCAACCCCAATGAACAACAAAAGAAGTTAAAAATAAATTTAAATTAAATAAACAAACATAGTCATCGTCCGCCCCCCCCCCTCACCTTTTCCCTCCCCCTTCCCCCCTCCCCCCCGGGTTGTTGCTGCTACTGTCCCCGTACCCTATCGTTGAGCCAGAAAGTCGAGAAAAGGTTGCCACCGCCTAAAGAACCCTTGTAACGACCCTCTCAGGGCGAATTTGACCTTCTCTAGCTTAATGAAACCTGCCATGTCATTGATCCAGGTCTCCACGCTTGGGGGCCTCGCATCCTTCCATTGTAGCAAGATCCTTCGCCGGGCTACTAGGGACGCAAAGGCCAGCACATCGGCCTCTTTCGCCTCCTGCACTCCCGGCTCCACCCCAACCCAAAAATCGCGAGTCCCCATCCTGGCTTGACCCTGGATCCCACCACCCTCGACACAGTCCTCGCCACCCCCTTCCAGAACTCCTCCAGTGCCGGGAACCATGTTGCACTTCTCATCGCGCACTTCCCCAATTTCCCTGGCCCCCTCCCTCTTGCGAAGTTGGTGCGCCAGTATTCTAATCGCTTTCTCCCCGTATTCTTAGACAGCCTCTTTGGCCTTCCTCAGCTGTGCTACTGCCTTCCCTGTGGTCAGCAGGTCAAATTCTGCCTGCAGCCTCCGGCGCTCTTTCAGTAGCCCCGTCTCGGGGATCTCTGCGTAACTCCTGTCTACCCTGAGTATCTCCTCAACTAGCCTTTCTCTCTCCGCTCTTTCTTCTCTCTATGGGATCTGATAGAGATTAACTCCCCTCTGATAACTGCCTTCAGGGCCTCCCACATCGTGGACGGCGCTACCTCCCTGCATCATTAATTTTCAAGTAATTTTTAATGTTCCTCCTTATCCGCCCACAAACCTCGCCGTCTGCCAGCAGCCCACATCTAGCCTTCACAGTGGGTGCAGACCTCTCTCCTCCCCAAGACGCAAATCCACCCAATGCAGGGCATGGTCGGAGACTGCAATGGCCGAGTATTCTGTCCCCTCCACTCTAGGGATTAACGCCCTGCTCATCACAAAGAAATCTATACAGGAATAGACTTTGTGGACGTGGGAAAAAAAAGAGACTCCTTCGCCCTCAGCTGGGCGAATCTCCATGGGTCTACGCCCCCCCACCTGTTTCATGAATCCCCTCAATTCTTTCGCCGCCACTGGTCGCTTTCCTGACCTGGGGTTTGACCAGTCCAATACAGGGCCTATGACTGTGTTAAAGTCACCCCCCCATAATCAGATTGTGTGAGTCAGTCCGGAATTTTACCCAGCATGCATCTCATGAATTCCACGTCGTCCCAGTTCGGGGCGTAACCGTTCACTAGCACCACCCGCGTCCCCTGCAGCTTCCTGCTCGTTATTATGTATCTGCCCCCTTTGTCAGCCACAATACTCCCTGCCTCAAAAGCCACGCATTTGCTGACCAGGATTGCTACTCCTCTGGTCGTTGAATCCAGCCCCGAATGAAACACCTGGCCCATGCACCCTTTTCTCAATCTTGTTTGGTCCACAAGTTTTAAATGCGTCTCCTGTAGCATGACGACATCTGCCTTTAACCCCTTTAGGTGCGAGAACACGCAAGCCCTCTTGACCGGCCCATTCAGGCGTCGCACATTCCACGTGATCATCTTGGATGGGGGTTAACTCCCCCTTCCCCTGCCGACAAGCCACGAGCCCGCATCCCTCGCTTACTCGAGCCCTCCCATTGAAGGTTCCCCCCCCCCCCCCCCCCCGACTCTCCCTCTGTTCCCCCATGTTGGCTCCTTTTCTGTCAGCAAAGAAGCATCACATCCCCCCCGCCCCCAGTAGCCCCATGATTCCAAACCCCAAGTCAAGCACCCGCTTGACACTGGCTCTCCCCCCATTACGCTTCCTTGAGTCAGCTGTGTTGCTCGTTCTGAGTGTTTAACACTCCTCCAGCAGAGGAAGTGTGCTCAACACTCGCTTGGCTCTGTTTTCTTATTTCTATGCTCTGGAGTCGCCAGGTGCCGTAAGAGACACCGTCACAAGTATCAAGGTCAAGTTCAAAGCAATAAAGCTATACACCAATTAGTAAGTCCAAACAGTTAGAGTTTATTATAACAATTATAATAAATACTCATGCACACGCTAAAGACGAGCTTACGTCTACCATTAAACGAGTAATACTTATCTAAGAAGGAACAGGCAAGGTCAGGGAACAAGGCCTTTGTTCCGTTCTGGTCTGCAACTTCTTGTTACTACTGGTCGGCACGGGTATAAGTAATGCCTGGGTCAAGGTAGCGATCGTCGTTTGGCACTTACTTATCGATGGCTGCTGCTCGACGGCTGGTGTAAAAGACAGGAGGCTGGAGTCGGAGGCCGGAGACAGGAGACTGAACCATGTGCGGGACCTTTTATAGGTCCCAGGAGGTCCGTGCCCCTTGGGGCGGGCTTCCTCACCTGCTGGGATCGATTGGGCCTTTTCCCAATCGATATGATTTGAACCCCCCTATCCTAGGGCCGTTCCTTGATGGCTGGGGCGGTTCTTAGGACTCATCGTCCTGGCTTCGCTGGTTCCATCGTGTCTGCTTCGCTATTGAAAGTATCGATTGATACTTGAGTGTATCTATTGTGTCCGGGACTGTCCCAGTATCACCTCATTAATATGTAGACTGCCTGAACTCTGCAGCTGTCGGGAAACCGGTTTTTGCAAGTGTCTCAATGCTGACTGCTTCTGCAAGCTGTTTGCTCTTTACTATGTCCGTTTTTCCCTGTATTCTTTGCAGTCTTCCATTTTGTGTTACTGGTGTCCATCTTAGATGGCTACACTCCCTCCTTGTGATCCTCACTAGAAATTGTGAAGGATCACCTATGTACGGTTCCTTTGTGTTCTTGTGTGTTCTTTTGGGTTCCTTTGGGTTCTTTTGGGTTCCCTGACCTTAGCGAGTTCCAGGGCGTCTACTCTGTCCTTAACTATGGCAAAAATTTTTAGATAGCATTTTCTAATTGGCGCTATGTCAAAGGGGACATGCACTACCAATACACGGGAACCTCTACCTATCACAATAACTACTCTCGTCTTATTTTAAAAACATTCTATCATATCTTAAAATCTTACTCATTCATACCACAGTACATCTTGCTTTCTGACTCGGCAGTCGAGTACAGAACCATATAATACATCCGTATTATTTTTATTTACAGACCGCTATAAATAAATTTCTTATGCATCAAGGGGTTGGGGGGATTGGTGAAAACCGAAAATAGGGGATTGAACTCCGTAAATGGTTGAGGGGCAGGAGCGGGAGGCTCTCCTTTTCCATTTCCTCAACCTGAGGGTCTATACTATGATGCAGAGAATTGCAATCACCAAAAGTGATTCAATTATGTATGACATCGAGTACCAGGTCATGAATTTGGTGCACCAGGTCTGAACCTCGCTGATCATCGCTGAGCATGGAGAAGTCGGTGTGTGGGAAACATTAACGGCGGGGGTCATGGGGGAAACATGGTTTGCGTCTACATGCAAAAATATAACAACATTAAATAGAAATAGGTAGGCTTCCATCGTAGTCTTCTTTCTTCTCTTTTGTATGGCTGATCTTGCTGTGAACTCTCCTTCGACTATTCGAAAGCTATGGGATCAAGCACAGTATCTGTCAATACATAGTTCAATATCTGTTATGCTAGTGTATCTGTCCTCTCATTCCAATTGTCCCTTAAATGAATGGCCAAGTCACTCCCTGTGACTCCCCTCATTTTTTTTTCAAATGCGAATTTAGGACCAGACATACACCTAACAACTTTGTCACTGTGAGCCGTCTCGCAGGCTTTGCGATTTACCATCCGAATGTTCCTGGATGTAAATAGCATGTGGGATGGCTGCCGAAGGGCTACCTGAAGAAAAATGAAACCAAACTTTGAACGAAAAGGTCGAATGAGTTGCGTATGGGCCGCTACGGGTAAGATTTGTATGGGATCCCCGGGTAAGGCGTGCTGTGCCGTAACCAAGCTTGGCTGACCAAAGGGGGTTCTCAGACAGGGCGGGTCCTCAATGCCGTTTCTCCACTGCCTGAGCAACCTGAAATAAACGGGCAAGAATGTATTCATAGTGGAATTGCAGCCTCTATTCCCAGAATAGAGGGGCACCTGAAAAACAAGGGAGGAGCCAAGATGCTCCAACATCTGAAAACATAAGACAAGTTGTGAACTTTGGCGGTTCACCAGAGGATATTTAACTGACGTTCTCAGAGATATATGCGGACAAGCTATCGTGTATGTGAGGCGGTCACAAGCTTTTCAGCTGAAAAGACAGTGTCCGATCTGCAATCAAACCCTTAACATATAAACAAAACAAACAAACGTGCAGGTTCCATCAGAAAGGATATCGCTTCCCTCAAGCGGTTCCTCTGTTACATCATCTGGACACCTCACTTCTCCTCTTTCTCTGTGAACAGGGTCACAAAGGGGTTGCCGTGTCGGGAGTCAGACATCACGTCTTCCTCTTCTCCCGGATCCCATACCCTTGTATGGATCAGACATGCAATCTCTGCATTATGTGACCGGGGGTCACTCTCGTAATTGCGGACAAGTCGCCATGAATTGTCCCTGTGCCAAAATGTGGTGTCTAAATTTGAAGGGGCATAGTCGGTATCGTCGGGGTCGGGTGGTGGGTCTGGGTGTGGGTTTGGATATTTAATGTAGGTGACCTCCATGGGGTCACTGGAGTCGGGGTCGTAGTCGCTAAAGTGGGGGCTGTAGGGTGGGGTGCTGTGGCTGTCCTCATTGTCACAGTCAGTGTCGCTGTCTCTGCTGTGGCAGCTTGTGGGCGTTCCGGGGCGTGGTCTGGAGTCAGTGGGCGGAGTCGAGGGCGAGTCCGATGAGGAACTGGATTGTGAGGGGGAGGGTGGAAATGTGTCTCTTGTGGGCGGAGCGAGATGTTCTGCTGCGTCCAGTAGGACATGGTGTGTGTGGTTAGACTGTGTTCCATAAGCCTTTAACTGGTTAATATGAAACCACGCAGTCTTACCGTTGGGGTATTTTATTCTGTAAACGGAGGGGCTGATTTTGTCCGAAATTGAATACGGGCCGGAAAATTTAGGAGCCAAAAACGTGCTGGGGTTATAAACAGGTAGCATAACCTGTTGCCCAACCTGAAATTCCGCGGGGTGTACATTCTTATTAAAACAAGCCGTGCTCTGTTTTCGTCGCTTGCCGAGGGTTACTGCGGCTGCTAACTGTGCAGACCTCACAGTCTCAACTAAGTCTTTGACTGCCTTCTCATGTGTGAGGGCCGTCACTTCGGGGCAAGTCATGTCCAGTCCAAAAAGGAATTCTGTCCCTTTCATAGGGCATCCGGTCATGAGTGTGTGTGGGGTGAAACCTGTAGATGATGAAACTGTATTTCGGATGAACATTAGAGCGAATGGGAGCACTGAATCCCAAGTCGAATTGTTCTCCTGTACCATCTTCCTAAGGGTCGATTTTAGGGTCCGATTCATGCGTTCTACTATCCCGCTTGACTGGGGGTGATACGCAATGTGGAAATTCTGTTTTATGCCGAATATAGTCAGGACGTTCTTCATGACCCGTCCTGTAAAGTGAGATCCCTGATCTGACTCTATACTTCTGGGGAGACCCCATCTCGCAAAGATGTGGTGGGTCAGGATCTTTGCAGCTGTCTTTGCTGTGTTGGTTCGTGAAGGGAATGCCTCTACCCATTTGGTAAAGGTATCTATGACCACCAGAACATATTTATAGCCATTCCTGCAAGGGGGCAATGGTCCTATAAAATCGATCTGGAGGTTTGTCCAGGGGCCATTAACGGGGCGAGTGTGGCTGAGTTGTGCCTTCTTTGAGTACCTCTCCGGGTTATTTTGTGCACAAATTAGACAATTCTCGATGTAGTGTGTGACATCTTTTCATAAGTTTGGCCACCAACAGAGTTGTCTGAGGTGTCTTGTGGTCGGGTTGATCCCTTGGTGTCCATGACTGTCATGGAATAAGGCAATCATTTGATTCCTATCTGGTTCAGGAACCACATACAGTTTGTCTTTGATGATCACACCCTCATGTGTGGTCAAAGCGTGTCTGAACCTATCATATTGGGCCACAAAGTTTCCTTTAAAAATCTCCCTGAGATTTCCGTCCTGTTTCTGTGCCTCAACTAAATCTTTAATATCTGTCTGTGAGACCCACAGGGGCACTCACAGGGGCGCTAGCTGGTGCGCTAGCTGGGGGTGTCCAAAAGTGACCTCGCCTGGAACCTGCTTTTGCCAGTGCGTCGGCTTTTACATTTCCAGGGGGGGATGACCTATGGTGACTCCTAACTTTAATTATGCCAAAAGTCCTATCCTTTGCTTTCTCGAGGATATGGCGGAGTAATGGGGCTGATGGAAGGGGTTTCCCATCTGCGGAGACAAAACCTCTTGTCCTCCACAGGGGTAATAAATCGGTCAAGCTGTTGCAAACATATAAACTGTCCGAATATATATCTGCCGGGCTGGGAAACGAATCTGGGTGATCCACTATATAAGCGATGGCCGCGAGCTCTGCTGCCTGCGCGCCTAAGTGACCTGGTAATTTTAAAGAAATTTCCTCTAGTGCACGACCGTGCGCATCCTCCGCATAGATCCCGCATCCAGTGATGCGTTCTCCATCTAAAACTGTGGATGAACCGTCCACGTATATTTTCAGTGGGGCACACGTGTCTGTGTGCTGGGGGCTCTGGTTTGCATTCCCTATCTTTCTGGGGGGCGTCTTTGCGATGAAGGGTCCTGTGTTGTGTAGGGGTGCTATAATCTCACATTCATGGGGCTGTCCTGGATACTGGAAGTTGTCGGCTAAAAATGTGTGTGTCCTGGTCCGTTTAACTGTTATGTCCCGTCCTTGTAACAGTAACGTCCACCTAGCTGCTCTGATCTGGCTCACTGAACCGTCCTTCAGTCGACCGTCTAAAAGTAACTGTGTGGGGGTGTGCTCGGTCAAAATGTTGATGGGATTGGGTCCGGTAATGTACGCGAAGTACTGAACTGCCCAAAATACTGCTAGGAGGTGCCTCTCGGAGGCTGAAAATCCTTGCTCTGCGGGGTCTAAAAGTCTGGAGGCATAAGCCACGGGTCGTAGCTGCTCGTGCCGTTCCTGGAGGAGCACGGCCGAGAGGGTCAGATCGGTGCTAGCTACCTCTATTGCATATGGGGAGAATTGGTCTGGGACTTGTAACGCGGGTGTTGCGCTAAGTGCTTTCTTTAATTCTGCCACAGCCTCTGTATGCTGCGGAAACCATTCAACTGGGGCTCCTTTCTTAAGGAGGTCTGAGAGTGGGGCTGCCTTTGTCGCGAAACCATCGGTATGGTTCCGACAGTAACCAACCAGTCCTAAAAACGACCGGAGGGCTGAAACATTCTGGGGAAGGGGCAATTTGACAATCGATTCAATTCTTTTGAACTCGATCTCGTGTTTGCCGTGCGTGATGACTGTACCCAAATACATCACTTGGTTCTCTAATATTTGGGCCTTCCTGGGGTTAACTTTACATCCGATTGAGTTCAGAAGTTCCAGGAGCTCGGCCAGAAGCGTAATGTTCTCTGCCTTGGTGTCTGTCTGCAGTAATAGGTCGTCCACATACTGTACCAGACATTCGGGGCGGGAAAACTTTGCTAAACCATTTGCCAGCTGTCGGTGGAAAATGGAGTGTGAATTGTGGAATCCTTGTGGGAGGCATGTCCACGTATACTGCTGTCCTTTAAATGTGAAGGCAAATTTGTACTGGCACGCCTTTGCCAATGGGATTGACCAGAAGCCATTGCTAATGTCCAAAACCGTGAAGAATTTTGAGTGGAGTCCCTGTTCGAGCATGGTCTCGGGACTTGTTGCTACCGTGCGGGGTACTGCTGGGGTTACTTTGTTGAGCTCCCGATAATCGATGGTCAGGTGCCATGATCCGTCGGGCTTTCTCACTGGCCAAATAGGTACATTATTGGTCGAGGCTACTGTCCTAAGTACCCCTTGCTCCAATAAGTTGTCTATTACCTTTCCAATTTCTCCCTCTGCTTCTAGGGGAAATCGGTACTGTTTCTGTGGTCTGGGGTCAGGTCCGGTAACTTGAACTTGTCCAGTCATTCTGCCGCAGTCGTGCTAGTGACTGGCAAATGCTGTCCTTTGTCGGTTTAGAACTGTCCTAACTTGTCTGTCTGTACTAAGCGTGGTCAGGTCGAAATAATAGTCGCCTACTGCGCTAATCCGATTTGCATACCCTCCTACTGTGAGAGTTGCGGGTGCTCTGTCCGATTTTGCCATTCTCCAGACACACTGGTTTACTGGATCGAACGACAGGCTATGGGCATTCATAAAATCAATACCCAGTATGTGTTCTGCTGTACGCGGTAGATTAACTAAAACAACGGGGTGTCTGGTGGAGATGTTCCCTAGCTGAATTGCTACGGGGGCTGTAATGTGTCCCTGCTGCGAGTGACCTGTAAATCTGCTGAGTGTAATTGTGGATGTGGTCGGCCACGTGTCTGCCTGTGCCGTGGTGGTGGAATTAATTGTGGTGCGGGACCCTCCTGTGTCCCAAAGTAATTCTATGGGCTTCCCTCTAACCTTTGCCGTGACTACCAGCCTTCCGGATTGGTCCCAGAGGGTGTCACAGACCCAAGTGGGGGAGCCCGAACACCGTCAGTCCGTTCCGTCCACATTGGTCTGTCCTGACTGTAACCCTATACTATGGATGGGCTTCGCTCTGTTCCTGTTCAGAGTGCCTGTCTGCTGGCCTCTCTGTGATCTCTGTGGGGCATTGCATTCTTTTGCAAAATGTCCTAAATATCCGCAGTTGTAGCATTCCTGCGACTTCTGTGGGGTCTGTTCTTCCCTTTGTTTACCCATGCGGGGTTTTGGTGCGCTCTCACTGCCTGAATATCCGCTGCAGCCTGAGCTTCCTCTGGGGTCTTCACTTTAACTTTGCCCTGGACAGATTGTTCCCAAGCGCGGGACAATCTTTTCAGAACCCATTTCTCATTATGGCCCTCCTCTGAGGGGTCGTAACTATTACAAACATTCTGTCCTGCATCTGTGGCATGGGAGATTATGGTGCGGGTCCATTTAACCATGTTGTCTCGGTTTAAATGCACGCGGTCTAATTCGCCAAAAACTGCAGTGAAATGGATCCACTGCCTTCCTGCGAATGCTGTGGGATGCTCTGTCCTCTTTTGCCTACATTTGTTCAGGTCTTTGACTGGGTCTCCTCTATTATATCCTATCGCATCCAAAATGGATGTATGCATCTCTTCTAGTGTGCCTCCTCCAACGTTCTGTGGGTCGGGGAGGGCTGCAACTACTGATGGGTCTAAGCTCAAAACAGTGAGCTTAACCTGCTCTCTTTCATCCAGGCCGTACATGGTAGCCTGCTGTTTTATCTCAGCGAAAAATTGGTGGGGGTATGCGGTGGGGAGAAACGGAGTGATTTTCTCACACGCGTCCCTGAGTTGCGTTACAGTTAAGGGGATGGTGTAGGTGATGTCGGGTGCGCCGTCTGTGGTTGCCTTTCTCTGGGTGATGACTGGGTTCATAGGTGCGGGTGCTATCTGATCTGTGGGGGGTTGGGGTGCTTTCTTTTTCTGCTGCGCTGCTGGCGCACATGTTCCCTGAACATAGCGCTGCGCTGTCTCGCTCAGTTCCTGCCAATCTGAGGCATTCTCTTCATCTAACTGTGTTCCCAAGGTGCTTTGGAACCCATTCTGCACTGAAAGCAACGATTCCAGCTCCGCAATCTGCTTCCTACACTTTGCGTGGTCCACTGTGCTCTGTCTTTGCTCAGTGGTGGCAGCATGGAGTGTTCTTAAAGCTGCCTTTAGGTCAGAGCATTGCCTCTGCAATGCCTCTACCTGCTTTTCTGACTCTTCTCGTATCAGGACTGCACGCTGCACATCTTGATAGGCTTTTTCATATTGGGTCTGGGAACTGCTCAGATGGGCTAGACACGACTGATGTGCCCGCTTGGCATCATCTACCTCTCTACCCTTCTCTGCCAGCTTTCCTCTTAGCTCAAGGTTTTCCTTTTCGATGTCCCTGACATCCACTTTACTCATTCTGGTTCTCTCCTCTAACTCTGCTCGGAGCGTCCGAACGACCTCCTCAGTGCCTCGCAATTGTGCCAAACAGGACACGATTGCCATCGGCTTGTGTGCTTTACTAAGATTTTTCTTATGAATTTGAGAGAGGTTCTCCCACCAAATATGTCCTATACTCCCGGGACCTGTCTCCTCATTCAAACTAAACTCACTCCAAAGGGGCCATCCTTTCCCTTTTAGATACTTGCGGAGTTCCAGCTCCCACACGGGACACTGGCCTACTCTGCTACTGCTGGTCGCTGCGACCAAGAACTGCTCTGGATTCATGAGGCGTTCCATTGCCTGCATGGCCATTTCCTCCTTCTGTCTTAATTTGGAACAGGGGATGTTCTGGTCATGTTTTAAAAGACGGGTGTCTGCTTCACTATTGAAAGTATCGATTGATACTTGAGTGTATCTATTGTGCCCGGGAATGTCCCAGTATCACCTCATTAATATGTAAACTGTTTTCCCATTTACAGCGCTGCCTGAACTCTGCAGCTGTCGGGAAACCGGTTTTTGCAAGTGTCTCAATGCTGACTGCTTCTGCAAGCTGTTTGCTCTTTACTATGTCCGTTTTTCCCTGTATTCTTTGCAGTCTTCCATTTTGTGTTACTGGTGTCCATCTTAGATGGCTACAGCTGACCCCGGCCGCTCCCGCCTCTGTCTCCGAATATTCGGATGCCTAATTTTCGGGCCCCTCCTTCCCTGTGATAAGCCCAACTTATCTGCTTTAACAGCCCCCAAAGAACATTTTCCGCCCCACCCTCAATGAAACGAACAACAAACCCCGGGCGTAAACCCGACCCCATCAACAGAAATGGCTCCAGCTGCCGGAAGAGCAGCCGTCTGTGTAGGGCCCCTCTCCTCCCTCTGCGGCCGCGCTCTACAAAATCCGGGAACATGGCCAAAAAACAGGGAACAAACAAAAATAAGAGGGAACAACATAATGTCGCTCCCCACCAGAGTAACGACCTAGTGTGGCTGTCCTTTAGGTCCAGTCCAACTTTTCTTGCTTGATAAAAGTCCACGCCTCATCCGATGTATCAAAGTAATGGTGCCGATCCTGATACGTGACCCAAAGCCTTGCCGGATGCAGTAGCCGAACTTCACCCCTTTGCTGTGGAGGGCCTCCTTAGCAAGGTTGAATCCAGCGCGCCTCTTATCCAGTTCTGCTCCCAGGTCCTGGTAAATGCGGATTACGCTGCTCTCCCACCTGCTGTTCAGCTCCTTTTTTGCCCATTGCAGGACTCGTTCCTTATCTGAGAAGCGGTGAAACCGT
Source organism: Scyliorhinus canicula (assembly GCF_902713615.1). Taxonomy (NCBI): domain Eukaryota; kingdom Metazoa; phylum Chordata; class Chondrichthyes; order Carcharhiniformes; family Scyliorhinidae; genus Scyliorhinus; species Scyliorhinus canicula. Next base: position 19,640,876 of record NC_052155.1, read on the forward strand.
ACCACCATAGCCCTCGGTGGTTCATTAGTTTTGGGCATTCTTGCAAGGGCTCTGTGCGCCCCATTCAGTTCAAGAGGCCGAGGAAATGCTACTGTTCCCATCAGGGTCCCCAGCAATGTGGTCACAAATGCACTCGCGTCCGACCCCTCCGCACCCTCAGGTAGGCCCAGAATGCGCAGGTTTTGCCTCTGAGACCTGTTTTCAAGGTCTTCCAGCCTCTCCTGCCACTTATGCAGGGCGTCATGTGCCTCCACCCTGACGACCAGGCCCAGTATCTCATCTTCATTATCCAAGACCTTTTTCTCAATCTCCTTGATCACCTTCTCCTGCATTTTCTGGGTCTCAACCATTTTCTCCATTGAGGCGTTCATTAGGGCCAGCATCTCCGTTCTCAGGTCAGCAAAGCAGCTTCTGAGGAACTCCTGCTGTTCCCGCGACCACTGGGCCCACGCTGCCTGATCCGAGCCGGCCGCCATTTTCTGTTCCCGCGCCCGTTCCTGCCACTTCTCAATGGTCGTTTGTTTGGCCGTCCTGCTCCTGGTCCCCTCCATAAACTAGTGTGGGTAGCCTTCTAGCGCTGTTTGCCTGCTGATTTTCATTGAAAAGGGACTGCCAAAGCTCCTTGAAAGGGCCCGTTACTCCGTTCACGCGACCTACCCGCTCATGGCCGCCACCAGAAACCCGGCTGGTACGATGTTGTGGGTATCACAGAGACGTGGCTGTAAGGGGATCAGGGCTAGGATCTAAATATCCAAGGATATGTCCTATCGAAAGGAGAGACAGATGGGCAAAGGGGGCGGGGTTGCATTATTAGTAAGGAATGAAGTTAAATCGATAGCACGGAACAATATAGGATCAGAAGGCATAGAATCTCTGTGGGTAGAGTTGAGGATCGCAAAGGTAAAAAAGACCCTGATGGGAGTTGCGTACAGGCCCCCTAGCAGTAGTCAGGATGTGGGGCAGAAAATAAATCAGGAGATAGAAAAGGCATGTAAAAAAGGCAATATTACAATAATCATGGGGGACTTCAATATGCAGGTGGACTGGGAAAACCAGGTTCGTAGTGGATCCCAAGAAATGGAATTTGTGGAATATCTAAGAGATGTTATTTTTTTTTGGAGCCGTTGTGACAGAACAGGCAATTCTGGATTTGGTGATGTGTAATGAGGTAGACTTGATTCGGGAACTTAAGGTGAAGGAACCCTGAGGGAGCAGTGACCACAATAAGATAGAATTTACCCTGCAGTTTGAGAGGGAGAAGCTGCAATCAGATGTAACGGTAGTACAATTAAATATGGGTAACTACAAAGACATGTAAGAAGTCTTACAACACCAGGTTAAAGTCCAACAGGTTTGTTTCAAACACGAGCTTTCGGAGCACGGCTCCTTCTTCAGGTGAATGGAAAGGCTTGTTCCAGAAATGTTTATATAGACACAGTCAGAGATGCCCCGGAATGCGAGCACCTGCAGGCAATCAAATCATCAAAGATGCAGAGAGAGAGGTAACTCCAGGTTAAAGAGGTGTGGATTGTCCCAAGCCAGTTCAGTCGGTAGGCCTCTGCAAGTCCAGGCTTGTTGGTGGGGGCCGAATGTAATGCGACATGAATCCCAGATCCCGGTTGAGTCCGCATTCATGCGTGCGGAACTTAGCTATAAGTTTTTGCTCAGCAATTTTGCGTTGTCGCGTCTCCTGAAGGCCTCCTTGTAGAATGCTGACCCGGAGATCAGAGGCTGAATGTCCTTGACTGCTGAAGTGTTCCCCAACTGGAAGGGAACAGTCCTGCCTGTTGATAGTCGCACGATGCCCGTTTATTCGTTGTCGCAGTGTCTGCATGGTCTCGCCAATGTACCACGCTTCGGGACATCCTTTCCTGCAGCGTATGAGGTAGACTACATTGGTCGAGTCGCACGAGTATGCGCCGCGTACCTGGTGGGTGGTGTTTCCACATGTAATGGTGGTGTCCATGTCGATGATCTGGCATGTCTTGCAGAGATTACCCTGGCAGGGTTTTGTGGTGTTGTGGTTGCTGTTCTGAAGGCTGGGTAATTTGCTGCAAACAATGGTTTGTTTGAGGTTGCGCGGTTGTTTGAAGGCCAGTAGTGGGGGTGTGGGGATGACCTTGGCAAGATGTCCATCCTCGCTGATGATGTGTTGGAGGCTGCGAAGAAGATGTCGTAGTTTCTCCGCCCCAGGAAAGTACTGGACGACGAAGGGTACTCTGTCAGTGGTGTCCCGTGTTTGTCTTCTGAGGAGGTCGGTGCGGTTTTTTGCTGTGGCGCGGTGGAACTGTCGATCAATGAGTCGAGCGCCATATCCCGTTCGTACGAGGGCATCTTTCAGCATCTGTAGGTGTCTGTTGCGCTCCTCCTTGTCTGAGCAGATCCTGTGTATACGGAGGGCTTGTCCATAGGGGATGGCTTCTTTAATGTGTTTCGGGTGAAAGCTGGAGAAGTGGAGAAAAAATGTCATCGATGCTTTCAACCGATGCTATACACCAGATACATCGATGACATTTTTTTCCTTTGGACCCACGGCGAGACATCACTGAAACGACTACACGATGACATCAATAAGTTCCATCCCACCATCAAACTCACCATGGACTATTCTCCAAATTCAGTTCCATTCTTGGACATACTCGTCTCCATCAAGGACGGTCACCTCAGCACCTCGCTTTACCGCAAGCCCACAGATAATCTCACGATGCTCCACTTCTCCAGCTTTCACCCGAAACACATTAAAGAAGCCATCCCCTATGGACAAGCCCTCCGTATACACAGGATCTGCTCAGACAAGGAGGAGCGCAACAGACACCTACAGATGCTGAAAGATGCCCTCGTACGAACGGGATATGGCGCTCGACTCATTGATCGACAGTTCCACCGCGCCACAGCAAAAAACCGCACCGACCTCCTCAGAAGACAAACACGGGACACCACTGACAGAGTACCCTTCGTCGTCCAGTACTTTCCTGGGGCGGAGAAACTACGACATCTTCTTCGCAGCCTCCAACACATCATCAGCGAGGATGGACATCTTGCCAAGGTCATCCCCACACCCCCACTACTGGCCTTCAAACAACCGCGCAACCTCAAACAAACCATTGTTTGCAGCAAATTACCCAGCCTTCAGAACAGCAACCACAACACCACAAAACCCTGCCAGGGTAATCTCTGCAAGACATGCCAGATCATCGACATGGACACCACCATTACACGTGGAAACACCACCCACCAGGTACGCGGCGCATACTCGTGCGACTCGACCAATGTAGTCTACCTCATACGCTGCAGGAAAGGATGTCCCGAAGCGTGGTACATTGGCGAGACCATGCAGACACTGCGACAACGAATAAACGGGCATCGTGCGACTATCAACAGGCAGGACCGTTCCCTTCCAGTTGGGGAACACTTCAGCAGTCAAGGACATTCAGCCTCTGATCTCCGGGTCAGCATTCTACAAGGAGGCCTTCAGGAGACGCGACAACGCAAAATTGCTGAGCAAAAACTTATAGCTAAGTTCCGCACGCATGAATGCGGACTCAACCGGGATCTGGGATTCATGTCGCATTACATTCGGCCCCCACCAACAAGCCTGGACTTGCAGAGGCCTACCGACTGAACTGGCTTGGGACAATCCACACCTCTTTAACCTGGAGTTACCTCTCTCTCTGCATCTTTGATGATTTGATTGCCTGCAGGTGCTCGCATTCCGGGGCATCTCTGACTGTGTCTATATAAACATTTCTGGAACAAGCCTTTCCATTCACCTGAAGAAGGAGCCGTGCTCCGAAAGCTCGTGTTTGAAACAAACCTGTTGGACTTTAACCTGGTGTTGTAAGACTTCTTACTGTGCTCACCCCAGTCCAACGCCGGCATCTCCACATCATGGCTACAAAGACATGAGGGAGGAGCTGGCCAGAGTTGATCGGAAAAGGAGCCCAGCAGGGAAGACAGTGGAACAGCAATGGCAGGAGTTTTTGGGGGTCATTAGGGAGGCACAACAGAAATTCATCCCAAGGAGGAGGAAACATGCTAAGGGGACAACAAGGCATCCGTAGCTGATGAGGGATGTCAAGGACACCATAAAGGCTAAAGAAAAAGCATACAAAGTGGTGAGGATTAGTGGGAAACCAGAGGATTGGGAAGCCTTTAAAAGCGAGCAGAGGACAACCAAAAAAGCACTAATGGGAGAGAAGATGAAGTATGTGCAAGCTAGCCAGTAATATAAAGGAAGCTTGAAAGATATTTTTTCAATGTATAAAAGGTAAGAGAGAGGCAAAAATAGACATTATACCACTAGAAAATGTGGCTGGAGAAGTAATAATAGGAAACAAAGAAATGGCAGACGAACTGAATAATTACTTTGCATCAGTCTTCACGGTGGAAGACACCAGTGGGATGCCAGGGCTCCAGGAGAACCAGGGGGCAGAGGTGAATGCAGTGACCATTACGAAGGAGGAGGTTCTGTGGAAACTGAAAGGTCTGAAGGTGGATAAGTAACCTGGACTGGATGGACTGCACCCCAGGGTCCTACAAGAGATAGCTGAGGTAATTGTGGAGACATTAGTGATGATCTTTCAGTAATCACTGGAGGCAGGAAGGGTCCCAGAGGACTGGAAGATGGCTAATGTAACACCACTCGGAGAACACCACCGGTCGGAGAATAGCGGGAGGGCCTTCCCGACATTTTTCCCGCCCTCCCGCTATTCTCCCCCACCCCCCGCCCAACTCCCGACCCGAATCGCTGCCGCCGTTTTTTTACGGCCGGCAGCGATTCACAGCTGTTCGATGGGCCGAAGTCCCAGCCCTTTACGCCGTTTTTACGAACGGCAAACACACCTGGTCTGGCCGTTCGTAAAAACGGCGTCACAAACTCGCTTTTCATAACCATGGCACCGATTGGCACGGCAGTACCACGGCCGTGCCAAGGGTGCCATGGGCCCGCGATCGGTGGGCACCGATCGCAGGCAGCGGGCCCGCTGCCCGCGCACTCTTTCTCCTTCCGCCGCCCCGCAGTATCCATTCGCGGGGCGGCTGAGGGGCAACCCGGCCCGCGCATTCGTCATGCCGGAGCCTACGGCGTCGGGCTGCTAGCCCCGACCGGGGACCAGAATCGGTTCCCGGTCGGGAAGGGGCGCGCTGGCGTCAAACCCGCCCGGGTTTGACGCCAGCTTTACGATTTCTCCCGTTTTGGGAGAATCGCGCCCAGTGTCTTTAAGACAGAGATAGATAGGTTTGTGATTAATAAGGGGATCAGGGGTTATGGGGAGAAGGCAAGAGAATGGGGATAAGAAAATATCAGCCATGATTGAATGGCGGAGCAGACCCGATGGGCCGAGTGGCCTAATTCTGCTCCTATGTCTTATGGTCTTATGGGTACTCTGGAAGTTTAATAAATGTGTATATAGGGCAGCACGGTGGCCTAGTGGTTAGCACAACCGCCTCACGGCGCTGAGGTCCCAGGTTCGATCCCGGCTCTGGGTCACTGTCCGTGTGGAGTTTGCACATTCTCCCTGTGTCTGCGTGGGTTTCACCCCCACAACCCAAAAAAAAAAATGTGCAGAGTAGGTTGATTGGCCACGCTAAATTGCCCCTTAATTGGAAAAATAATTGGGTAATCTAAATTTAAAAAAAATAATAATAAATAAATAAATAAATGTGTATATGGATTAAATGATGCATCTGGAGTCTGGTATTTTTCGGTAAGGTCAGTTTTGTTAAAGTTTGGCTGTTGCTAGTTGAAAGCAGATCCGGCAATGTTTTACTGGCACTATAAAGGAAACCTTTCTGGCATCTTTATGATTCATGTCGATGATTTCTTGTGGGGTGTGACTAATGATTTTGAAGCTATTGTAATCTCTCGGTTTAGGAGAGAATTCAAGGTTGGAAATCAGGTTTCCGGTGCATTTAAATATATTGGACTGGAAATCGGACAGACTGAGTTAGGTGCAACTTTACATCAGCAATCTTATTTGGAGAGCATCAGCCCAATAGCAATTAGTCATGGTCGGGTTTCACAAAAAGATGCAGTGGTTTCAAAGATGGAAAAAGAGCAACTGCAAAGTTGTAATTGGACAACTGAATTGATTAGGTAGACAGACTAGACCGGACGTTTTGATGTCTTGGAGAGTTGAGTACAAAAATGAATGATCCTAAAGTGGAAGAGATAATGAGACAAATAAAGCGTTGGTCAAAGTAAAAAGGCAGAAGTGTGTTTTGAGGTTCCCGGTTTCAGGTGATCTTAGGCACTTGAAACTCATAGTTTATAGTGATGCGTCCTATGATTTATGTGATGGAGTTTCAAGCGCAGGAGGTTTTATAATTTTTCTTTTGGGGAACAATGGTAAATATTACCCTCTTGTGTGGGAAATAAAGAAAATAAGGAGAGTGGTCAAAAGCACTTTGGCTTCTGAGACGTTAAGTCTTGTAGTGGCGGTGGATATGGCCTTTTATATATCCCAGATATTGACAGACATTTTGGGATTAGGGGATTTGGGGAAAGTATCCATTGAGTGTCACATTGACAATAAATCCCTGTGGGAAAATGTGCACTTTACAAAAAGTGTGAATGAGAAAATGTTAAGGATAGGCATCGCAAGTTTGAAGCAGATGTTAGACAGAGGGGAGATAGCAAAAATTAAATGGGTCGACAGTAGCTATCAATTGTCCGATTGTTTTATGAAAAGAGGGGCTAGTACTTTTGTATATTGTCAATGAAGGGGGTCTGGGACTGTTTTCTTCCGAAAATAAAAACAAAAAAGAGGGGGGGAAATTGCGTTTGTGTTTGAGTCTCTTGTAATTTTGTTTTTTCGGGGGAAACCAATATTTACTAAATTATTTTTTTCTCCAAGGAAGGAGAGGCTGTTAAGGAATAGGTTAAGAGACATTCTAATTAGATGTCTCATTGATATTCAGTATCCAATAATTGACACTGATATGTAAAGAGGTTGCATGTGGCACTTGTTTGGGTCTGATGTGGTGATAGAGTTTTGTATAGAGTGTGTTCAAGGAAAATAAAGATGTCTTGTGAAAGGAGCAGAACTCTTGACACTTCACTGAACAGCAGCCAGAAGCAATTGGCTCAGTTCTGAACTTAGCCATGTGCCTTCAAATATGTATAGGTGTTCTTTTTCTTTAATAAATAGCTTGAAATCCTGAATCCAGCTGCTTTTATGCTTTGTTGAGAAAAGTAGATGAATGACCAAGGCTATAGTACAAGACACAACCAAGGTTTTAAAGGAATAAGAAGAGAAATCAAACATATTCATAGAAAGAAAATTGAGTGGGCTCTCTTAAGATGTGATCCTCCTCACCTACGTTTTGTTGACCAAGTATTTCTTTACACCCAGGTGTATACAAGGAAAACTACTTCCTTAATTGGGTGAAATCAAGTTTTGGTTTTAAATTTGTAAGAAATTTGACTTGAGCATTAGTATAAAGCATCTTATATCCCATCAGCCACTTATTACATTTCTCCTTGATGTTACATTCTTTTGAGCTCAATGGAACTGAGCATAGGGCAGGGAGCCATGACAAGCATCCAACCTTTTAGGACTGAGGTGAGGAGAAAGTTCTTTACCCAGAGAGTGGTGAATCTGTGGAATTGACTAACACAGAAAGTAGTTGAAGCCAAAATGTTGTGTAATTTCAAGAAGGAATTAGATATAGCTCTTGGGGCTAAAGGGATCAAAGGAAATTGGGGGTGTTGGTCGTTCTGGGTGAGTGTGCTGAACACTCAATTTGGCTTTGTTTCTTTTCTAAGCTCTGGAGTCGCCAGGTGTCGTTAAGACACCACCACAAGCTTCAAGATGAAGTTCAAAGCAATAAAACCGTACACCAATTAGTACGTCCAAACAACTGAGTTTATTATAATACAATTATAATAACTACCCATGCACACGCTAAAAGGATTAAACTTACTCCTACCGCTAAATAACTAATACTTATCTCGAAGGAACTGCTGAGTCAGGGAACAAGGCCTCTTGCTCTGCTCTGGTCTGCAGACTTCAGGTTGGTATCAATTAAAAAGGGGTCAGGAGTGCCTATCTCTGGTAGCGATCATTGGGAGGCACTTACTTGTTGGTGGCTGCTGTCCGAAGGCTGGAGCAGAAGGCTGAACCATGTGTGGGACCTTTCTTTTATAGGTCCCAGGGGTTCCGCGCCCTTTTAGGCGGACTCCTTTACCTGCTTGGAATCGATTGGGTCTCTTCCCAATCGATATGTTTGAACCCCCCAATCATGGGGCAGTCCCTCGGTCGCTGTGGCGGTTCTTGGGACTTATTGTTTTGGGCTTCTCTGGCGCCGAAGGGTCTGGCCTTCCATAGAATGTATTGATCTGTGTTTAACTTGTTTCCATTGTATCTGGGGATCGCCCGGTATCGCCTCATTAGTATGTTAACTGGTTTCTTTTCACAGTGCTGTCTGGTTTCTGCAACAGTCAAAACTGGTTTCTGCAGTCGTCCCAATATACAATCGCTTTGCAAGCTGCTTGCTTTACAACATGTCCATTTTCCCTGCACTCCTTGCAATCTTCCATTTTGTGTTGGGCAGTGGCCACCCCAGGTGGCTACACTCCCTCCTTGTGATCCTCATGAGAAATCATGAAGGACCACCCAAGTTCGGTGTCTTTGTGTTCCCTGACCTCAGCGAGTTCCATGGCTTCTGTTCTTTCCTCAACTATGGCAAAAAAATTTTAACTAACATTTTCTGATTGGCGCTATGTCAAAGGGGACATGCATTACCAATTCGAATCGGAAACCTCTAACTATCGCAATAAACTATTCTCATCTCACATTTAAACCATCCTATAACATTCTAAACCCTTACTCATTCATACAACAGTATCTTTACATTTCATTTTCTGACTCGGCAGTCGAGCGCAGAACATTATAATACATCCGCAATAATCTTTATTTACAGATCGTATTAAATTAAATCTTTTATTATACATCAAGGGGTTGGGGGGATTGGTGGGATCCGAAAATAGGGGATTGTACTCTGTAAATGGTTGAGGCGCAAGAGCGGGAGGTTCTCCTTTTCCATTTTCTTAACCGGAGTGTCTGCACTATGATGCAGAGAACTGTAATCACCAAAAGTGATTCAATGACATACGAAAGTGAGTACCAGTTCATGAATTTTGTGCACCAGGTCTGGTCCTTGCTGTTCATTACTGGGCTTTGAGAAGTCGGTGTGTGGGAAACATTAACGGCGGGGGTCAAAGGGGAAAGATGGTTTGCGTCCGTGTGCAAAAATACAAAAACAGTAACTAAAAGCATGTAGTTCTTCATCGTGGTCTTCTTCCTTCTCCTCCTTCTGTCCTTTTGTATTGCTGATCTTGCTCTGATCCTTCCTTCGAACGTTCGAAAGCTATGGGATCAAGCACAGTGTCTGTCAATAAATCGTTTAATACCTGTAATGTTAGTGTATCTGTCCTCTCATTCCAATTGTCCCTTAAATGAATGGCCAAGTCACACCCTGTGACTCCCCACATTTTTTTTTTTCAAAAGCGAATTTAGGACCAGACATGTACCTAACAACTTTGCCACTGCGAGCCGTCTCGCAGGTTTTGTGATTTACCATCCGAACGTTCCTGGATGTAAATAGCATATGGGATGGCGGCCGAAGGGCTACCTTAAACAAAAATTAAACCAAAGTTTAGAAACGAAAAGGTCGAATGAGTTGCGTTTGGGCCGCGACGGGAAAGAGTTGTATGGGATCCCCGGGTAGGGTGTGCTGTGCTGTACCCGAGCTTAGCTGACCAAAGGGGAGTCCTCAGACAGGGCGGGTCCTCAATGCCGTTTCTCCATTGCCTGAGCAACCTGAAATGAACGGGCAAGAATGTAGTCATATGGAATTGCAGCCTCTATTCCCAGAATAGAGGGGCACCTAAAAAAAAGGGGAGGAGCCAAGATGCTCCTTGTGAAAAAGTTGAGCTGGGTTCCAGACATTTCAGATGTATCAAGTTCTCAGAAATATCTGCGGATAAACTAACGTGCATGTGAGGTGGTCACAAGCTTTTCAGCTGAAAAGTAAGTGGCCGATCGCCAATCAAACATTTAACATACAAACAAACAAACATCCGTGCAGGTTCCATCAGAAAGGACAGTGCTTCTCTCATGCGGTTCCTCTTTTTACATTATCTGGACACCTCACTTCTCCTCATTCTCTGCGAACAGGGTCGCAAAGGGGTTGCCGTGTCGGGAGTCAGACATCAAGTCATCCTCTTCTCCCAGATCCCATACCCTTGTATGGATCAGACATGCAATCTTTGAAGTGTGTGACAGGGGGTCACTCTCGTCATTGCGGACAAGTCGCCATGAATTGTCCCTGTGCCAAATCGTGGGGTCTAAAATTGAAGGAGCATTGTCGGGGTCGTCAGTGTTGGGAGGTGGGTTTGGGTGTGGGTCTGGATATTTAATGTAAGTGATCTCCATGGGGTCACTGGAGTCGGGGTCGTAGTCGCTGAAGTGTGGGCTGGAGGGTGGAGTGCTGTGGCTGTCCTCAGTTTCACAGTCACTGTCACTGTCACTGTCTCTGCTGTGGCAGCTTGTGGGTGTTCCGGGGCGTGGTCTGGGGTCAGTGGGCGGAGTCGAGGTTGAGTCCGATGAGGAACTGGTCTGTGAGGGGGAGGGTGGAAATGTGTCTCTTGTGGGCGGGGGCGAGGTGTTCTGCTGCATCGAGCAGGACATGGTGTGAGTGGTTTGACTGTGTTCCATAAGCCTTTAGTTGGTTAATATGAAACCACGCAGTCTTACCGTTGGGGTACTTTATCCTATAAACTGAGGGGCTGATTTTGTCCGAAATTGAGTACGGACCGGAAATTTAGGAGCCAAAAATGTGCTGGGGTTATAAACAGATAGCATAACCTGTTGCCCAACCTGAAATTCTGTGGGGTGTACATTCTTGTTGAAACAGGCCGTGCTCTGTTCCCGTTGTTTTCCCAATGTTACTGCGGCTCCTAGCTGTGCAGACCTCACAGTTTTAACTAATTCTTTGACTGCTTTCTCGTGTGTGAGGGCCGTCACTTCTGGGCTGGTCATGTCTTGTCCTAAAAGGTATTCTGATCCTTTCATAGGGCGTCCGGTCATGAGTGTGTGTGGGGTGAAACCTGTAGATGATGAAACTGTATTTCGGATGAACATTAGAGCGAATGGGAGCACTGAATCCCAAGTCGAATTGTTCTCCTGTACCATCTTCCTAAGGGTCGATTTTAGGGTCCGATTCATGCGTTCTACTATCCCGCTTGACTGGGGGTGATACGCAATGTGGAAATTCTGTTTTATGCCGAATATAGTCAGGACGTTCTTCATGACCCGTCCTGTAAAGTGAGATCCCTGATCTGACTCTATACTTCTGGGGAGATCCCATCTCGCAAAGATGTGGTGGGTCAGGATCTTTGCAGCTGTCTTTGCTGTGTTGGTTCGTGAAGGGAATGCCTCTACCCATTTGGTAAAGGTATCTATGACCACCAGAACATATTTATAGCCATTCCTGCAAGGGGGCAATGGTCCTATAAAATCGATCTGGAGGTTTGTCCAGGGGCCATTAACGGGGCGAGTGTGGCTGAGTTGTGCCTTCTTTGAGTACCTCTCCGGGTTATTTTGTGCACAAATTAGACAATTCTCGATGTAGTGTGTGACATCTTTTCGTAAGTTTGGCCACCAACAGAGTTGTCTGAGGTGTCTTGTGGTCGGGTTGATCCCTTGGTGTCCATGACTGTCATGGAATAAGGCAATCATTTGATTCCTATCTGGTTCAGGAACCACATACAGTTTGTCTTTGATGATCACACCCTCATGTGTGGTCAAAGCGTGTCTGAACCTATCATATTGGGCCACAAAGTTTCCTTTAAAAATCTCCCTGAGATTTCCGTCCTGTTTCTGTGCCTCAACTAAATCTTTAATATCTGTCTGTGAGACCCACAGGGGCACTCACAGGGGCGCTAGCTGGGGGTGTCCAAAAGTGACCTCGCCTGGAACCTGCTTTTGCCAGTGCGTCGGCTTTTACATTTCCAGGGGGGGATGACCTATGGTGACTTCTGACTTTAACTATGCCATACGTCCTATCCTTTGCCTTCTCTAGGATATGGCGGAGTAATGGGGCTGATGGAAGGGGCTTCCCGTCTGCGGAGACAAAACCTCTTGTCCTCCACAGGGGTAGAAAATCGGTCAGGCTGTTACAGACATATAAGCTGTCCGAATATATGTCTGCTGGGCTGGGGAACGAATCTGGGTGGTCCACTATATATGCAATGGCCGCGAGCTCTGCTGCCTGCGCGCCTAAGTGACCTGGTAATTTTAATGCGATCTCTTCTAGTGCGCGACCCTGCGCATCCTCAACATAGATCCCACATCCAGTGATGCGTTCTCCATCTAAAACTGTGGATGAACCGTCCACATATACTTTCAATGCGGCACACGTGTCGGTGTGCTGGGGGCTCTGGTTGAATTCCCTATCTTCCTGGGGGGCGTCTTTGCAATGAAGGGTCCTGTGTTGTGTAGGGGTGTTACAATCTCACATTCATGGGGTTGTCCTGGATACTGGAGGATGTCCACTAAAAATGTGTGTGTTTTGGTCCGTTTAACTATTATGTTCCGTCCTTGTAACAGTAGTGTCCACCTAGCTGCTCTTATCTTGCTCACTGAACCGTCCTTCAATCGACCGTCTAAAAGTAACTGTGTGGGGGTGTGCTCGGTCAAAATGGTGATGGGATTAAGTCCGGTAATGTACGAGAAGTACTGAACTGCCCAAAAAACTGCTAGTAGGTGCCTCTCGCAGGCTGAAAATCCTTGTTCTACAGGGTCTGAAAGTCGTGAGGCATAAGCCACGGGTCGTAGCTGCTCGTGCCATTCCTGAAGGAGCACGGCCGAGAGGGTCAGATCGGTGCTAGCTACCTCTATTGCACAGGGGGAGAGTTGGTCTGGAACTTGTAGCGCGGGTGCTGCGCTAAGGGCCTTCTTTAACTCTTCCACAGCCTCTGTATGCTGCGGAAGCCATTCCCAAGGGGCTCCTTTCTTAATGAGGTCTGAGAGTGGGGCTGCCTTTGTCGTAAAACCATCGATATGGTTCCGACAGTACCCAACCAGTCCTAAAAATGACCGGAGGGCTGAAACATTCTGGGGAAGGGGCAATTTGACAATCGATTCAATTCTTTTGAACTCGATCTCGCGTTTGCCGTGCGTGATGACTGTACCCAAATACATAATTTGATTCTCTAATATTTGGGCCTTTCTGGGGTTAACTTTACATCCAATTTCTTGTAAAATTTCCAGGAGCTCGGCCAGAAGCGTGATGTGCTCTGCCTTGGTGTCTGTCTGCAGTAATAGGTCGTCCACATTCTGTACCAGACATTCGGGTCGGGAAAATTTTGCTAATCCATTTGCCAGCTGTCGGTGGAAAATGGAGGGTGAATTGTGGAATCCTTGTGGGAGGCATGTCCACGTATACTGCTGTTCTTTAAATGTGAAGGCAAATTTGTACTGGCACGCCTTTGCCAATGGGATTGACCAGAAGCCATTGCTAATGTCCAATACCATGAAATATTTGGAGTGGAGTCCCTGCTGGAGCATGGTCTCGGGACTTGTTGCTACTGTGGGGGCTACTGCTGGGGTTACTTTGTTGAGTTCTAATCAATGGTCAGACGGCATGATCCGTCGGGCTTCCTCACTGGCCAAATAGGTGCATTATTAGTCGAGGCTACTGTCCTAAGTACACCCTACTCTAATAAGCTTTGTATCCTTTCCAATTTCTCCCTCTGCTTCTAGGGGAAATCGGTACTGTCTCTGTGGTCTCGGGTCAGGTCCAGTAACTTGAACTTGTCCAGTCATTCTGCCGCAGTCGTGCCGGTGACTGGCAAATGCTGTCCTATGTCGGTTCAAAACTGCCCTAACCTGTTTGTCCGTGCTAAGCGTGGTCGGGTCGAAACAATAGTTGCCTACTGCGCTAATCCTATTTGCATACTCTCCTACTGTGAGAGTTGCGGGTGCTCTGTCAGATTTTGCCATTCTCCGGACACACTGATTGACTGGATCGAACGACAGGCTGTGGGCATTCATAAAATCAATACCCAGTATGTGTTCTTCTGTGCGGGGCAGATTAACTAAAACAATGGGGTGTCTGGTGGAGATGTTCCCTAGCTGAATTGATACAGGGGCTGTAATGTGTCCCTGCTGCGAGTGACCTGTATATCCGCTGAGTGTAATTGTGGATGTGGTCGGCCACGTGTCTGCCTGTGCTGTAATGGTGGAATTAATTGTTGTGCGGGACCCTTCTGTGTCCCAAAGTAATTCTATGGGCTTCCCTCTAATCTTTGCTGTGACCACCGGCCTTCCGGATCGGTCCCAGAGGGTGTCACAAACCCAAGTGGGGGAGCCCGAACACCGTCAGTCCGTTCCGTCCACATTGGTCTGTCCTGACTGCGTCTCTGTACTACGGATTGGCTTAGCTTTGTTCCTGTTCAGAGTGGCTGTCTGCTGGACTCTCTGAGATCTCTGTGGGCCGTTGCATTCCCTTGCAAAATGCCCTAACTGCCCGCAGTTGTAACATTCCTGCGACTTCTGTGGGGGTTTGTTCTTTCCTTCGTTTACCCATGCGGGGTTTTGGTGCGCACTTACTGCCTGTATATCTGCTGCAGCCTGAGCTTCTTCTGGGGTCTTCACTTTAACCTTGCCTTGAACAGATTGCTCCCAAGCGCGGGACAATCTTTTCAAAACCCATTTTTCATTATGGGCCTCTTCTGAGGGGTCATAACTACTGCAGACATTCTGTCCTGCATCTGTGGCGTGGGAGATTATGGTGCGGGTCCATTTAACCATATTATCGCGAGTTAAATGCGCTCTGTCTAAATCGCCTAAAACGGCAGTGAAATGAATCCACAGCCTTCCTGCGAATGCTGTGGGATGCTCTGTCCTTTTCTGCCTACACTTATTTAGGCCTTCTACTGGGTCTCCTCTATTGTACCCTATCGCGTCTAAAATGGATGTATGCATCTCCTCTCGTGTGCCTCCTCCAACGTTCTGTGGGTCGGGGAGGGCTGCGACAACCGATGAGTCTAAACTCAGAACTGTGAGCTTCACTTGCTCTCTCTCATCCAGGCCGTACATGGTAGCCTGCTGTTTCACTTTCGCGAAAAATTGGTGGGGGTCTGCGGTGGGGAGGAACGGGGTGATTTTCTCACACGCGTCCCTGAGTTGTGTTACAGTTAAGGGGGTGGTGTAGGTGATATCGGGTGCGCCTTCTGTGGTTGCCTTTCTTTGGGTGGTGACTGGGTTCATAGGTGCGGGTGCTATCTGATCTGTGGGGGGTTGGGGCGCTTTCCTTTTCTGTTGCGCTGCTGGCGCACATGTTCCCTGAACATAGCGCTGCGCTATTCTTGCCAATCTGGGGCATTTTCCTCATCTAACTGTGTTCCAAAGGTGCTTTGGAACCCATTCTGTACGGAAAGCAGAGATCGCAGCTCCGCAATCTGCTTCCGACATTTCGCGTGATCCACTGTGCTTTGTCTTTGCTCAGTGGTGGCAGCATGGAGTGCTCTTAAAGCTGCCTTTAGGTCAGAGCATTGCCTTTGCAGTGCCTCTACCTGCTTTTCTGACTCTTCTCTTATCAGGACTGCACGCTGCACATCTTGATAGGCTTTTCCTATTGGGTTTGGGAACTGCTCAGATGGGCGAGACAGGACTGATGTGCCCTCTTGGCATCATCCACCTCTCTATCCTTCTCTGCCAGCTTCCTTCTTAACTCTAGGTTTTCCTTTTCGATGTTCCTGACATCCACTTTATCATCCTATTCCTTTCCTCTAATTCTGCTCGGAGCGTCCGAACGACCTCCTCTGTGCCTCGCAATTGTGCCAAGCAGGACACAATTGCCATCGGTTTGCGTGCTTTACTTAAATTCTTCTTGTGAATTTGAGAAAGGTTCTCCCACCAAGTATGTCCTATACTCCCGGGACCTGTCTCCTCATTCACACAAAACTCACTCCAAAGGGGCCATCCTTTCCCTTTGAGATATTTCCTGAGTTCCAGCTCCCATACGGGACACTGGCCTACTCTGCTACTGCTGGTCGCAGCGACCACGAACTGCTCTGGGTTCATGAGGCGTTCCATTGCCTGCATGGCCATTTCCTCTTTCTCTCTTTAATTTGGAACAGGGGATGATCAGGTAATGCTTTTAAATACGGGCACGGCTTTCGCTATGTTCCGATTATAAAACTCCCGACAGTTTGACGCAACAAAAATCTCTCGGTTTAACCTTCCAACCCTGTTAGTTACGCATGCAAAAACACGCTTCCGAATTATCGTTATTGATTTGAACTCCTTGAACACTTGTGGTCTTTCCTTTTCCCAATTGGATTTCCAATTCAAATTTCTGGGTTCTCTCGGAGTGGGGGGGCCCACTTCTAATCGAGTCCCGGCGGACTCGCCACTAAATATTGGTCGTTCTGGGTGAGTGTACTGAACACTCAATTTGGCTCTGTTTCTTTTCTAAGCTCTGGAGTCGCCAGGTGTCGTTAAGACACCGCCACAAGCTTCAAGGTGAAGTTCAAAGCAATAAAACCGTACACCAATTAGTAAGTCCAAACAACTGAGTTTATTATAATACAATTATAATAACTACCCATGCACACGCTAAAAGGATTAAACTTACTCCTACCGCTAAATAACTAATACTTATCTCGAAGGAACTGCTGGGTCAGGGAACAAGGCCTCTTGCTCTGCTCTGGTCTGCAGACTTCAGGTTGGTATCAATTAAAAAGGGGTCAGGAGTGCCTATCTCTGGTAGCGATCGTTGGGAGGCACTTACTTGTTGGTGGCTGCTGTCCGAAGGCTGGAGCAGAAGACTGAACCATGTGTGGGACCTTTCTTTTATAGGTCCCAGGGGATCCGCGCCCTTTTAGGCGGACTCCTTTACCTGCTTGGAATCGATTGGGTCTCTTCCCAATCGATATGTTTGAACCCCCCAATCATGGGGCAGTCTCTCGGTCGCTGTGGTGGTTCTTGGGACTTATTGTTTTGGACTTCTCTGGCGCTGAAGGGTCTGGCCTTCCATAGAATGTATTGATCTGTTTCCATTGTATCTGGGGATCGCCCGGTAGCGCCTCATTAGTATGTTAACTGGTTTCTTTTCACAGTGCTGTCTGGTTTCTGCAACAGTCAAAACTGGTTTCTGCAGTCGTCCCGATATACAATCGCTTTGCAAGCTGCTTGCTTTACAACATGTCCATTTTCCCTGCATTCCTTGCAATCTTCCATTTCGTGTTGGGAAGTGGCCACCCCAGGTGGCTACGGGTGGGGGGGTGTGTGGGGGGGGGGGGGGAAAGCGGGATCAGGTGTTGAGCTTGATCAGCCGTGTTTTTTGAAAATGTTTTTCTTGCTGCTTTTCATTTTCTTCCCTGTACAATAGACCAGGGTGTGCAGATCAGGTACAATATACAAGGATTTTCCGTTGGTATCGCCCCCACCCCCATCCTTGATCCTCTCTGCACCTCCTTTTTTTCTTGTCTCCTGATACTTTATTGGATCACATATTGTACAGTAGGCGATTGTCATTTATTTATTTACGTATATGCAGCTCCCCTCCCCGGTTTCGTTTTTGGTGTTCCTTTTGGGGTTCTGTTCTTTGTGGCGTTGCTTTTATCCGTTCCAGTCGTTCTCCAGCCTCCCTCTCATCTCTCCCTGGCCTCCCACACCCCCCTCCCCCCCCATCTATTCCCTGCAGAGGGCAGCAGAGCAGAGCTACTGATCAGCTGTTCTGGGGAAATTTGCATACGTGCAGTGCGGTCAGCCTAAGTTGAAGGTGGTTTGTGGAGGGGCTGTTGGCAAGTGACAGTTAAACCCGAAACACTTGTGAGTGTTTCCCACCCTACCTCCTCCTCTAACCAACCCCCCCACCCCACGGTGGTTGGGAAGCGGGAGCAGGGGCCTGTCGTGAAGGTGAGTGAGTGCCTTTAAATTTGCTTACCTTTCAGCGGGATCAGGGTTTGAGGTAATATCAGGTAAGCTCTTCCTTTCTTTTTCTTTTTCTTTTTATTAATCTAGAGGTGATGTCAGGGAAGGCAGTACAATGCTCCTCCTGCAGAATGTTTGAGGTGAGGGACGCCGTCAGTGTCCCTGCTGATTTCATTTGTGGGAAGTGCACCCAACTCCAGCTCCTCAAAAACCGTGTTAGGGACCTGGAGCTTGAGCTGGATGAACTTCGGATCATTCGGGAGGCAGAGGGGGTCATAGATAGGAGCTTCAGAGAAGTAGTTACACCAAAGACTGGAGATAGATGGGTACTGTAAGAGGGACTGGGAAGAAGCAGTCAGTGCAGGGACCCCCTGCGGGTCGTCCCCTGAGTAACAAGTATACCGTTTTGGATACTTGTGGGGGGGACGACTTACCAGGGGTAAGCCATGGGGTACGGGCCTCTGGCACTGAGTCTGTCCCTGTTGCTCAGAAGGGAAGGGGGGAAAGGAGTAGAACATTAGTAATTGGAGACTCAATAGTCAGGGGCACAGATAGGAGATTTTGTGGGAGCGAGAGAGATTCACGTTTGGTATGTTGCTTCCCAGGTGCAAGGGTACGTGATGTCTCCTATCGTGTTTTCCGGGTCCTTAAGGGGGAGGGGGAGCAGCCCCAAGTCGTAGTCCACATTGGCACTAACGACATAGGTAGGAAAGGGGACAAGGATGTCAGGCAGGCCTTTAGGGAGCTAGGATGGAAGCTCAGAGCGAGAACAAACAGAGTTGTTATCTCTGGGTTGTTGCCCGTGCCACGTGATAGTGAGATGAGGAATAGGGAGAGAGAGCAATTAAACACGTGGCTACAGGGATGGTGCAGGCAGGAGGGATTCAGATTTCTGGATAACTGGGGCTCTTTCTGGGGAAGGTGGGACCTCTATAGACAGGATGGTCTACATCTGAACCTGAGGGGCACCAATATCCTGGGGGGGAGATTTGTTAGTACTCTTTGGGGGGGTTTAAACTAATTCAGCAGGGGCATGGGAATCTGGATTGTAGTTTTGGGGTGCGAGAGATTGAGAGTAGCGAGGTCAGGAGCACAGATTTGACTTCGCAGGAGGGCGGCAGTGTTCAGGTCTGTGGTTTGAAGTGTGTCTATTTCAATGCCAGGAGTACACGCAATAAGGTAGGGGAACTGGCAGCAGGGGTTGGTACCTGGGACTTCGATGTTGTGGCCATTTCAGAGACATGGATAGAGCAGGGACAGGAATGGTTGTTGCAGGTTCCGGGGTTTAGGTGCTTTATTAAGGTCAGAGAAGGGGGCAAAAGAGGGGAGGTGTGGCGCTGCTAGTCAAGGACAGTATTACGGTGGCAGAAAGGATGCAAGATGGGGACTCTTCTTCCGAGGTAGTATGGGCTGAGGTTAGAAACAGGAAAGGAGAGGTCACACTGCTGGGAGTTTTCTATAGGCCACCTAATAGTTCTAGAGATGTAGAGGAAAGGATGGCGAAGATGATTCTGGAAAAGAGCGAAAGTACAGGGTAGTTGTTATGGGAGACTTTAACTTTCCTAATATTGACTGGAAAAGATATAGTTCGAGTACATTGGATGGGTCGTTCTTTGTACAATGTGTGCAGGAGGGTTTTCTGACACAATATGTTGACAGGCCAACAAGAGGTGAGGCCACTTTGGATTTGGTTTTGGGTAATGAACCAGGCCAGGTGTTAGATCTGGAGGTAGGTGAACACTTTGGAGACAGTGACCACAATTCGGTGACCTTTACATTAGTGATGGAAAGGGATAAGTATACCCCGCAGGGCAAGAGTTATAGCTGGGGGAAGGGCAATTATGATGCATTATACATGACTTAGGATGTGTTGGTTGGAGAAGTAGGCTGCAAGGGTTGGGCACACTGGATATGTGGAGCTTGTTCAAGGAACAGCTATTGCATGTTTTTGATAAGTACGTACCAGTCAGGCAGGGAGGAAGGGGTCGAGCGAGGGAACCGTGGTTTACCAAAGAAGTGGAATCTCTTGTTAAGAGGAAGAAGGAGGCCTATGTGAAGATGAGGCGTGAAGTTTCAGTTGGGGCGCTTGATAGTTACAAGGAAGCGAGGAAGGATCTAAAGAGAGAGCTGAGACGAGCAAGGAGGGGACATGAGAAGTCTTTGGCAGGTAGGATCAAGGAAAACCCAAAAGCTTTCTATAGGTATGTCAGGAATAAAGAATGACTAGGGTAAGAGTAGGGCCAGTCAAGGACAGTGGTGGGAAGTTGTGTGTGGAGGCTGAGGAGATAAGCGAGATACTAAATGAATACTTTCGTCAGTATTCACTCAGGAAAAGATAATATTGTGGAGGAGAATGCTGAGACCCAGGCTATTAGAATAGATGGCATTGAGGGTGCGTAGGGAGAAGTGTTGGCAATTCTGGACAAGGTGAAAATAGATAAGTCCCCGGGGCCGGATGGGATTATCCTAGGATTCTCTGGGAAGCCAGGGAAGAGATTGCAGAGCCTTTGGCTTTGATTTTTAGGTCATCATTGGCTACAGGAATAGTGCCAGAGGACTGTAGGATAGCAAAATGTGGTCCCTTTGTTCAAGAGGGGAGTAGAGATAACCCCGGTAACTATAGGCCGGTGAGCCTAACGTCTGTGGTGGGTAAAGTCTTGGAGAGGATTATAAAAGATACGATTTATAATCATCTAGATAGGAATAATATGATTAGGGATAGTCAGCATGGTTTTGTGAAGGGTAGGTCATGCCTCACAAACCTTATCGAGTTCTTTGAGAAGGTGACTGAACAGGTAGACGAGGGTAGAGCAGTTGATGTGGTGTATCTGGATTTCAGTAAAGCGTTTGATAAGGTTCCCCACGGTCGGCTATTGCAGAAAATACGGAGGCTGGGGATTGAGGGTGATTTAGAGATGTGGATCAGAAATTGGCTAGTTGAAAGAAGACAGAGAGTGGTAGTTGATGGGAAATGTTCAGAATGGAGTTCAGTTACGAGTGGCGTACCACAAGGATCTGTTCTGGGGCCGTTGCTGTTTGTCATTTTTATAAATGACCTAGAGGAGGGCGCAGAAGGATGGGTGAGTAAATTTGCAGACGACACTAAAGTCGGTGGAGTTGTAGACAGTGCGGAAGGATGTTGCAGGTTACAGAGGGACATAGATAAGCTGCAGAGCTGGGCTGAGAGGTGGCAAATTGAGTTTAATGTGGAGAAGTGTGAGGTGATTCACTTTGCAAAGAATAACAGGAATGCGGAATATTTGGCTAATGGTAAAATTCTTGGTAGTGTGGATGAGCAGAGGGATCTCGGTGTCCATGTACATAGATCCCTGAAAGTTGCCACCCAGGTTGATAAGGTTGTGAAGAAGGCCTATGGTGTGTTGGCCCTTATTGGTAGAGGGATTGAGTTCCGGAGCCATGAGGTCATGTTGCAGTTGTACAAAACTCTAGTACGGCCGCATTTGGAGTATTGCGTACAGTTCTGGTCGCCTCATTATAGGAAGGACGTGGAAGCTTTGGAACGGGTGCAGAGGAGATTTACTAGGATGTTGCCTGGTATGGAGGGAAAATCTTATGAGGAAAGGCTGATGGACTTGAGGTTGTTTTCGTTAGAGAGAAGAAGGTTAAGAGGTGACTTAATAGAGGCATACAAAATGATCAGAGGGTTAGATAGGGTGGACAGCGAGAGCCTTCTCCCGCGGATGGAGGTGGCTAGCACGAGGGGACATAGCCTTAAATTGAGGGGTAATAGATATAGGACAGAGGTCAGAGGTGGGTTTTTTACGCAAAGAGTGGTGAGGCCGTGGAATGCCCTACCTGCAACAGTAGTGAACTCGCCAACATTGAGGGCATTTAAAAATTTATTGGATAAGCATATGGATGATAAGGGCATAGTGTAGGTTAGATGGCCTTTAGTTTTTTTGTTTTTTTTCCATGTCGGTGCAACATCGAGGGCCGAAGGGCCTGTACTGCGCTGTATCGTTCTGTGTTCTATGTTCTATGTTCTGTCTTGTTGGCTTTCGTGCATCAGCCTATCCACTTGCCCGCCTGCTCTGTTGGCTTCAAACAGGTACTGGAACAAGGTGGTGAATGGCCTCTGTGTTTTGTGGAAGCCCTCCTCTGATCGTCGGTGGTGAATTAGATTTTCTCCCCAGGTCTGCCAGCTAGTCCGTAGCTGTGGATAGGGCTACTGATTGCCAGCCGAGCAGGATTCTTTCGCCAATTAGGGAAGCAAAGGCAATGGGTCAGCCCCTTCCTCATGAATAGTTCTGGCTGGTCCTATACTCTGAAGACTGTCACTCTTGGGCACGGTTCCATCTCGCAACCTTGGACAATGTCTTGAAGAAGGCTGTCCAGAATCTGACAAGCCTGGGGAATTCCCAGAACATGTGGGTGTGGTTGGCCAGTTGTACGAGGCTTAGCCTTGCGCACGTCATGGTGAGTTGGCCCTGTGCAGTGCTTTGCTCCAGAGTCCCCACCCTATTTCCGTCCCTACTTCTTCCTTCCTCCCATTTTTCCTGTGTTTTGTCAAGTGGGGAGGGTGCCCTTCTAATAGTCGTCCGTACAGAATCACCGCAGTTCCACGCTCCTACGGTTACCCATGTCCAGTAGTTCCTCTAGCATTGTGTTGCTCGGGCCTGTGCCTCGGGGTCCGTGGGTAGTTGTTCCCCTTGCGGAGAAAAGTTCTTAACCTGCAGGTGCCGGCAGTCCTCTGTCAGTTTCCTCTAAGGACGCCAGCCTGTCCTCTGTGTAGAAGTCCTAATGGTCAGTGTCCTCACGCCTGTCTCCGCCTCCTAAAGGTGGCATCTAGCACGGCTAGCACGAACCTGTCGGTTTGCCGCAGATGGGAGCCATGGTGGCCATTTCGTCAAGCCGAAGTGCTGCCTCATCTGGTTCCAGGTCAGAATGTGGCGACCACACTTGCCTTGTTGAATGTTTTGGCTGGCTGGGATGGGAGTGCCGCTGTGGCAAGTGCCCGGAGTGTCGTCCCTGTAGGGACCCGTAACAGGGACAACTATTTCTGCAGCCTGTCTGTTCAAACCAAACTCTTCCAGGACAGAGCCATGCTGCAGCTTCTTTCATTAGAATCCATTTCACCCCATTTATCGACCCCAGGCTTCACAGCTGAAGGCTATGTCAAAGGAGGTTTAGCCTGGTTAGTTGTGGTTGCATTCATCCTCCCTGAACTCTCAAGTGCCAACTCAAAAGAATAGGTGGCCTCACCATATGGTGTGTGAGCACCATACAGGCGGCTGCCAACAATTAAACAGTAAAGAGCAAGGGTTCAACACGGAGGACCCTCTCATGGCCAGAGGGTAACTATCTGAATGGAGGACAGCTGAGCCTGACCTCCCTAATGTTGCATGCCATTGTCTGGGGTCAAGGGGTTCCTGATCTGGCCAGGAGTCAGTATGCAGGGCGAAATTTGCCAGAGCCGGGTGCTCTAAGCTGCCTTCCTGCTAGCCCACAGGAAAACGGGGGATCGGTGGCCATTTTACGTCATTTATTCTGGCTTCAAACGCCACCGATCCCACGCAGGCATGGGGACATAGCTCCAGAATCAGAGAATCCAGCCCATGGTATAGTAAAAACAAATTTTATTTCTAATGCAGTATCACTAACATCAATATCATAAAGAGAAATGGTTTTCAATTATCAGTTAAACAATTCTTATCAATACAATGTCACAATAACTCTTAACTGCTATCTTTATCTCCACTTAAGCAACACTCATCTTGGGTCACAATCCACTTTAATAACAGTTATGAGACTCAGGAATACTTGCTGTAAAGAGATGGCTTGGATAAATATTTGAGACAGAGAGATCCTTCAGGACCGATCTGCAGATTCTTACTGGACTGAACTTACTGTTTAAACTGCCAGACTTTGAAATTTGTCCGATCCTGTTCACAGGGCGTAACTAAACGGCCTTGTCGTGCCACACCTGGTGACACGTTGGGGCCATTAAATCTCACGAGAAGTCTCTCGCAAGATTCACGATGCTCTGAATGCCTCGCCCGATCCCCTCACCGGTCGAGATCCAGATATACATATTTATTTTGGTGCCCCAATTCTCCAATGGTCCGGGAAGGAACGCCCCGCACCTGGGAGACCTCGCTATGATGGCTGTTTAGCTTCTGGTCTACACAAACATGGACCAGGTAGCAGCACGGTAGCATTGGTGGTTAGCATAAAATGCTTCACAGCTCCAGGGTCCCAGGTTCGGTTCCCGGCTGGGTCACTGTCTGTGCGGAGTCTGCACGTCCTCCCCGTGTGTGCGTGGGTTTCTTCCGGGTGCTCCGGTTTCCTCCCACAGTCCAAAGATGTGCAGGTTAGGTGGATTAGCCATGATAAATTGCCCGTAGTGCCCTAAAAAGTAAGGTTGGTGGGGGGGGGGGGGGGGTTGTTGGGTTACGGGTATAGGGTGGATTCGTGGGTTTGAGTAGGGTGATCATTGCTCGGCACAACATCGAGGGCCGAAGGGCCTGTTCTGTGCTGTACTGTTCTATGTTCTATGTAGGTGTAACATCAACTGGGGCGGGGGGGGGATGAGATCACCCAGGCCATTCAAGACCCCGGGGTGCTCAGGGACATGTCAGGGTGGTACTCTGGATCTTCCTCTGGCACCTGGGCACCTTGGCAGTGCCTGGTTGGAAACTTAGCACTGCCAAGGTGCACTGGTTGCGCTGCCAGGGTGCAACTGCTAAGGGTCGGGGCCTGAGGGGGGCCATGCCCATGAAAAGGGGGATGAGTGGGGGTATGAAGGATGGACTGTGACAGACGAATATGAAGGGGTCTCGTAAAGGTAGAGGGGGTGAACAGTGGGGTCCTCAAAAGAGGGAAGCCCTGAAAGTGTGGGGAATCATAACAGTTGCGTGGGAGGGAATACGGAATTGCTTGCTGGTTTGCGCTGCCAGTAGGATCGTAAACTGGCTGAAATTCACTTTCGGCGGTAGAACATAGGCTTCCAAATGGCCAATCCAGCCCTATGTTCTCCCACCGGAGGAGAATTGCACCCTATTTAGGATGGGAGCACAAATCGGGATGCAAATATGTATCTTTTGCCACACAAATATATGCAGGGAATCCCACTATTATGCCACCATTTGGAGTGGGTGGCCTGATAACGAAGTTTCTAGGAGTGAGCTTGAGTGCATTTGGAATTCACTTGGTGGACTTCTGATGGCGGAGTGAACAGTCGCACATTTGGTGGCTCCCACTCAAGGCGGTATTTTTCTGAATTTCTTGTCTGAAATGCAAAGTTTTTAATGGCAAAAGGTGCAGGAGTACCTGTAGAAGCTGTTACCCCTCTGGTGTGGCTGCTGGATAGATCCACGAACTAGGACTGAGACAAGAAGAAAAGAAGCTGCTGGAACAGGAGAGTCTTTGTGGTGCGCCACAGGATAAGGGGGGTAAGTGGGCTGTTCTGCCCATCCAGTGGTCAGTGGAGCAGCTAGTGGTGTTTTTGAACGGTGGTAGACCCGTGAAGGTTTAGGAGGCCGTGGTCGAAGGAATTCTCATACTTGCCACGTGCACCGGGTGTACTCCCAGATTGACTCCGACCACGTGCCGCACTGGGTGGATTTGCCAGTGGATCCGGGGGCATGTGGAGCTAACTGATACGAGGGAGGTCACGGCTGCCATGCTGTGGGAGGCGCTCAAGGTGATGGTTAGAGGGGAGTTTATCTCAATTCGAGCACATAGGGAGAAGGCGGAACAGGCGGAGATGGCAAGGCTGGTAGAGGAGATCTTGAGGGTGGATATAAGGTATTCGGAGATCCTGGAGCCAGGGTTGTTGAAAGAGAGAATGAGGCTCCAGATGGAGTTTGGATTAGTGTCCATGGAGAATGTGGTGGGGCAGCGACGGAGGGCCAGAGGGGCAGTATATAAATACGGTGAGCACGATGCTGGCCCACCAGTTGAGGAAGCAAGACTCAGCGAGGGAGATTGGCAGAGTAATGGGTGAGATGTGAAGGGTGGTGCTGGACCTGGAGGGGGGTGAATGGAGTGTTTGAGGTGTTTTATAGGAGATTATGAGTTTGTGCCCCTGGCCCCGGGGGAGGGGGTGTATTTTTTCCTGGACGGCTGGAGTTTCCCAGGTTGGACAAGGAGTTGGTGCAGGAATTGGGGGCCCCAAATGGGCTGAGGGAGGTGATGTAGAGTATGGGGCGACGCAGACAGGGAAGACCCCGAGACCAGATGGATTTCCGGTAGAGTTTCAGAAAAAGTTTGGGGTGACCTGGGGCCGCTGCTCGTGAGGGCCTAGAACGAGGCTACAGAGAGGGGGAACGCTCCCCTCCACTACTGCAAGCTTCCACCTCCCTGGTATTGAAAAAGGACAAGCATTCAGAGCAGTGTGAGTCGTATGCCGATATCATTATTGAATGTAGACACCAAGTTGTTTGGACGGGGCGCTGGGGGGGGGGGGGGGGGGGGGGGGGCTGGCATTGCTGAATATTTTTTTAAATATTTGGAGTACCCAATTCATTTTTTCCAATTAAGGGGCAATTTAGCGTGGCCAATCCACCTACCCTGCACATATTTGGGTTGAGGGGGCGAAACCCACGCAAACACAGGGAGAATATGCAAACTGCACACGGACAGTGATCCAGAGCCGGGATCGAACCTGGGACCTCGGCACTGTGAGGCAGCAGGGCTAACCCACTGCGCCACTGTGTTGCCTGTGCATTGTTGAATATGATGAACCTACTACGGCAAGCGAACATCGCCATGAATGGAGGATGGGGCGGATGGAGGCGCTTCTTGTAGGGGACTGAGTTAAGGGCATTTTTAACAGTGCGTCTGCCATTCTCGCCGGCCAGACACTCCAGTTGTTGTGTCGGCCTTGAGGATGTGGGAGCAGTGGAGGCAGCATTTGAGACTGGAGGGTGCCTCGGTGTGGGCATCCATCTGTTATAATCATAGGTTTGCACTGGGGGGGGATGCTGGATGCAAGGTTTTGGGGGTGGCGGCAGGCAGGGAGTGAGCAATTCTGTGACCTGTTTATAGGGGACAGATTTGCGAGGTTGGAGAACCTGGAGGAAGAGTACGAGTTGTCCAGCGGGCACGGTTTTGTGTACCTGCATGTCTGAGATTTCGTGAGGAGAGAGGTGCTGTCTTTTCCTGGGCTACTGCTCCTGGGGTTACAGGATAAGGTACTGTCGAGAGGTGCTGTCTTTTCCTAGGCTACTGCTCCTGGGGTTACAGAATAAGGTACTGTCAAAGGAAAAGATAGGGGAGGGGAAGGTGTCTGGTGTCTACAAGTAGTTGGTGTATTGGGAGGGGCCCTGGTGGGGGTCATAAAGCGTAAGTGGGAGGGGAGTTGGAGGCCAGGACATGGGCTGAGGCCCTGTGGAGGATGAATGTGCCCTCGTCGTGTTCGAGGCTAAGCCTCATTCAGTTTAAGGTAATTCATGAAGCACATATGAGCACGAACTGAGTAGGTTTTTTGAAGGGGCAAGAGGATAGATGTGGGCAGTGCGCGGGGAGGCACACGAATCATGGGACATGCTTTGACATGGCAGAGGTTTGTCGCACATAATGTCCGAGGTGCTGGGGGTGTAGGTGGCTCCGAGTCAGAGGTAGCAATATTCAGGGTGTGGAAGATGTGGGAGCCAAGGGGCGAGGAGAGGCGATGCTCTGGCGTTTGCCTCCCTGATAAACCTGGAGACGGATCTTGCTTGGATGGAGGAATTTGGAGCTGCCGAAAGTGCGGGTGTGGGTGGGTAATCTCTGTGTTGAATGTATTACTGCTACCATTCACCATTGTATTGCATTATACTGTATTGTATTAAGCTGATTCCCTTGTGGGCTCCGCCGCCTCTGGGGAGGTATATAGATCTGCAGCCTGTAGCCGGCTTCAGTACAGAGCAGTCACAGGCAGGCACAGATCTAGCTGATTAAAACCACTGTTCACTTCTATCATTGTCTCGTGTGAATTGATGGTCGCATCAATTTAATCAGCTAAGATATCGCTATGGAAGCCGCCCCTTAAACCTGACTCGACTGGAACTGACCACAGGCAGAGTAAGCAAAAGGGATTTTTTCGCACTGGCTCAGCAGGCT
Source organism: Scyliorhinus canicula (assembly GCF_902713615.1). Taxonomy (NCBI): domain Eukaryota; kingdom Metazoa; phylum Chordata; class Chondrichthyes; order Carcharhiniformes; family Scyliorhinidae; genus Scyliorhinus; species Scyliorhinus canicula. The sequence continues at coordinate 19,668,886 of NC_052155.1, forward strand.
TTGAGGCTTACCTCACCGCCTCCTCCTCGCCGCCGTCACCGAGGCAACAGAAGCGAGTCTCCCCACGCCCGGGTGAGCCACGAATCTCCGTATAATCGAGGGGAAGCGACCACCTACGCAGACCGCAGTTTCGATCCTGAAAAGACTTTAGTGTGGCCGGTAACGAAGTGTTCACGCGGCATGTCCCTCACCATCTCATCATCAGCGCCCGGGGATCGCCTGGAGGTATACCTATATGACCTGAGGGCACTCGCTCGAAACTGCAATTACAAGGACATCAGGCTCGCAGCGTATGGAGTCGCCATCCGGGACACCTATTGGCTGGAGTCCGGTCTAACTATGCAGACAGCGCCTGCTTGAAAAGGGGTCCTGACCGAGAAGAGACGGTAAAACTATCCACCTCCTTAGAAGTAGCTTTTCCAGAGCTAAACGCTTTCCCCTCGACCACGCGAGGTCCCTCGTTGGTCACCTGATGATTCGAGGGTGTACCCAGGCCTGTGCCATGTGGCTGCCCACCCACTCCGGGGGGGACGTCTTGTTATTTCTGTGGCCAGAACCAACAGCCCAGGCCAGTGTTGTCTGGCCCGGAACATGACCTGCAGCTGACTGCGGCCAAGAAAGGACATTTTGCCCAAGCTTGCTGGCCCGACTCAAAGCTCCTAACGCAGGCCCACCATCACAGATCACAGGCCTGCTGGTACCGCCCCCTTCTGATGTGTCATCCGCCTCGTTGCCATCGTGTGGGGGCCGCCATCTTTAACTCGCCCGGACACGTGCGACTCGTGGCGGGCCGCATCTTTTGGCCGCCATCTTCAACCCAGCACGCCATGTGCGACTCATGGGAGCCGCCATCTTGGCCACCATCTTCAACGCCGCCCGACACGTGCGACCAACAGGGGCCGCCATCTTGGGAGCACCCGCTACCTCCGACCACGCCGGCTACCCGCAGGTCAGCGCTGTCACCCTCGACCAGTCACGGCCCAAGCACCTCAGGAACACGGTGATGACCGTCCGGGTCAATGGGCACGAAACGCCCTGTCTGTTTGACTCTGGGAGCATGGAGAGCTTCACACATCCAGACACGCTAAGGCGCTGCTCCCTCCAGATTTCCCCCGCATCCCAAACAATCTCCCTCGCTTCTGGATCACATTCCATGCAGATCCGGGGGTACTTCTCGCGAACCTCGCGATACAGGGTGCCAAGTATGCCGATTTTTAAACTCTATGTCCTTCCCCATCTCTGCGCTCTCCTCTTGTTAGGACTGGATTTCCAAAGCAACCTCCGAAGCCTGACCCTGAAGTTTGGCGGAACCCTACCCTCTGTCACCGTGTGAAGCCTTGTGACCCTTAAGGTCGCCCCTCCCTCGCTCTTCGCGAACCTCACCTCCGACTGTGGACTTGTCGCCACCAGGAGCAGGCGGTACAGTGCTCAGGACAGGACTTTTATCAAGTCGGAGGTCCAGCGGCTCTTTAGGGAGGGGATTATCGAGGCCAGTAATAGCCCCTGGAGAGCCCAAGTCGTGGTTGTCAGGTCCGGGGAAAAGAACCCGATGGTTGTAGACTACAGCCAGACCATAAATCATTACATTCAACTCGTGTGTACCCCCTCCCCCGCATACTGGACATGGTAAATCAGATTGCATACTACCGGGTTTTCCCCACGGTCGACCTGAAGTCCGCATAACATCAGCTCCCAATCCACCCGGAAGACCGCCACTACAGTGCCTTTGAGGTAGACGGCCGCCTCTTCCACTTCCTCAGGGTCCCCTTCAGTGTCACCAATAGGGTCTCAGTGTTCTAAAGAACGATGGACTAAATGGTTGACGAATACGGGCTGCGGACCACGTTCCCAGACTTGGATAACGTCACCATCTGCGGCCATAATCAGCAGGACCACGACGCTAACCTTCAGAAGTTTCTCCAAACTGCCCAAGCCCTCAATCTCACCTACAACAAGGAGAAATGCATTTTCCGCACAACCCGAATAACCATCCTCGGCTATGTCGTGGAAAATGGGGTCCTAGGGCCTGACCCAGACCGCATGCACCCCCTCCTGCAACTTCCCCTTCCCCATAGCCCCAAGGACCTGAAGAGATGCCTCGGGTTCTTTTCATATTATGCCCAGTGGGTCCCCAACTATGCAGACACAGCCATCCCACTTATCAAAGCCACCATCTTCCCCCTGATGACTGAAGCCCGTCTGGCCTTTAGCCGCATCAAGGCAGACATCACCAAAGCCGCAATGCATGTGGTGGACGAGTCCATTCCCTTCCAGGTGGAGAGCGATGTGTCAGATGTCGCCCTGGCCGCCACCCTTAACCAGGCTGTTTTGTTATGCTCTTGACGCAGCATAAGCTGCTTCCTTGATGTGCACTCTGAAAAAGGAAGGTTCAGACTTGGAGATAGCTTTAACACATTTATTAAACTGTTAACGATTCTCCTACTTGGATTCGACTCTCCTGTTAATCCTGCTATAGCTACTCAGACGATCTAACCAGTCTGCTACAATCCACGTGGTGGGTGTGATGTGTTTCAATCAATCCTGTGTACTCACTAAGTGTCTCCACTGGAAAGAGGAAGATCATGTGTGCTGTGTCCTTATATATGGGTTGGTGTAATGCCCTCCTGTGGCAGTGCCACCTCTGTGTGTGTCTTGAATGCCCATTGGTCGTATCCTATCTTACTGACCTATTGGTTGACTGTCTGTGAGTCATGATGTCTCTGGTGCTCCGTCTAGTGTCTAGCTAGGTGTAGTGTGTTCACATTAACCCCTTGTGTATTTACAGTGTCCTAGTGTATCTACATTAGCCTCTTCTATATTTACAGTGATGCATATCACCACACAGGCAGGCAGGCCCGTGGCCTTTTTTTCCCGCACGCTGAACGCCTCCATGATTCGACACTCCTCAGTCGAAAAAGAAGCTCAAGCCATTGTGGCAGCTGTGCGGCATTGGAGGCACTACCTGGCTGGTAGGAAGTTCACCCTCCAACCAGCCAGGTAGTCTTTATGTTCAACAACACACAGCGGGGCAAGATCAAAAATGGTAAAATCTTGAGGTGGAGAATCGAACTCTCCACCTATAATTACGATATTGTGTATCATCTGGGGAAGCTCAACGAGCCCCCAGATGCCCTCTCCCGCGGCACGTGCGCCAGCGCGCAAGATGACCGACTCCGGGCCATCCACAATGATCTCTGTCACCCGGGGTTCACCGGCTTCTCCATCTCATCAAGGTGGACTGCCCTACACCACCGAGGAGGTCAGAGCCATGACCAGGGACTGCCAAGTCTGTGCGGAGTGTAAGCCGTACTTCTATCGAACAGACAAGGCCCACCTGGTGAAGGCATCCCGGCCCTTTGATTGCCTCAGCATCGATTTCAAAGGGCCCCTCCCCTCCACTAACCGCAACGTGTACTTCCTTAACGTCGTTGACGAGTATTCCCGTTTCCCCTTTGCCATACCATACCCCGACATGACCGCGGCCACTGTCATTAAGGCCCTGCATAGCATCTTCACCCTGTTCGGTTTCCCCACTTACCTCCACAGTGACCGGGGCTCCTCGTTCATGAGCGACGAGCTGCGTCAGTACCTGCTCAGCAAGGACTACCAGCTACAACCCCCGGGAAACGGACAGGTGGAGAGGGAGAACGTGACGATATGGAAGGTCGACCTTCTAGCCCTACGGTCTAGAAGTCTTCCAGTTTCCTGCTGGCAGGAGGTCCCTCCCAATGCGCTCCACTCCATTAGGTCGCTCCTTTGCACAGCCACAAACGAGACCCCCCATGACCGCCTATTTGTCTTCCCCAGGAAATCCACCTCCGGGGTTGCGCTTCCGTCCTGGCTGACGACACCGGGACCTTCCTCCGAAAGCATGTGAGGAGCCATAAGCCGACCCCCTGGTCGAGAGGGTCCAGCTCCTTCACGCCAACCCTCAGTATGCCTACGTGGCGCATCACAACAGCCGCCGAGATACAGTCTCCCTCCGGGACCTGGCAGCCGGCGATTTCCCTGCGACCACCACCTCCCCCCGCACCCACCCTACACCGACATCGCCCCGCCTACACCCCCCTCCCCCCATTGTTGACATACAGTGCTGAAGCTCCAGACGACACGCTCACGGAGTCAACAAGCCCAACACCCGTGCCTGCAGCGACGAGTTCAACGCCCCTGCCCGCAGCAAAGCCGGAGCTGAGGCGATCACGGAGAACGATCAAGGCGCCGGACAGACTCGATCTGTGAGCCAACTTCACCCCCGCTGGACTTCAACTTTTTAACAGGGGGTGAATGTGGTGAATGTATTACTGCTACCATTCACCATTGTATTGCATTACACTGTATTGTATTATGCTGATGCCCTTGTGGGCTCCGCCTATGGCTCCGCCCCCTCGGGGGAGGTATATAGATCTGCAGCCTGTAGGCGGCTCTCAGTACAGAGCAGTCACAGGCAGGCACATATCTAGCTGATTAAAACCACTTCACTTCTACTCATTGTCTCGTGTGAATTGATGGTCACATCAATCTCGTGGAATTCTGAGGATGAAGACTGTCAAGAATCATGTCCTGGGGGATATGATTCAGCGGACTTTAACTCTAGCGATTCTCCGTTTGAGAGATTATGGGCTGGATTCTTCACTGGCAGGATTCTCTGTTGCGTCGGCAGCGCACCCACGCCCAGGAATTTTCCCGACGGGGTGGAGCTGCCCACAATGGGAAATCCCATTGGCCAGCTGGCAGGACTGAGAATCCCGCTGCCGGCAAGGGCGCATCGCACCAGAAAGCGGGTGCGGTGGGATGGAGAATCCCACCAAATTTTCTCCCAACAGAAGAGAGCACAAATCTGGAAGCAATTCACTATTCCTCACCATGCAAATTAATGCATGACGAGGAATAGGTGGGATTCCTGGGGGAATCCTGTTATCAGGCTGCCATTTTGGGCGGTGGCCAAACAGTGAAGTCCTACGGCCTGCCAACCCCTTAATTAGGTGGACCCGCCGGAGGGAACCCCATAATAGTGAGAGCCCCACAGGGACCCTGCTTTAATAGGGAGACCCCCCTGAGGACCCCCCTAACTAATGGAAACCCCGAACTAAAAGGAGCCCCCTCCCCTACTGAGACCTCATAAGTAAAAGGAATCCCCCACAGTGACCCCCTAGCTATAGCATCGCCGTCCCCCACAGGAGGGGAGAGACGCTAATGTATTGGCCTTTGCAGCCCTGATAGTCAAGTGGAGGGTTTTGCTTGGTTGCTGGCGCTGAGAAACACCCTGTTAAATGCGCCATTAGACTGTCCGATCTGGGAGAGTTTGATCGGGATAGTGTGGAGGGAGCTCTACTCTGTATCTAACCATGTGCTGTACCTGTCCTGAGAGTGTTTGATGGGGGTCCATCATTTGAATCACACCGAACATTTGTGCTTCTCATCAAATGGTTTAATTTTCTGAGGCTCTGCTCGTTTTGAGATTCTGGAAACAATCAGAGATTTTTAAAACCAAAGTCCTATGGGATGAAGACCCATGGTAGTAGGGTAGTAGGGTAGTAGGGGCTGGTTTAGCTCACCAGGCTAAATTGCTGGCTTTTAAAGCAGACCAAGCAGGCCAGCAGCACGGTTCAATTCCCGTACCAGCCTCCCTGGACAGGCGCCGGAATGTGGCGACTAGGGGCTTTTCACAGTAACTTCATTGAAGCCGACTCGTGACAATAAGCGATTTTCATTAGTAGGGGAACTTCACAAAATCTTTTCCAATTTGGCCAGCTGTAACTAGTCCTTAGCATTGTTGGTCAACTCAAGGTTATTGAGCAACAGTGGAACTAATTAATCTGTTTCAGCTATCCTTATGGATAATGACATTTACGATGCATTGTTGCTAGTTGATGCAGAATAGGTAGTGCCAGCATTGTATTTCAATGTCACTTTCGTTGAGACCCAAACAGTAGTATTATTTGTACACAGGAGGGATAGGAATATGGCTGAACAAAAGACTGAAATCTTTAACCATGGACTAACTTGAAGCAGCACGTGATTGATGTAGCAAGAATGAGAGCACTCTGGCGGGATGTCAGCGGTAAATCCCGGGAGAGGCCTCCCCTGTGATTCCTGACGGTCGTTGCGCCTCGCGTGATCTGGTTAGATCTCACGAGATGTCACGATCTGGATCCCACCAACAATGGGCAGGACCCAGTCTTACATGTTTTAATGTTTAAATGAATTTAAGAACCCACTTAGCCGTGCTGATGCCAGATTAAATAGTCACCTGGCATCTATCGGCCTCACCAAGGAGACCCCAGCTGAGTGCCAATTAGTACTGGTCCCCTCAAATGGGGATCATTTGTACCAGCACTTGCGGAGGGGGTGGGAGGAGGGCTCCCAGGCGATTGGAGGTTGCCGGATGGTCGGCCTCCGAACAGGGTGGCACCGTGGCACTGCTGATGTCACCTGGGCACCTTGGCGCTGCCAGCCTGGCAACCTGGCTGTGCCAACACGGGTATCATGTGTGTGCTGCGGGGTGCGGGGACCCCAGAACCCCATTATAGGTACTTTGGGGGGATCTGTTGGTTGAGTCAGGGGACGAAACATCGGGGCACCATTTAAAAATGCCCTCCAGAGTTCCACTGTGCAGGAAATGTCACGAAAGTGCGGCGTCGGTCGGGGCGGTGATGGTGGTAGTGGTGGTTGGGGGGGAGGAGGAGGAGTGTGTGGGGGATTGGGGGGGGGGAGTGTGTGGGGGTTGGGGGGGAGTATGTGGGGGATGGGTAGAGAGTGTGAGGGGGATGGGGGGAGGGAGTGCGTGGGGGATGGGGGGAGGAGATGTGTGGGGGTTAGATTTCCGGGGTTGGGGGTGGTTTGGATTTACGGAGGGGGGGGGGGGGGGGGGAGAGGCGTACGCCACCGGGGCCCAAAATACTAACAGAACGGATAGCAGGGTCGCTCCAGGCGCTAGAACGTGCCCTGAGCTGTTTAATTTGAAACTAATATTTATACCCAATTAACAGCCTTTCTGCTCAGCATTTGACATATAAGGTGGTTTGTGAAATCATCTTTCATTGAGTTATCCAAACGTACTTCAGTCTGTTTTTAAAATAAATTTAGAATACCCAATTCATTTTTTCTAATTTAAGGGGCAATTTACCATGGTCAATCCACCTACCCTGCACATCTTTGGGTTGTGGGGGCGAAACCAATGCAAACACGGGTAGAATGTGTAAACTCCACATGGACAGTGACCCAGAGACGGGATCGAATCTGGGACCTCAGTGCCATGAGGCAGCAATGCTAACCACTGCGCCAATGTGCTGCCCTGACAAAAATTACCACTGCGCCATCATGGTGCCCTGACAAAAATTAAATAAATATAGATGTCATACACTTAAAAAAAACAAGTGATATCAAACCTTATGCAGCTTTTTATTGTTTACAAAACCAGATTGAAAGTTAAGCAATGTGAGCATACTCTGAAAACTGATGATTTAATCGACGAAAATCTATGGTAATCAAATAACAATTCGTATTTCATTAAGGTTTTAATGGATAACTGTGCCAAATGAATGAGAGTCACCTTTACTTAGCAACCCTTGAGTTATGCATGTCTTGATCATGTCTTGATGCAGTGGTTAACATTTGATCAAAACGGCATGTTTTGTTTTGTGATTCTGTCAGGCTTGCATGTGCATCAAACCTGCATAATTTATATGTGGTGAAAGGTGACTAATGGAATATTAAATAGAATAATCTTC